>NW_008794491.1:623463-688373 GCF_000699145.1 Aptenodytes forsteri
CCGGCGTCCCCCCGCGGGGGCCGGGGGCAGGGGCCGGCGGCAGGGGCCGGCAACCCCGTCAGAGCCGCGCTGGGAGCGTAGGGCGGCTGGGAGAGGGAAACGTCTAGGCCCGGGCTGGGGCGGAGGGGCCCTGGGGGAGGAGGCGTACTTACCGGCGAGTGCGGCAGGGCTGGGGTTGGAGTGGGTGAAGAAGGAGCTAGGAGCCCTTTAGCGCTCCCCCCTTTGCCGCCGCCGGGGCCGTGCGTACACAGGGCTGCTCCTGGGCCTATGCTGATGGTAGCAGCTCGAGGCCTCCTTAGGAAGCGGCTCGCTCCTGTAGGGAATGCAACCTTCTGGAGGCTGGCAACCTTTTGTCGTTGTCTTACGGGGATCTCTCTTTAAGGGAGTGGAGCAGATCGCAAAGGGCCGTCTGGGTGCCTGGGTGCTACGACCCGTGTGTGATGCTGAACGCTTCTGTTGGCGGAGTCCAGCTGCTGGGCAGCACCTGATCGCAGGGCTGTCTGCTCCCTGCACGTAGGGCATCAGCTCAGTTTTTTATCTGCCGGACTCTTTCCAGTTTGTGTCTATGCGGGTGATTCCTACTGAGAATTTTCTTGTTTACTAGCTGGCCCAGTCAAATCTATCAATGCAAAAGGCCTTTTTTTTTTTTTGTTACTTGTTTCTATTCTGCCTGCCATTCCTAATGATCAACAATACGTACAATTTCTGTACTCTTTTTCTGGTATAGTCTGCTGTAAGAGACAGCCTCCACCTAATTCTTGAATGGCCTGATATTTATAAGCAGTGTTCTCAGAAGGGACGCACTGCGTCTTACCCTGAAAGCAGTATCTCTGAATTTTATCTCCTTTGCTTTCTGCTTTATAATCTAAATTGTCTGTTGTCCAAAAGTTTGACATTTAAATTGTATGCTGCCCAATGATAAATTTATCTGGTTCTTGACAAATCTGCAGAAGGAATGACTAACGCATTTACTTTGCATTTATTTGAAAGCACCTAACTTCTGCTGCATTTATTGCATGCCTTTGTAGTGTTCAGGACAATCTCTGCTTCCCAGACCTTAAACCATCTGTTAAATTCCCTTTTCTCTCAGGTTGCGTGATCTGCTGGTTACAGCAATGAGATACAAGAATCAGGACTGCTATTTCTATGTTCTAGCTTCTCTCCCCTCCAGCTTGCTGGCTGATGCTGGTCAAGTCACTTTACAGCTAAGTCTTAGTCTCCCTTTCTGTAAAGCATATGTACATACTTCCCTCATTATTAAGTACTCTGTGGCTCCCAACTTGTGATGCAAAGTATCTACCCTGCAAATATCTCTCTTGTTCTGCTTACACAAGGTGTGGATAAAGGAGGTACGGTACTATTTTCCAATAGCCTCGTCAACCTTATTAAACGCTTTCATTTTTTATTTTCCTTCCTTGTTTCTAGCTTTGTAGCAATTGCTGAGAATGTGTGCTCTGTGGGAGGCCTGTGGTGATTTGCTGCACCTTTCCTAGCTGTTCCTGCCCTCTGAACTCTTATGTTGTATCTTTTGTTTTGCAGGATTTGTTCTTCTCCCTTTCAATGGAGAGTGACTGTATAGATTAATAATGAGGACCAGCCCTCGCAGGCCCTTAATTCTCAAAAGACGGAAACTGACCCTCTCACAGAAGGATGCATCCAGTACTTCAGCAAGAGATGAGAACAATGGTCAGGATGAAAAGACTCCTAAGCAGGAGCACAGCCAGGAGGACCAACACAACAGCCAACCCAGAGACAAAATGGACTGTGGCCTGCAGAAATTCCCAGCAGGAATAAAGATAATTGACCATCCTACCATGCCCAACACACAAGTGGTGGCCATCCCTACAAATGCTGATATTCAGAGCATCATAGAGGCACTGACAGCAAAAGGAAAAGAATGTGGCAACAATGGGCCCAACAAGTTCATTCTCATTAGCAGTGGGGGCACGTCCCGTTCAGCAGGTCCAACACCATCTCAGCATCTCCTGCCAGAGAAGAAACCCAGTGCAGCAACCAAGGCTGCAGACGGTCAAGAAAGAGACAAGAATGTTACACAGGCACCTGGTCTTGCAGGAGGGACAATGCTCTGGCATTCAGGAATTGACTCTGTGGTTGGACAGGAACAGGAGAACAACAGTATGTAATCTTTACCCTTTTTTTTTTTTGTCCTGACAGATAGACAAAGAGATGTGAAGTGGGCCAATGAGTGTAGTGCTTGGATCTCAGTATGCAGTAATGAAAACTATTTTGTTAATTACAAAATAGCTGTGGATTTGATTCTAATAATCTACATAGCTATGCATATGTAGTGAAATCTGAAGGATCTTAGTGGATATATTTTTGGTAGAAGAGATGGCATATAAAGGTGTATAGCAAAGCAAAATTTTAGTGCTGGGGAAAAAAGAAGGGCTGGCTTGAGGAAATCAAGTCTAGAAGAACAAAAGACTAAGTTTCATTTAGCAAAAGCGTTATGAATTAAAGACTAACATAGCGTACCTTAGTCAGTGACAAAACATACGGGCCTAGAGCTTTGAAAAAGAGATGATTCCCAGCCTTTTAATAACTAAGTGGCAGGTCTGTTTCCTCCTTGGCTGTCTCATGAAGCTGCTGAATAAATGTTAGAAGTGGGATGGATTTTACTTTGAAACACTGCTCAGATCAAATTTGTATTTGCAACTTAAAATAGCTATGTAGTTTTTGGGCTGTAGTAAATCTTATCCCACAGTATAGTACTGTCTGACAGGAACCCATCAACAGCTGCAACAGCTGCATTGCTACAACCAACCTCACCAGAAATAACAAAACTATTTTAGTTTTCATTGCTGCAGTTCAAAAACCTGGAGACATCTGAGCTTCTAACTTGGGTTTTGTGCTAGGTCGTACAGTTGGAGTTTGTCACCACCTTCCTTGGCCTCTGCTTACTAGATTCATCCTTTAGCTAAAAATACTTGAATTCTTGAAGTACTGGATCAACATTGTCCTGTTTTGGTTGAGAGCAATTGGTTTGAATGTTTGTTTTTAAGGCTGCAGCTTTTTTCAGAAATTAGGCAGATTCACATGAAATCAGGAATCCAATGTTGACTTCCTTCCACAAGAAACATTAGCATTGCAATACCATCCTGTCCCTATCTTGAGACAGGGATACCTCTTTTAGAAGTGTGACTAGTGCCTTCCTTTTGGCACTTGAGACAAAGGGGAAAGAAGGTTACTTGTGAGTAAGCAGAGCTATGGGCTTGTTATCCCAACAGGCAGTGGCGAGACAATGAGCTCTGTGTTGGACAATAGTCTCACTAACATCCAGTGGCTGGGGAAGATGAGATCTGATGGGCTAAGTCCCTGTTCTGTGAAGCAAGACATGGAGAAAGAGAACCAGATGCCTCTGCGGGAAAAAATCAAGGTAAGTAGGAGAAGACAACAGAGCATATGTGCTAAAACTTTTGATAGAGAAGTAATCCATGTGGATCAGAAGACTTGCGGGAACTAGGCATCACCATCTCTAAGTAACCCGAGTTTGGCCTTTACTGATTTGAATAGCAGAACCTGGAGGATCCAGGGATGTTCCATGGCCCTTCTTGTCAACTTTGTGAGCGCTCATGTATCTTTCCCTCTGTCTCTCAGACTGAAGAAGATTCTGCTGCTGCTGCTATTCCTACCATCGCCACCTCCTCCTCATGGCAGGATTCAGTATCAGAACGACCTCCTTACTCCTACATGGCCATGATCCAGTTTGCCATCAACAGCACTGAGAAGAAGCGTATGACTCTGAAGGACATCTATACCTGGATTGAGGATCATTTCCCATATTTTAAACACGTGGCTAAGCCAGGTTGGAAGGTAACAAGCAGGCCCTCAAGTTGCCGTGTGCCACAGGCATTGGCATAATTATGCTTATATTAGCATAAGCCTTCTGGATGAAAATGAAAAGTTGTTCCCCAGTCTGCAAAGCAAGATGGAAATTAATTTAAATACCCCACCCCAAATACCCTCTCGTTCCAGATGTTCCCTGTTCCACTTCTTGTATCCCCTTTCTCATTCCACTTAGGCAAGATGATGGGATGTTTGATCGCTGGAGTAAGAGCAGGAATCTTAAGAGTAAATAGAGTAAGAGACTGATGACAGGGTTGGCTGGGTATGCAGTGAATATGAAGGTCCATGTTGTCTACACTTTAGAATGTAATCCCTCTGCCAGGGCAGTCATGTCTCAGGTAGGCCCTGCTGTGCTGATAATAAACTACTGCTTTTCAACCTCGGTCTCACTCCTTTCTCTCCAGAACTCCATCCGGCACAACCTGTCCCTTCATGATATGTTTGTCCGTGAGACATCTGCTAATGGTAAAATCTCGTTCTGGACTATTCACCCTGATGCAAACCGTTGCCTGACATTGGACCAGGTATTTAAGGTGAGTGCCTCATGCAGAGAAAATGGGACAGGCTATCCAGTTCCTAAATGCCACACTAGCCAGATGCACCTTATTTTAACAGGAAAGTTAAGCTGGTTTGACATCAGCCTTTTTGTAGAAGCTGGATTCAGTCACTTCTCTTGACAAACAGGCAAGCTCTGTATTTGAAAGAAAAGGTGCTGTGGCTGTGCATATGAACTGGGGCTTCTGTGGGATGCATTTATTCTTCAGGTGGTGTGCCAAATGTAATAGTGAGCTTGTTCAACCTCTTTCCACGGGCCTGATTCAAATTCCTAGTGAGAATCTTTCCACTGAAGTCGACCAGAAGTTCCTGTGCTGTTTGATTAGACAGTCATAGGATGGAATTGCCCTATCCCAGCTAGGTATTTTAGGAAGTACCATTTTGTGGGAAAAAACAGAGCTTGTGAGTCTGGTATAGGTGTGTTTAGACTCTTCTGTGTTTTCTGCAGTGGGTGGGCAGATTGACTCTTGTTTGCTCAGATTATACAAGGTTAAAATGTCCCATTTGTTCCCCCTTTGGTTGATAACTTCATCTTATTTTTCTCCCTCTCAATGCCTTGCTGCCACCAGCCGCTGGACTTGGGGTCACCAACATCGCCTGAGCACTCTGAATCAGTAAGACTTACCCTCTGGCTCGGGGCTTGGGCTTGCATTCTCCTCTTGCCAGTCACTGAAAGAAAGAACAAGAGGCTCGGGGAGGGGGACTGGGTCACTGCTGCACCTAGTCGTACAGCTCCATGCACACCCTTTTGACATCAGCCTTTTTGTAGAAGCTGGATTCAGTCACTTCTCTTGACAAACAGACAAGCTCTGTATTTGAAAGAAAAGGTGTATTTGAAAGAAAAGCCAAAGGTTAATTGCCTTCAGATGATATGATCTCTTTACAGCTGATAGAGCTGTACAGCTTTGAGCAACTAGAAGTCTGCTGCTGAAGTAGGCTGCAATGGGCACCAACAGGCTTCAGAGAACAAGCCCAGACAGAGATTTCTGGTAAAATCCTCATCTCCATGGCAGCAGTCCCAATCTGTTCTGGGGCTCAGATCCAGAGAGAATAGGATCTCTGTGCTCCTTTTTCATTTTGGAACCCAGCTGCATTGTGACTCTCCAAAGGATGAACCTGTTTGCTATATCTCTCTTGCATTCAGCAGTTTTAACAACAACAGATTTGCAAGCAGCCAGTCAAACACTTTTTTGTCACTGCTACAGCCCTGGCCTTCTTTCCATCTGCTTAGACTTCTGATTCCTCTGTTGCCTCTGGTATTCCACTTGAACATCTATCTGGTCTATGGTTTGTATAGAGATCCAATATACAATAAAGCTACCCTATTCACCTTTCCTCAGGCACTGAGAACACCAAAACCAGGTCACTTCTGCAGTAGGGTCTGCAGCCGGAGCAGCTCTGTCATGCTATCTCTTTTTCTACACAGCTTTTGGTTAGCAGCTGGCTTTGAGATGGCATGGCTGCAAAACAGCAAGTGGCACAGAGATAGAGCCAGCATGAGTGCTGGGTGCTAACAGCTGCTCTCTCTGTATTAGCGCAGCACAGGCTTCTGGATTCGCAGTTCTGAATGAGGCAGCAGAATAAAGATGGATTCTTCTCTTTAATGCTCTTTCTTTTCTCCTTCTCTTTCTTATTTGACAATGACTGCAGCAGCAAAAGCGACATCTTCCTGATCCCCAGAAGAACATGGGAAGCAACAGCAGCAGCAAAACTGAACCCCAGAATGCACGTGAGTGTCTACATCCTCCTAGGCCAAAGAGAATCAGCTCCATAAATCTGGGGCAGTCTCCCAGATTCCCTTAGGAATAAAAGTGGAAATTGTTATCCAGGTTTGCCAGCTTTTAGGCTTCCTACTGTCATGTTTGGAGCTGATGGGAGTATTGCTGTGTCTGAGAGAGGAGGTGATGGGGAGATGGAGGGGATTGGGTACTCAAATGGAGTGAGAGCAGAGCTTGCCCCAACTTGAGGGCTAGGATCTGTATGAAGGACTATTTCCTTGTTCATCAGGCCTGCTGGCTTGGGATTTGTATCCTCAAAATTAGCAGAGAAGGCAGGTGAGCCTACCTCTGATCGGATGTTTATTTTGGGGTATTTAGAAGGACTTCCTGTTAGGTGCCTGGGTTTCAAGAGGTAGTAGAGGAAGGGCAAGAGGCTAGCGAGTCCATTCTTTTCCCTTCCAGGCCGAAAGATGAAGCCTTTGCTTCCTCGCATCAACTCCTACCTGGTTCCGATCCAGTTTCCTTTGAGTCAGCCTCTTGTCTTGCAGCCTTCTATGAAGGTTCCTCTCTCCATGGCACAGGGAGCATCCCTCAACAGCTCAGAGACTTTCCGGAGCAATAAGCGTGTGCGCATTGCTCCAAAGGTTGGTTTCTTGTTTCTTGTTTTCTGAGGGTTTTTTTGTTTGGTTCTTTTTGCCGGGGGTGGGGTGGTTTGTGGGTTTTTTTTTCTTTTTTCTTTTCTTTTGCTCTTGTCTTCTATGGACCCTGTTCTTCATATGGTTCCTTTGTGCATCTTTACTACGTGCTCTGAAACTCTAAGCTCATATTAAGGAACTAGCCGGTGACAATCCTTGCTGTCCTTTTCTGTCTCTAGGGTGACTGTTACCTGCTAGTTGACTTGCTATAAGGATATTACTATAATTCACTAGAGGAGGGGGCTCTGTGGATTGGTCAAGACAATTTTTCTCTACTGCTTGGATGTGAAGAAATAAGAATGGGAGAAATGGCTTTGTCCTGCCCCTAAAACATTCAGACTTTTGATAGCTTTGAATAGACATGTAACATAGGGAACTTCCTCTGAAAGAGCATTTATTTGCATGTAGTCTCTTCCCAGAGGTTTTCAGTACCTGCTGTTTGCTAAGTACCTGCTGTTTGCTAATTCTGTGGAGTTCCCAGTTATTCTGGGCTCAAGCAAAACAGCTATTAAACTGGTCTTTCTCTTGGCATCTCACTGACTGCTCTTGGATGCTTAGACATTGTAAAGCTTTAACTTCTTCCATTCTGTCTAACCATAATCCTGTTTTCCTTTGTGTACCTGCTGCTTTATGTTCTCTCCTGCTATGATTTATCTTTTCCCTGTGCGCTTTTTCTTTTGATAACCTTAATTTTTTTTTTCTTTTTCCTTGGTTTCTGGGAAAGCTGTCCTCATTCATTTTGTTATTTCACATGTAGATAGTGTAAGGATGAATCAAAGAGGCTACACTTTTCCAGAAATATTCAGCTCTTCTGCCTGTACTCCTAGAAGTTCCTCATAGCAGAAGTGCTCTGAAGGGCATGACTTCCAGTCACTTAGCTAAAATCCTTCCCATGTGATCTGTAGGTGTCTCTGTATCAACTTCACACAGAGATCAATCTCTATCTGTTGTTATAGTTACTGCTTTCTGAAGATCCTCCTCTTACCTGTTCTGCTGTCCTTAAGTGCCAGTCTTTCTTTTCTTCCTTCCACTATCATTTGGATGTTGGGTGGGTTAGATCCTTGCTTACTGACTGCATATCACTTGTGTTTCTTTGTAGATGTCATTCTCTACAGAAGAGTCATCCTCTTTACCCATGGCTGCTGTCAAGGAGGAGAGTCAATGTGATGAAGGTTTATTTTCCCCAACTCATTCCCTAAAGGAGAGTAGCTCCCAGCCTGCTGACGAATCAGCTTCTTTCCCTGAGAGCGTCTGTATAAAGGAGGAAGAAGGCTCTCAACTGGACGACTGGCTGTCCCCATTTGCCTCAACCCTAACGGTAAAGGAAGAGCCAGGGTTGTTCCTCCCAGTCTCATCCACAAAGGAGAAGAAACAATTCACCATACTGAAGTCACCATCTAAGGGTGTTTCTGACACGTTAGTTATAAAGAGGCGGGAAAGGCAGGAAATGGGCAGATCCAGAAGGAAACAACGCCTAGCGCTGCCTTGCTCAGAAGAGCCTGTCCTTGTTTTGCCAGAAAGCAATGGCTTTGACCCTTTCCGGTTAGGGGCAGACCCCCCCTTCCTGCAGGAAAACCAGCCTCTTGAGAATGTATCACAGCTCAGCTGCTCGCAGGGGGAAGAGGGGCCCTTTAAAACACCAGTCAAGGAGATGTTCAACAAATTGCCAGTTTCCTCCACTCCCAGCAAAGTCTCAGCAACTACTACCCCCCCGCTAGGGGGCCTTGACCCCTGGAAGTCTGCATCCTTAGCCAAGGGAAGTCACGAGCTGGACTTCAGTCCAGTGAGAACCCTTCAGCTGCCATTCACACCCCTCCAGGAGAACCAGGACTTGCTGGGTTTTAACAGCACACCCCTTAAAAATCCCCTCTTTGAGTCCCCTCGGGAACTGCTCAATACAGAATCCAGTGACATGGTGCATGCCCCCCTCACAAGCTCTCCAGCTTTTATTCATGAGTCTACTAAGCAATCATCTGTTGAACTGCCAGCCTCTGGCTTTACTGAAAACCGGTCACTCATGGAGGGCCTGATCCTGGACACCATGAATGACAGTCTGAGCAAAATCCTTCTAGATATCAGCTTTCCTGGTCTTGAGGATGAAAACTTAGGAACGGACATTAGTTGGTCTCAGCTCATACCTGAACTGAAGTAAACTGGCCTGAGGGCTGAATTTGGCTTGTTCTGGTATTACAGAAAGCACTCGACTTTTCTGAGATCTGTTCACATAGTCTAAGACAGACTGCTTTTGACTAATTCCCACATCCATGGGAACAGAGGGCATTATTGACTCCTGCTAAGCTGGGAGACAGGCCCATTGGCTGCTATGAGCTCCCTTTATAAGCTGCAATAGACTATTTATTTGGAACAAGACAGAACCTCTCTAACCTTGTACTAGAGATGGGAGTCCCTGGAGAGAGGTTATTGAGAGAACATCTAGGTAGGCCCTGAATGGCATTTGCTATTCAAGGTATCGGAGGAAATTGATGCACTCCTCAGTTATGTACAATAGGAAAGAGCCTGGGAACCTTCTCCTAGCTCTGTCCTTACTTTCCTTTACTTTGTTCTCCTCTTATTTAGTATCTTCTGTATAGTTTTAATGGCTGTAAATACTGTACATTCCTTAAATTAGCCCTTAATTATAATAATAATTTTATTCTTGTAGGGTTATGGGAATATTTGGGCTGGTAAGGGGGTTGACTTAGAGTGTTGTCCATATGTTCCACATCTCCTGTATTCTTCTACCCTAGATGAGAGCCCAAAATACTTTTTTTTTTTCTTTGACTTCAGAAACATTGGTCTAGGCTGTTCTAAAGGTTGCTGGAGCAAAGATCTGAAAAATCACCTATATGTGACTCAAGTCAAACTGAAACAGGTTATCTGGATTGCAGCATAAAATCTTAGTTTGGCTTCCTTTTCCCAGGCTGAATGGAGAAGAGCTTGGATCAAGCTGTACAGCTCTTCTGGTTCCAGAGTCCTATTATTATGTACTTAGAGGACTAGGTAGAGTCACTGTTGCAGTAAGATGGACTTCTGTTGAATGGTTAAAGCTGCCCTCATTACAATCATCAGTTGAAAATGTAAAAAAAGAACCTATAAAGCAAATGCTGATATTTCCACTGAAAAGTGACCTCTGGAAACACAAGGTATGTTTCTCTTGGTGCAATATGACAACTCATCCCAATTCTGTAGAACTTACGTCAAAAGAGGAAATTGCCATGGAGAAGACCTGATCCTTCTGCTTACAGACAAATGATGGCTCGTGTATCTACATACTCAATAAAGCTTCTGTGGGAACACAGCTGAGTATTGTTTTTACTGCTTTCACTCCTAGCAGCGTGCTCAGGCTGGGCCATAGCACGAACAACTGATTTTTTTGCTTGTCGAATGTGTGTATCTTCTGTGATCACTAAGTGATCATTAGGACGTTTTCACTGTTCCTCAGGCCATGTTGGCCATACCACATTAGATTTGGTTGCTCAACCCCTTGCTTCCTATAATATACTTTTTCCTGCTGTTTGTGGGTAAATCCTGACTTTACAAGTCAGAAACATACTTAGTCTAAGACGTCAGAACACCATCAGCAGACTAGTTTCTGTATTTTGTAAATGCAAAACAAGCCTCACTCAAAAATCTGTATTTCTACCTTCCCCTATAAACACAAACCAGATTTAGATGTGTGTGGTGTTCAGAATTGCAGTTCTCTCGTGTGCTTGTTAGAGGTTATTTGCCCTCTAAAGGTGTTCCAAGCACTTTGTGTTGATTGTTATTATTTCAGTTTTTCTGGGGAGGAATATTGGACTCCATGATCTGCGTTTCTGTCTGCCTAGCGCAAATGACTGCTCAGCTTGAGGCCAACAGTGAAAAATGTTTTACTAGGCTGCCATGTGAATTTCAGACCAGAAGATTTTTGTCAGTGATTAGAGGTTGAAGCTCCATCACTTCTGATTGAGTCTTGGGGTTTCCTTGCCTCTAAACAGGAAATAAGAAAGGACTAAGAACTGTTGGGTGCTAGTAGCCTCTTAAGAGTATTTTGTTTAGGATTGATTTGCCAATACCACCTGTGAGGGCAGGAGGTCTTGATTCCTTCTTCTCTGCACATGTCCTCTAGTAAGGAATTCATGTTCTCCAGCCTGGATAGAAATCATCATTCTCTGATCAGGAAATCATAACAGACTGCTGTGAAAACTGATCAAAGCTACACAGCACATCTGTCTTCCGGGAGGAGAGCTGACAGGAAAGCCATAAACCTCCATCTAGGCCCAGGGGGAAGAAGAGATGCAGACAGAAGGCAAGATCGCGGTCGTGAGGCTGCAGAAGAGGCCCACTTTGTGGTTTGTGGCACACTTTCTGCTAGTACATGTCACACAGCTGTCAACACTCTACCCGGGTTTCTCAAGACATCTTAACTCCCTTTCACCTCACTTCTCACTCCTGAGAGGATGCGTGCACACAACTGACATCCAAGAGCCAGCTAACTAAGGATCATGTCTCCAGCAAATTATGAAATGCTCTTGTCCTTGGGATGATGTGATGGTGTCAATTCCAGGTGGGTGATCCCTTGCTGTCCCTGTCAGCTGAGGTGCTTTGATGGCCACCTCACATTAGATTTTGAACATAGTAGTGCCAAAGACTAGTTTCCCCTCCTGCTAAGTATTCCAGTGGGAGCCCCGCTAAAGGGCAGTTATATCAAAAAAGGTGGGGGGAACAACAGAAAAAAATCCAGTTAAGCAGTCCTACCTACTGCTCCCACAGCAGATTTCCCACTGTTTTGCCCAACCTAATTCAAAGCCCCAGTTGGTGAGGATTTCATCACAACTCTCAGGAAGACTACTTTATTTCTCTCCATCTGTAAGTGTTTGCCTGATATTCTGCCTGGATCCTTTCCTTAATCTCATCCTGTTACATTCACCACTGTAAAGTTGTACAAAAAGCTATAAAGCCATCACACCAGTGTCTGAGTAACTGCAGCCAGCTTGTTGAAAACTGTAAGTCTTGGCTTCTCCTTCTGTTCTTTCCCTGCTGGTATTTACATGTCACTATTTGTGGGTATGAGTTGTTGCGGCACGTAAACTACTATGAAAACAAGTTGTTCAAGTGTGGAAGTAATGGATATTTGCATCTTTAGCAGTAAGAAGTTTCACATCTCTCTTGTCACAAAGGGAAAAGGACACTTGCTCTTAATATCCCAGGCCTAGCTCACAGAAGATCTGCAAAATTAAACATGATCAAGTGTTGGAAGGCAGATAAGCATGGCATGAGGCAGAGAAGTGGGGAGCTGCACTTCTAATCGCTCAGCAAAGCAGCTGTTTGGAGGATGTCAGATTAAATTGGCAGAGTTTGTTGCTGGAGGTCATTGCTTAGGTATCCTATATTTGAGCAACTGGACTGTTCAAGGGTGCCATTGCTCAGGAGTGAAGTGACAGACAAGTAAGACAGCTGGAACTCAAGCACTTTGTACTTTCGGGCAAGTGCTAGAGGCATATGAGAGGTCATGGTGGGAACAGTGGAAGTGGGGCTACAGGGTAGGAGTATTATGTTTTGAAAATGTTTGTCATGAACCAAAGGCTAGAACAACAAGATGATGGAGCTGCCAGGCAGAAGTAAAACATTGTGTGAGAAACAAAACAGAAGGCATTATTTTGGACCATGGGGAGCCTATAACTGAACTTGAGGTACATGGGCAGAGCAGAGAGTTGATTGAGCAGGACAGAAATTCTTCTGCAGTCAGGTTGGATGTGTAGTAGAGAACTTCTTGAGCACAAGCCCATCATCCTCTCTGTTATGCAAAAGCATACATTCAGTGGTCAGAGCTGAGCACTGGTATCGCTGTCAGCCTCTGTTCTGTATCATCTTTGGACAGATACAGCCTCCAAACAGCAAGAACCAGCCTGCAATCACCCTGTGTTCAGCTCAACGCAGTTGAACTTGCACTGCAGGACTGCTGGGCCTGGTCTTGCCGCAGTCCTCATCCCCCATTATCAGAAGACAGCACTGAGACTTACTTTGAGGAAGAACAGTTGCCTTCTGTCCGGAGCTTGGTGAAAAAATACCAGAAGACCACACCAGCCACAGACCAGAAGACAATAGGGCACTGCAATAAGGCACAGCAACAGCAGCCTGTATAGGAGTAGAGCATACATTGAAGTTTAGGGAGTTTGGGGCACTGTATACAGGGGACTTAGACAGGTGGAAGCATATAGGTAATTGCGTCATGGGATAGAAAGCGCCTCCCCCCAGCCTTTGGCACAGACAGAACAGGTAACACAGCAGCATCGCCCAAGAAGAAAGATTATTGATAACATCCCCCCAGAAAAGACATGCTCCTGTTATGCCTCGGCTTTAAAACAGCACAGCTCTTGGGCAACACTACAACAGCAGCAGCATTTCCATAGGAAAAAGCCATGCTTTTTGGCAGTGTCTCCCTCTGCAACCCTTTTTAGTGAGTAACTGTACATTTTGAAATCAGAGGTTCTCTGGAAATTGTACAGGACCACCTACCCCCCTTTTCCTGCTTGTGAGCAGGCGGAGGTGCAGTGCTTACAACCAGCCCCAACCAAAAGAATTCCGATGTCCTCCCTGCAGTAGCTCCACCACATACCTCTATCCTTACTGCTGATCTGGGGTGCTCACTTGAAGCTTTAGTCTGGCTTGGGAATAAGATGGGAGATATCAAGTCACACTTGCTCAGCAAGTGACAGCAATGAAGCAGTTTGACAGTGTTGTCAAAAAGAGTGTCTCTCAAAAGAGATCTATGGTTGGAACCAGGTAAAAGGCTTGGCTGCCACATGACAGTAATAGCAGGAGGGAAAAAGAAGTATTTTGTAAGGAAGAATGGGGAACATGGTTAAGGCTTTGTGAATAAAGATCTTACTTCAGGCATTTGGGATAGGGTGTCAGGGCAGCAGCAGGTTGGCAATTCACAGGAAACAGGAGGTCTGTGTAGCATAGGGAGTTGTAACCGGGCAAAGAATTGAAGAGTTGTATGTTCAAGAGTAGAGCAATGAAGTAGGCTCAGAACAGAGATGTATACAGAGGGAGAAAAGAGGCCAGAAGGCAGGTATCACGGGCCCCTCTGCAGGCTCAGTATTTGGATTATAGTGTAGAGGTTTGACCTTGTAAGATGGTGAATGCCTCTGTCCATCCTCCTTCAGTAAGAGCAGAGCTATTCTTCTTGTCTTCTCATGAGCCTGTTGTAGCTCAAGAGCAAGCAGGCACAGTTCTTCACACCCTTTGTGTGGCACTCTGCAGGTCTTCTCTGAGTAATGTGCAGGAGCATCCCAAGACTGTCCTTGAGTTCTGATAACAGAGCAGGCTGTTTAGCACCTTCTAGCCAGTGAAAGAAAACATTAATTTAAGATATAATTTTCAAAGGATCTGGGATGCACAAATCTACAGGGAGCCAGCAAGTGCTGCGGATGCTCCGCTCCTCTGAAAATTCTGCTCTATGCCTGGCAAGAAGTGCGACAGGTGCAAAGGGGAAGGTAATTCCTCTTCACCGGTTGAGTGGGGTTCCTCCTACTCCATTTTGTCAGCTGAAAAGGACTGGATGCCCCCTGACACAAGGTGAGTAAAGATGATTGCCACCCTTTTGCTTTTGCAACTTGGCTGGTGGAGGAAGAACTCGAGCCCTTCCCCATACGTAAGAAAGAGACCCTGTTTTACAACCCAGCAATCTTTTTGTGAGGCCTTCATTTCTACCAGAGAGCAGTCTAGCTCTAAACAAAGGTGGAAATTTCTTTTTTAGTAAAATACCTGACTTCCTCTTTAAAATGCATTATGGATTCAGACAGCGAAATGACAAGCTTGAAAAATGTGAGCTTGATCCTGAACAGAAATAGCCTCCCTCCCCCCTCCCTTTTTTCCAGCAGAGGTGAGCTACAACTGGACAAAAAGATATTCAGGGTATAACAAAGTATTAGCTGCCTGAGATTAAGAAGAAAGTGTCCTGCTTCACTAGTCATCTCAGACTGGTTTCTTGCTTTGATACAAGCAGAGTTTTAGAATGTAAAGGCCATGAATCTGAATTGCCGATGCAGTTCAAATGACACATTTGTCCTTGAGTTTCAGTTACAACTTTTCTTGGAAAAATAAAGATGATAAATACCCTGATACACAGTTTACCAATACAGGCAAAAGATTATGCAAAGCAGATTCTATTCCACACCTCAAAATCTGTGGGAAGTCATTATATAGAGCACACTGGTAAACTGTTTGCGTAGAAGATGTATCATCAGAATTATTTATCCTCCACGTTTGCTTCCTTTTTTTTGATGTACCCTATTTAAAAAAGAAACATTTAATGGCATTATTTAAGAAAGTCAAGCAAAACAGTTGGCATAAATGATTATTAAACTACAGTCAGACATGAATGGCTTATGTTCCCTGCTGTTAGTCTCTATTACCTTCTCACGGATGGCTGGGAGGTTGCTGCCAATAGGGCCTTTGTTTATTTAGTAATGTAACTTGTAGGAGGTAAGTTTTCTTGTACTTATCTATGGTTACAAACAAGAGACTGACTCATTAGAACCAGGACTGTTTGGAAAACGGATAGACCGATTTTCCAATAGGACAAAAAAACCCCTCATCTTCACTGGACATCAGAGGAATCTCTCAATATTGCTGACATTTTCCATAGAATACCTTTTTTTTTCACTACCAATATGGTATCTTTTCTTGGTATACTGTATTCTTTCACATTTCATGTATTTTTGTGTAAATTTTAATAAAGGCAAAGTTTTGCATAATATCATTACACAACAGGCCAGAACATCCCATCTCAACGCTATGCTTTTCTCATGGAGTAACATGTTTAGATTACTTACATTTTTTTAATTCTGAATTCTGAGATTACATGTTTGTCTATGCACAAATTTATTTTGGATCATGGAATGGTATGAAATTCCAACTGCAATTTCTATTCTAGATAACACATATATATTGTTAAGCCCTGAAACGCTTGACTTAGGGGTAGTTATATGACTCTTGCAGTATAATCTGTCCTGAATTACCAACATGCATTTTCCACTTTAAGCTTCACTTTAGAGAAGCTTTTGTTTGGGGCAGTTAAAGTTTTGCCTGCTTAGCTGTTGTTACACACAGAGAGGTAACTAGAGGAGGAATTGCTTCGGGCATTGTCAAGTCAACAGTACATGAAACTTTAACAAGAATATTTGTGGTCAAGAACTCCGTCATCCTCTTAGGGCTACTTCTTGTAGGCTGGAAGTGCCCATACGTAATCTGTGCTACTGCTGTCTCTCCATTTAGAGACACTCAGTTCTCTCTCTGGGGTTCCCCATGACCACACCCTATTTAATCTTTGCTCCATATGCAGTGTCTGTCTTCTCCCTCTCTTGACAGGGGGCATGTTACAGGTTAGGACTCAGATGCTGGGAAAAACCATGGTGCTCCATGTGTCAGGCTGTCAATAGTCCTGCCAGGCCTCTGAATAGGGCTTTCATGTTTGCAGAGTTTCTGTCGGAAATAGTCTCCCAGGAGAGCAGTTGTCTCTACATTTCCCTCCAAAACCCCAAGTCTTTACATGCAGACCAGGATGATCCCCAGGGTCCAAACCCTTACCCCACCTGCAAGATAATTTTGGTGCACATACGCTTGCTCTTTGTAAACCTTCACCCACTCTGTCTCAGCCACTCCTCTCATTTTCTACACGTCTTCATCACTCTCTTTTTCCGCTTCAAAGACCACTTGGGACCCTTGTCATTCCTTTATGAATTCAAATCACAATGTAGCCTTAAAATTTTAGACAATTAACAGTGTTTGATGTATTTAGCATCCAATGATAAGAGGGGGAGAAAGGTCAGGAATGCAGCAGAACTGAAACCATGAAGTGCATTGCTTGCAACTTGTGGGATCACTGAAGGTGCTTTCAGCATCAATATGCTTTTCCAAGTATTTGCAAATAATGATATCAATGCCACAGAATGGTCTGACCTCAGGAACTCCACCCTGTAGCTAATTAGTGCTTGACAGTCTGCACTCTGCTATGCATACCCATGGGACTGGCATACTACAACAATAAGAGCTGTTTTGCCGTTTCCCATAGCTGAATCTCAGTTTTGATTTGTTTGCTGTTTTTATTAAACTCTTGATTGCTGGAGTCAGGAGATCATGAGATAATCATCTCGGTTGCCATTCAAATCATTCCAAGGACTAGCCATCAAGAACACAAAGAACAGCTGGGTGATATGATGTATGAATGCAGCCCAAAGGCTAAGAAGCCAAAGGAACCCAGTATTTATAATTTAAATTAAAATTACATTGTTAAACCATCATTATCTTCCATCAAATCCTTGGGGTCATAACACATAGCTCTGTCTTCCTGTCACTGTATGTGCATTGTGTACACAAAGCTGCTTCTGTACTAGCAGTACTACTGTGCTGGTGATTCCATCATAAAATCCTGAATTGTTTGAGCAGAAAATATCCATACTGCATATCAGTCTCAGGTAGAGTTATTCTTGTTTTACTGGGGAGGGAAGGGGCAGGAAACACAGGGAATTTAGTTCAAACAGCCTGATTGCTTCTATAAATGACAGCGCAATAATGTTTTGCTCAGGTTAAAAAAAAAACATTTTATAGCAAACCTTTTGTTGAAAAGACCTAGGGCCTCCCTGCTGTGGAGGGAGTTTGTCAGGGTGTCCTTCTTGGCTTTGATGTATCCCTTTTTACGAGCTGAATGAAAATTTCCCAATTTTTGGCTGTTATAAACATTCTTTAAGAAATCTATTTCACATCCTTAGCAGAGGCATAGTTGGCAACTAAAACCTGAGAAGAGATTTGTTCAGTACAGAGTGTGCTCCAGCACAGACTTGCTGGAGTGTATGGAGATTTCTTTCTGAATTTGCTCTGCATGACTGCCAGCAGCTGAGCATGGGAACATGAGCTCTCTTGTGTCCTAGGGACTTCTACTGGGCTTCAGGGAGTGGATGATAGGAAGGAAGACCTTGATGAGAAGAAGGTGACTCAAAAAGCCAAATGGAGACAGGGTTCAGAAGACATAGAATCATAGAATCATTTAGGTTGGAAAAGATCTTTAAGATCATCGAGTCCAACCGTTAACCTAGCACTGCCAAGTCCACCACTAACCCATGTCCCTAAGCGCCACGTCTCCATGTCTTTTAAATACCTCCAGGGATGGTGACTCAACCACTTCCCTGGACAGCCTGTTCCAATGCTTGATAACCCTTTCGGTAAAGAAATTTTTCCTAATATCCAATCTAAACCTCCCCCGGTGCAACTTGAGACCATTTGAGAGAATAAGGAACAGGAAAAGGTTGGATAAGGACCATCACAGTCGCAGATTCAACAGTCCTCAAGTTTAAGGCTGGGGCAAAATGATCAGGTACCGCAGAAAAGCACAAGAGATGTGAAACACTGTTTTCAGGGCTTGTGTTTGACTGTTTTAACAAGGGATGAGCCCAGTGCCTTGCATCTACCAACAAGGAGAAAACACAGTGTGGAAAAGGTACTGATTCACTAAGCAGGACTGAGGTGTTGTTCCTGAAGAACCATGCACACCAGGAGCATGTCTTTAAAGATTTAGCCAGCGAGCACTGAAGCTTGAATTGCTGTATTTCTAAACAAAAGTCTGCCTGAACAAGAGAGCATAGGTGGCTGACTCCCCCCAGAACAGAGTGTGAGCATCTGAGTAGCCCTGTTACAGTAGAACTGCTCCAGTCAGGGTGTTCACAGAGCATCACATTGCATCAACCAGAAGCATGTTACAGGCACAAATATACATGGCTTAGACTGTGTATAGTGACAAGCATACCTGGTTAAAGTGATTATAGTTAATTTCAGCAAGTTATACTGCTGACTGATGAAGAATTTGACTGATCTGGGTTGCTTTAAGATACAAAGCAAGCCATTTACAAACAAACATGACAGAAAACACTGCAGTACACCTAGCAAGTGCTGATAGGAAAGTTTTCCACAGTGTCTGTTGGAGGACTCTAAAAGTAAAACCAAAGGAAAGGAGACTGGAGGCAAGGACAGCCGATGGGGAGATTCTTTACCTTCTGAGGACTACGTCTGGGCTTCATTTTGAGCAAGACAAGATCTGCTCTGATTCTAGCTAGGCACAGGCAAACAGTGCATAGGTGGTTGTCTTATTTCTTTGCTTCTGTTGTTGTTTTATACGAAAAAATAAAAAGTTTTGACAGAAGCCCATAGGCAGCCACTCAAAGCACCTTGCCAAGACTTCATAAGTGCTTTTAGTAATAAGCCCGCACATATGCATACCAAATTAAGCTTTTCGAGGCAATTCTAACAGTACTGGGTTTTACTGTCTGAGTATTCATCTTTGAGGACATCCTCTGAAAGGAGCCTTAATGGTGTAAAATTTTCATTATTATTATGGCAAGACATAGAGACTTAAAAAAAATTGTCTGTGTTTGTTAGGGACAAGTGCATTCTTAGTTTCAAGATAAGTGGATAATGGAAATACTGTTCTCCCTGTGGATAGGAAGTGGAGGGACAGTGAAATGAAAGCAATTACCCAGAGACACACACAGGAGACATCTTTGAGACTGGACGTTTCCAAGTACTGTGCTACTGGCCTTAAATACGCAACTATCCTTCATCTCAGACTCTTGCATACTTTTATTGGTAAGCATATTCCTACCAGAAATTATTCTCTACTTTAAACATCTTCATGAGCACAGAGAAGCTCTAGCATGAGTAAGATAGTTGCCATTGCTATGTGCATTAGCACTCTGTAATAAAAGTGGATATTCTTTCCCCTTATGAAAACAAAGCCAAAGGCATCTAGTGTAATTAATGCAGCCATGTAATGTAAGAGGGAATTTTGTATTGCCTGCTGCATGATCAGCAACTGTTCTGTGGCAATGCTAACTATTCTAACCAAACAGAAAAGGCCCCTTTGTATGCAGCTTAGCTCAAGCAGTGAAATCAATACAGGCAGGACACAAATCATTACAAGCAATATTTATACAGCAGGGGGAATTCATATTGGACAACATTGTTCCAAGTTTGCCACAGTGTTTTCATAAATCTAGCCCCTATGGCAGATGACTACAGAGACTTGACCCTAAATTACCTAATTAAGCAAACTATTCTACTTTCTGACCGACTTTACTGGCAGGACACACTTTGCTGTCCAGCAGCTGAGCTAAAACGTTATGTAAATCTGAGATGACATTTATCTCAAGGAAACTTGCCAGACATATTCACAGATATAAATACTGTAACCTGTTACTTATTATTTGAAGAATACGAATATATTTTATTATCCAAATAGACAAACTGGAAGGAATTCAAAGCAGAGGAAGCTTTTCTTTTCAAATAATTTTTTTCAGAGATGGAAGGGGAGAGAGAAGCATGCATAGTTTGCCTGAGTGAGGTTTGTCCTCTCATCCCTCCTCTGCACCATCTGTGCATCCATAGACCGAGCACAGGCTGTGAGAATGCAAGAGGATGAGCAGAAAGTCATCTCATAGTGATTCTGCACCGGGCCACCACAAGGAATCTCCTGGCCTTGACATAGTTGCTACACTGAGGGGCACTTTCACAGCCACTTGAAGCTTACTCTACCAAACTGAGACAGTGCCTTGGAAACTGGTGTAATGTAGAAACAACCTCTGGGCTGGTTACATCATGTGGGGGCTATTGTTGAGCTCTGTAACAGCCCAGCTTGACACAAAAGAAATGTAAAGCTCTTTATTTACAATCCACCCTCCCACCTGCACTGTGTTTGCTCTACAAGAGGACAAAACAATAGTTTCCAAATTGTTGAAAGAGAGAAAAATCCAAAGCTGAAGAGAATTCTCTAAGAAGGGGACAAGTATTAGAAGTTGCAAAAGTAGTAGGAGAATATTTTAAAGAGGAATGAGTAGGTTAGGTAAAGCTTCCCAGAAGTGAGATACAAGAAAAATCTGTAGTGAAAGAACCTCAGCTCATTAATTTAAAGTCAAACCAGTGAAAGCCTTCAACAGAGCAGCTCCTCAAAGAGCTGGGATACTCCCTAATGCTCCTAGCAGAGGGAGGTAAAATCTTTACTTTGTCTCGTGTTCTTTAATCTGGGAGTTACTTCTTTCAGCAAAGGAGTCCATTCCTCCCCTTCACTACTTCAGGTACTGTTCATGAATTTCTTCAACAAAGGAATAGCTGGCTGGAATATTGAACCTCTCCTGTTTCTTGGCTGGGCAAACTGGCTACTGGGAAATGCTGCTTTTCAGTGCCTTTCCTCAGAAATATGGGCGCTAGTTCTGAATTCTTCAGCATTTCTCAGACATGGAGGGGGTCAACACCAGGGACCAATGGCCACGAACACAGATACAGCGCTGTGGCTTTGTGGTTAGAAGCTGGAATCTTTTGCCCCAGAGCTCTCACTGACCCGTAACTGCTAGAAGGCCAAGCTGCTAGCAGGAGCAGGGAGAAGGGCTTTTATCTTCTGTGGAGGTGGAGCGGTTGTTCCATTGACTGAAGAGCACTGTTACACATCCTGTAAGGATTTCTGTATGAAGGGTGGAGAATAGCGAGGTATAACGGGTTATGATTATTGTATGTGACTGGATCAAAGAAGGAAAATAATTTCTTAGTGTGTATGGGATTGTGTATGAATGTTTTTATCTAAATCAGTTTTATTTTTCTAACACAGGCTGTTGATGAGTCATACACTATTTTCCAGGGCCTACAAAAGATGACTGGGAAAGGCATAGCTATTGGGAATAAGCTTAAATTTGCTGCATGTGGTCTGGCTCTCCATTAGAACACCTTTAAGAGTGTCCATTCTGCAAAAAAACTGAAAGCACCTAACCTACTTAGTAAATGGGCTCTGTTTAAGAAGAACAGGATGGAAAAAGTAATAGCTGAATAGAAAAAAACAGTGACCTAGAACCCAGCAGGCCTCTGAAGGGAGAAGATAATGTATTAGCTGACTCCACCTCCATCAAAATGCTAGGGTTTTTTGCCAGATCTGGGAACTAACACATCACAGGATGTAAAGAGTTAAGTGACCTGCTCTTTGGAGCAGAAGGGATGAAGGAGGGGAGAAAGCTTTAGATAAGATTTGAAGAATTCTCCCTTTTGAAGAACTAGGAGAGAAATATTTTGTGAATTAGGGGCTGGGATTAGCTGGTCAGGTCCTAAAGCAGGACTACTCAAACAATGGCTCCAGCACAGCTGCAAGGCAAACCAATTTTGATTGGGCTTTGCCAAAGTGCCATGCAAGAACAAATAAAGGGTGGCTAGCTGCAAGGAGGAACTGGGACTGGGAACTATGAATGCTCTCCCCTCTTCATGCCCATACACACATCCAAGGTGGGAGACAATCTTGTCAGAAATTGTGTAACTCTGCCCGTAGGTTACAAGGCAGGGACTGTAGGGGATCTGGTCCCAAGATGTTCTGTTCTACTTTGTAGTTTTAAGGTCTGTTCTGAGGCTTTAAGAAAATTGGCACTGCCACTGCTGCCAGCAGAAGCAGAGCTGCCTTGTCAAGGCTGGCCTGCTGAGGAATTCACAGTCTGCAGGAGGGGAAACAGGGCCCTGTGCGAGCGTAGAGGTACATGATTCAGTACTGGTTTATGGGGATGGTTAAAGGACTTGATAACAACACTCAGAGGATGCTCAGTGAGGCCACAAGAGGTCAAAAGTGTGTGTAAATCAGGAATTATGACAACCTAGAGGCAAGAAAACAAGACCGTGGGAACACAGCTTCCCTGGGAATATCCATTATTTAAATTCTCTTAATTCAGCTTGCAGAGAGACAAGGACAGTTGAAGACAGATCTGCTGAGTTCTTGATGGGACTCTGCCTGCATTATGATGTTGGAGTTTGGCCTTATAGTGTAAAGCAATTAGAATATATTTCTACTCCCATTCCTGCCAAATCTGGTTCTGCAAGTTGGTGCTGTGGGAACCGTGATACCTTGTGTAAAGCAGTTATCATTCTGGGAACAAAAAGGTTAATCTCGTCAAATTTTAGAATAACTCTAAAAATGACCAGCCTCCATTCTAACATTTGAGGACCAAAGATCCCAAGAGAAATGCTAACACTGTGATGATTAGCAGGGAGTAAAAGGTAAACAACATGGTTTGCTTTGCACTGAGGCCAACTTTTTTGTAGTTTCTGTGACCACACTGAGGTCTCACAGTGGCTGACTGGACTCATCTTTGTACATGGACCATTGGATTTACTTCCTAACATTGCAAACTCAGGGTTATATTTTTATATACAATCTAGAACATAGAAATTATTGGTATCAGTAATGTTGGAATGTCACATTACTAAGCTGGAAAAAAAGAAAGGGAGCAACAGAAAGCCTCCTTTTGCTGTAACTTTCATCGTCTGTTGCTGCTATTCCTTCTATGTTGTACATGAAAGCTATTTCACCCCCAGATGACATTCACAGAAAGGTAATGCTGTCCTCAGCTTCACAGCTGAGTAAAACTCAGTTTCCTCCTCTGTACGTGACATCAGAACTGGTGCTTACTGGGGCAGTGCATTCACCAGTGAAAAGGGCTCAAAATAAAGCAGCTTCAGTTCAAGTTGAAACTTATAGTTTCAAGCAGGACAAGGCAGAAAGTTGAAAAAGTGAGCTCTGCCATGTCCTCTCTCCCCTGAGAGGAGGGATGTCTGCCCTGGTCCAGACATCCCACACTGCAGCAATGTCAGCATACTCTTACTGTAAACAGGGAGTCAAGTCCACTGGTATCGACAAGCCAGTGATTTTAGGCTTCTGCAACTTCGGCTCTAGATGGAGAGGGGTGAAAAATGAGGGCAGAGTCAGGCCCAATACATTTGCCCTGGCCGGAAGCAGAAACCACTCCTTCAGCATTTCGTTCAAGCTACACTGTAAAATCCTTCAGTGCAGCCTATTCCAAATGCGTAACACTGCAGAAATGAGACTGGGCATGCCTGCCAGGAGCCTTTTGGCGGATGCTCTCTCTCATTTACCAAGGCACTGCATCATCTCCTAGACTGAACCATGTTGTTGCCAATATTTACAGATTCACTGAGATGCGTCAAAGCGCCCCCAGCAGAGACACTGAACTGCACAGCCTGCCACTGAGAGATTTACTGTCTCTTCAGCATATCGGGGGGGACAGGCAGTCTACACACACGCACTCACACACACGCGCGCGCGCGTGCGTGTGCACAGCCCGAGGGAGGTAAGTCCAGCCCCCAACAGCGGGGCCATCCTTCTGCTGCTGGATTTTTCCAGCCGGAGCATCTTGCCGGCTCTGCTGTAATTTATGGAAATCGGTTTCTGACGTGGGGCTTTTTCTGTTAAGACAGGGACCCACCGACTGGAAGAGGCAGAGCTGCAGTCAGGGCAGGAGAAGAGGGGGAGAGGAAGAGGTGGGGAGCAGAGGGACACCGGCAGAGTGGAGAGGACAGAGGGAGAAAAAGGCACAGAGACACTTCAGAGATGGGTGATAACTAAGAGAGCAGGAAGAAAGGCAGAAAAGAGAGAGAAGGAGAGCTGTGGGGAAGGAAAAGGAAAAGAACCCAAAAAACGAGTCAGCCTCAAGAGAGCAAACACCAGGAGACGAGTGCAGGGAACCCCCCAGCATACCAAGAAGGACCTGTTCTGTCTGAATCTTCACCATGAGCACAAGGAAGAACTGCCCCCTGCCACTGGGGCAAGGAGACCGGGAGGAAAAGCAGAGTGAGGGTACTCCTGACCTGGAGCGACAGGAATGTGAGATGGAGCTGAGGAACAAAGCTATTCTGCAACAGAAGAGGCGCCTTAAACAGGCCACCCAGTTTGTGCACAAGGACTCTGCTGACCTGCTGCCCCTGGATGGCTTGACAAGGCTTGGCACCTCCAAGGATCTGGTGAGTCCAGTGGGACCCCATTTGGGAGGGGGTCCTCCTAACAGGCTCATCATAGTTGGGAACTGCTGCCAGGCTTTATGAAAGGGTCATGGGTTCAGCAGAGATGAAACTTCCCGTCAGCATCATCTAGGAGCAGGTCAGGCTGAGGGGAAAGAATGAATTGCTCATTTTTTTTGTATCCATCTTCCCATGCATCCCCATAGGGATCAAACTCCTCACAGAGGCAGGCAGACATGGACTGGAAGGACTTCCTGGGATCCAACTTTCCACTCACCCGGTACATACATTTGTTCATCTGACATGTATGTTTCCATGTGGGACATCTCTGAAAGCCCCCATGTATACCTGCATGATCCAGCTCAAAAGCACACTCCTTTCTGGACTCAGCAGGGAGGGAAGCACAGTTCATGAAACTCCAAGAAGCCTATGTTTGACCTTGTCACCTTTTTGCACTATTCTCTTTCCCCCCACTCTTTGGATTTCCGGAGGAGCAAGCACAGGGCAGGACTGCTAGCCAGGCACACGGGCAGCTGCAGTGGCCAGGACCCGTCGATAACACCTTTGGGGAGGAGGCACAGGAGTGAGGCCTGTGGGTGTCTCCTTGTGGAGATGTGGAGCAGGAGGCATCAGGGAGGGGATCTGTTCCAGGAGCCTGGGCAGTCTGTGGTCTGGGGGGACTTCCCCAAGGCAGGGAGCAGTTTCCCACGGGATCTCTTGCTGGCTTAACTGGACGCATCTCCCCCTTGCTCTGGCAGTTTTGCTGTCTAACTTCTCTCTGCTGTGGAGTTTAACTCCTGAAGGATGCAGAGGTCTAAACCATTTTCCCAAAAGAGGGCCTGGGTCTGGCCCATGATGTGGACACAACCATTTAGTCCAGCTGTGCCAGTGGGGGTCATAAAAGATCTTGCCCCTCCCTGCAGCCCATGCTTCCCTCTGTATCCTCAGACCAACACAGCAACACCATGGATGCTCATGTGTGTGTATCTCCTCTGGTTGTTTCCCGGCTCCTGTGGCAGGCCCCATGGCTGCCAGCAGTGAGGCGCCGCTGCACACAGGGGCACATGTGTGCAGGACAGACAGGGTCCCACATGTGCGGGACAGGCAGGGTCCCAGGCACTGGGCCTGAATGGAAGCTATCCCCTTGCTGAGACCTTCGGGTGCAGCGGCTCTGCCACACGTAGACGAGGGGTCAGTGCCATGTACCCATGCCGGCGCACCCTCCTGCTCCCACCACCCTCCCCGCAGCTGCCTCGGCTGCTGCTGAGAGCCCCTGGCTCAGCAGGGTCAAGGGTGGCTCCTCAAAGTCACCCTGAGCTGTCACGTCATGCTCTGCCAGACCTTCACAGCCACACACGGCTTTCAGCAGGGACTAGTCTTGAGCGTCCCTCTGGCACTGAACACAGTTGCTGTCTGAAGTACAAGAGGGGAGTCACGTAAATGTTGCGTTAGCAAGGCACAGGGCCTCTGCTCCCCGTGGGGAAGGAGGTCTGGCCACACTGGAGCCTGAAGGGCCCCGTTCAGGCTGGCAGCATGGGCAGACTAGCACTGGCCCTTCATGCCCTGCAGTGTTGCAGCTGAAACATCTCCTCAGGAGGGGATAGCCAGACATACCCCTGGGCTCTCCCTTGTACAGCTTTTGGCAGGGAATGAGGAGGAGCCACTTGTGAGTCTTTTAGTGCGTGTTTGCTGAGCCCAGCCACGAAGGCAGAGAGAAACATGTCTACCTGCTTTGCTTTGGAATTGACTCCTGTCAACACCATGCCCCAAAATGACAACTGTGGTGCCAGTCAGAGGCCTCTGTGAGAGTCCTACACAGTACGGGTGGCAGCCGTGGCCTCCAGAGGCTGGCACTCTGAAGCCCCAAATGCTTGCTTGAGTGAGACAGGCCTTGTCCGAATCGCTTACCACGAGCAGCTGTCCTGGTCAAATTAACCATGTTAGGCAGGAGACTTCCTCATATGCAGATGGCATTCGGTCACTCAAAACCACTGCATAGTTCATGTTTGGTCCATAACAGAATGGCCGAAACATTTTTACCATGGAGCTAGGGAGCAGTGAATAAAGCATAACATCTTTTCTGCCATGGAAATTTTGCACTGGTGTTAGAAGACACAAAATAAAGTGTGACACCTGTGCAAAGTTCGCACACGTAGTGCCATACCTGGGGTCAATGCGGTAGCTGCGGTACCTCCGTTTCTGGTTTACCTTGGAGCAAGAAAAGAACCAGGCCTTAGATTTCCAAAAGCAATTCAGCAGTCCCTGCAACTTGATGGGCCACTGTGATATCGCTGTGATGTTTTGGGGGCTGCAAATCAGAGTCCAAAATATGCTTTCAGGCGCTCCTCCAGCCCCATGCAAAACTCCATCTCTGTTTCCTAAATTGATCTATCTCCCTCCTGGAGGACAGGAATGCAGGGCTGAAAACAAAGCAGCAGCAGGAAGTGCTAGAGAGGTTGATCTTGGAGAGAGTGCAAAACACCCCAGAGTCCTGTAGCACTTACACTGGGAGGAGAGTTTAATTAATTCCCCAAAACATGTCTCTACTGACAGTGCCAGAGACTCCAGCTGTGGCAGCCCCACGTGACCTAAAATTAGAGCAAGGTCCCATGTCACTTAAAAAACCCTACATTTTCTTACACAGCCAAAGTCAGGTTGTTACTTTTTGCCACTCTTTCCTGTGTATTCTGAGTGTGCATTCAGCTTAGGCAATGCATCCAGCAGTGTCTGGGATTTGATGTGCCCATCACATCTCCAACAATGAGTAATTATACATTTCAGTGGAGACCTCACATTTCCAGCTTTATAACAACCACAAGCATGACACTTTTTTTTTTTAAATGGCAAAAAAAAAAAGTAGCTGCATGAGCTAAAATATTCTGAAAGTACCAAGAAGGTCTGAAGATCTGGCTTCTCCCCTCCCAAAAATCAAGATCCCCAGCTCATACCACTTCACTAATCATAGCAAGGCCTTGAGATTTCACATTGGAGAGCCTGAACCTGATAGGTTGCACTGGGAACCCGCTCTGACCCTTCTAAGAGTCCTGAGAGGGCCTCCCTTCCAGCTGCTGGCCACAACTCCCTTCAGGTCCTCCCTCACCATCCCCTTCATCTCATTGTTTCTTACCAGCGCAAGAGAGACAATGGTCTCCACTTCTCTGTCTCACTGGTGAGACAGAAGACAGGGAGGGCCCCAGGAGTCTCCTCTTGAATCAGATTCCTCCACAGTCCCAAAGCTCAGCTACTCCCCACCAGTGCTTGGCCTCTTCCCAGCCTGAGTGACAAGAAGGAGACAGAGGTGGCAGCTGCAAAGAGCCTGCTCTTTCTGTGGGAAAGGTTGCGGGGAGAGGGAAAGGTCCTTTGCATGCCAGATTGTGAGAGGAGACAGGAGGGAGGATGGGAATTTGGAGACCCCCTGTCGGTTCCCTGCCCTTTTCCCATGGCCCAGATGTTAGCTGGCAGCCAAACTGGCACTGTGCTCAGAGTATTTAGGGAGTGAAGTACAACAGCCAGCTGTACCATGGGCCTGCACAGTAGGCTGGGAAAAGATGGGGAACAGAGGGATATTTTTACCTCACTTTTTCAACTACTGCAGTGTCTCTCATGCAGCATGTGAATGATCTGACTCTTGTCCCTGGAGTGATGGGGAAAAAGAGGCATGAGGGACTCAGCACCTTGCAAAGAGCAATGCTGAGTGCAACCAAAGAGCCAGTAACAGCTCTCCCACTCCAACCATTGGGCAAAACTGACAAGTCAGTATGCTTCGAGTTGCAATTTACACACTGCCCCGGCCTCAGCCCTCTGACCAAACATAGAGCTAGTCTGAAGCACACACACCCTGTAGGGTTAATACAGCCAACTCATTGGCAGGTCTGGTCTAATTCAAATGTTTGGCCTGCACATTGATAAGATCCTACATAAAACTGCTGCACCATCTGAAAGTTGATTTTTTTGAGAAAGATAAAAGCAACAGTTTATGCTGTAGCACATTAGCCCCTTTAGATTCATTGCCTTTCTTCACATAGGTAGTTGTTACTGAGAACGTTATTGTCAGCTCTGAGCAGCCACTCTCCTGGAGAAGGGCCATGGGGCCAAGTACATGGAGAAAGGACAAAGCTACCTCCAACAGGCCTACTTCATTCATGCTGCCCATTGTTGATTCAGTAGCTGTGCAGGGACTGGAGGCACTAGATCAACATTGGGCAAAAACTAGAGCATCAAGCTGATGACAAAGGGAGCTTTCTTTCCAAAGCAACACTTTCCTGTATGTGTATGCAATGTTGGGATAAGAAGGTTTTCACGATTTTTCTTCCCTTTTGGTGCACCTCCCCTTCTTCCACCCAGAAGAAAGGAGATAGGAATACGAGATACATGAGATATGAATGAGATACATGAGATGATAGGAATAAAGTTCCTTCAGCCGTTGATCTGGCTGATGGCACTCCTTTCTAGCTGTGAACAACATAGGGCATCATAGATGCTCCCCCAACTAGGAAGGGAGTCAAAATAGTATCACTTCTCATGGAAGGGAGCAGAGACAGACTCCAAAGAACATTAGAAGCTAGTTTTAATTTCCTGTGCAGGGGAAGCTTCCCACTTCACTACAAATAATTGCTTGTACACCTAAAATTTCTGGAGTCCTGCCTTCTTACCCACATGTACATCACACACATGCTGCGTCCCCCATCACCTCCCACATTAGAAGTTGGGAATTTGCCTGGCTGGATGTCAGCACACACCCACCAGGTAGGGTATTGCAGTACCTGAACAGGTATGAGACTGCCGAGTGCATGTTTAGCTGAAGGAACAGGTATGTGTGGCAAGATCATGCATCAGATATGTTCTTCTCCTCCAACAATTGCATCCCAGAGACCTGCCTGTCACAGACAACCCAACACTTTAACATCACCTTAGTGGCTACAAAAAAAGCCTTGGGATTTAAAGAAAGTTTTTTGGGATAAGCCTGTCTTTCATCAGGATGATCAGTTGGGTCAAGCATTTGCAATCTGCTTCCCTGGTCTAGCAAATGTCCTTGTCCTTAGCTCCATACTTAGCTGGGATTTCTCTTTCTTTGTGATGGAGACAGCAGCCACATAGCGTGGTCCAGCGGCGCCTCTTGGAAGGCAATCTGAACAAGCTGCGGGGCGAGACCAGGGTTCAGTCTGCATGGGTTCAATCTCCGCTGGCAAAAGACCAGGATGAAAAGATGGAAAAGGGAGAGGACAGGAGAAAAGAGACTTCACCCCTGCTAATACAGTGCCAGGTAAGGCAACAACATGCTGCTGCTGCTTTCACAGTGATGGCAAATGCTCAATGAGTTCCAGCTGCCCCACTCCCAAGGGCCATGCTAAGTTATTAATTGCAAAGCCAGCTGCAGCCAGAGAGAGCAGATTTCCCACACGGCCTCTCCTAGAGTTTGGATTCAGTTCTTCCAACAGACAGAGGAAGGCCTTTCTGTCACATGCATTCTAGTTGTCCATATTTGAAGATAAATTACCTTAATCACATCTCCTTCCTTTGGAGGCCAGCTTTCCCATGATATGAGGTATTTCGTAACTGCACACAGAAGCAAGGAATGTCTCCTTATCACTTTAAGACAGGTGCCCCTAGTTGATTTACACTTACTAGATCCAGTCTGGTCTGATTCCCTCAGGTGTCAAAGGACATCCTAAGAAAGTGGCTAACTGTGCTCTGAATTAGCACTGTTGCATTTCTTGATAGAAGCAGTATCTTTAGCTGCCTTTTCTTCTTATATCCTCTGATACAGCAGAACACACTCCTCCCTGGCCCCTGTAGGTAAGAAAGCACATCCAAAAGCTATGCCCCATGAAAGAGGGCTGCATGGTTAGAGCTGTTCAGTAATATGCAGATATGACACTCACCAAGATATAGACCTGGTATAAAAAATCCATTTTAAAACTGTGTTTATTTCAGTTACCTGTCCTAAAGAACATCTCACATGTTAGAGTGTAAAGTCTACACTTCCAGGAAAAACACATATACCTTTGAAAATTCAGTTGTCACCATTAATTATCACATTGTTCTGGTTTTGGCTGGGACAGAGTTAATTTTCTTCATAGTAGCTCATATGGGGCTATGTTTTGGATTTGTGCTGGAAACAGTGTTGATAATACAGGGATGTATTAGTTATTGCTGAGCAGCGCTTACACAGAGTCAAGGCCTCTTCTGCTTCTCACCCCACCCCACCAGTGAGTAGGCTGAGGGTGCACAAGAAGTTGGGAGGGGACACAGCTGGGACAGCTGACCCCAACTGATCAAAGGGATATTCCACACCTTATAGAGTCACGCTCAGCAACTAAAAGCTGGGGGAAGAGGAAGGAAGGGGGGGATGTTCGGAGTGATGGCGTTTGTCTTCCCAAGTCACTGTTACACATGATGGAGCTCTGCTTCCCTGGAGATGGCTGAACACCTGCCTGCCGATGGGAAGCAGTGAATGAATTCCTTGTTTTGCTTTGCTTGCGTGCGCGGCTTTTGCTTTACCTATTAAACTGTCTTTATCTCAACCCACGAGTTTTCTCACTTTTACCCTTCCGATTCTCTCCCCCATCCCACGGGGGGGGAGTGAGCGAGCGGCTGTGTGGGGCTGGCTGGGGTTAAACCACAACACACATGAACACAGCCTCGTAGCAAGGTTCTGAAATGTTCAGATCGGGTGTCTCAGGACCATGCAAAGCCACTGTCTGGTTTGTTTTCCATCCTTCACTGTTGCAGTTAGTCATTGCTTGCTCTGGGTTTTAGACTTCGATGCAGCTATGTTAACATAACCACACTTGGGAAAACAGACTAGTAGGATGAATGACTCTCAGTGTAATTTCTCCAAACAGCTGGAGTCTTTTTTTGAGCAAATGAAGGTGTTTCTTTTTCTTTAATCACCGCTCTGTATTGTTCTGTAAGAGGAAACTCAATGATAAAGGGTGTTTTTTTGCCAGGCATGTACATCGAACAAGGACAGGCATGCATAGGTATCATATCCCAGGGGCAGTAGCTAACTCAGCATCAGAGTCCACTACTCGTTCCCCTTTTGTGTTTCTAATGGACTGTATCCCAGCTGTCACACACATTACATTTTCCTTCATGGAGGAAGATTAATGAACATCACAGTCAAGAAAATAGGTCTAGTGCTGCGCTTAACTCTTCCTGAACTTGATACCTTCTGCACAGGCATTTCTCTCTTTTTCTGTCCTTCTTAAGAGCCAGTCACTGTTTGTCACACTTAATCTTCTTACATTGAAGGAAGGGAAGCTCTCCTTCCCTTCTTTTTAGGCTTGCTGCTTTTCATGTTCACATTTGTGAACTTCAAAAAGCCTCGCCTGTAAGTAACAGATCTATGGCAGGAAATAGCACTCAGGCTGCCAGTTCATTTTAACCAGAGAGGTGAGCTGGTACCTTTTGGAGAGCTGCTTGACTATGGTGTAGTTTTTATTAGAAATGGAACACGACCCCAGTGAAGTCTCTTCTGTCTGACAGCAGCTCCCGAGAAAAGATCATCTACCAGCATAAAGTTTCCATTTACACTCAGGCAAGTATGCTGAAAATTTCGAAGTGGTAACAAATGCATCACCTGACTAGTAACTGAACTTGACTAGGAAATAAAGCTGAATATATGTAGACTTCAGTGATACAGGGAGATTCAGGCAATAAGTGTTTTCACTCTAACTGGTTATAGTTGCCCTGTGCCTTAGGCCTTTTTAAGTTTCAGAGATCACAGACAGACCCAGTCTACAATAGTTGTACTGCAGAGTCACTCACCCTCCTATTTACTTAGGTGGGTTGCTCACATGGTACTTCAGCAGAATTGCCCCTTTTTGTGGCAGTTTTTGCAAAGCACTTTGGAAAGCTTGCCATAACTGGCATCTGCATCGTAAAATCAAGCTGTTGTTTTTTGTGGTGAGGCTTGTCTCTTGTTCACTTGGAAATAGATGCTGAAAGATTCCACTGCTGTCCAAGTCTGCTTTTCCTCTGTGTCAAAGCAACCTGGGATTAATCAACCTTCGTTGGTTAAAGCAACTTCTTGACTTTGGAACTGACATTATTTCAGAAAACAAAGCTCTTTATAAATGGTAATCCCTGCTGATTCCCCTCCCCTCTTTCTCTTTCATGGAAATCCCCATAATTTGCCTTTAGGTGAAGACTAATGGTGACTGGTAGTAACAGACTGAAAATTCTGAGGCAGAGATGAGAGCGGGTAATGTGATGAAAAGTCCTCTTAGTCCAAGAAGTCTTGCAGTGTACTCCTTACCTAATCTGCATTATATTTGTGGTATGCTGGACCAAGGACTCTCCTCAGGCTCCTGGTGAGTTCTCTGGGCAAATAGTAGTATAATTGGAAGTTGGATAGCTTTTGTGAGGCTGCTGGAGCTGATAAGTGTGCAGGGCTGTTTACCACTGAATGAGATTAAATGTTTTCTACAGAATAATCACTGTCCTGTTATATCCTAGCAAGTTTCTAACTAGCAACTTTCCCATCTTGCTCTGAAACAAAACTCAAGAATCTGCCTAGCGATACAGTTTAGGTTTACTATCACAACAGTGCTAACAGTTCATGCATCTCAGGTCTGCCTGCTCCCAAAGTGATTCCTTAGCAATTGCTATCCATACTCCAGGTCTTCTGTTTCTGAAGAGCTGATAGAATGCCTGTGAATGAGGAAGAGCTGATTCAGCTGGACAGTTGGCAGGTTGCAGTCTGGGCAGATGTGGTAGCATACCTGACCTGACACTCATGGCTAATATACCTGCTTAGGTAGCGAGGAGGCACAGGGAAGCCTCTTCTATGAAGCACAGTACAGAGGATGAAGAGGGAGATGCTTAGCATGTATCTGCACTTTGTGCTTTATTTTGCCTCTTGCCTTGTGGCCTTGCTTAGTCTGGCCAAAATCCTTCCAGGCAGGGCTGATGTGTCAGTGAAGACCAGACAGCACAGACATTACAGAGCTTTAAAAGCAGAAGGAGAGGCATTTTGTCATAGAATCATAGAATGGTTTGGGTTGGAACGGATCTTAAAGATCATCTAGTTCCAACCCCCCCTGCCATGGGTAGGGATAAAGGACTGTCATCTGGGTTCAGTCAATTTCCAGGCTGTTTTCTCTCTAGAAGCCTGGACTTAGTAATACCAGCTTTTGTCACAAACAGCTGTTGTCATGAGGTAAGGTGGGATCTCTTCAGTTGGCCTTGGGGACCTCTATGGGCAGGCACTACTTCTAGTCCTGAATGTTTAAACTTGACATGCCAGGCAGCCTGGAGCCATGGCGGCAATGGTTTTTCTTGAACAAGCAGAAGTATTGCCAAAGTCAGGAGCTTCTAAATAGAGTGCTTTGCAGCTCTTCCCCTTCTGTGAGGCGTTAGCATGCTCCCCCACTTGCTTAGAGCAGATTTGTGCCAAGAGGCAGGAGGCATACATGAACGAAGGGCAAGAGAACTGGTGTGCATTCCGGGAACAGGCAGCAGCTCAGGTGGATCTCCTACCAGCTCTGTCATGTGTGATCAGTATTACCATGGGACGGTAGTTCAAGCTGCTCCGAAGTAAAATGGGACTGCTCATTTGTGAAGGAGCTGGGGGAATATTCCTGTATGAATGTGCAAAGAACTGCAAGAGAGAGCTTCTGGGGGCTGGTTTCTCTGTGAGACTCTCATGAATCTTCCAGCTGGTATCAGGTCGGTTAAGTTTTGTGTTCTCCCAACCTGTGACTTTGTAGTTCTGTGGCAATTTCCACAACATGTGCCAAAGAGCAGCCTTGGATTGAATGTAGTTGCCAGTGTGGCTGAGACTGTGAGAAGCACATGATATAATGGGGAAGGCACAGTGCTGGCAGCCAGAAGTTTGTGAGGTCTGTCTTGGCTTTGGCTTTCCTAAAGTATTTAGCATTATATGCCTCACTTGGGTGTTGTAAGAAGTCACAACTGTTTGCAGTCACACGGGACTGTTAATTAACTGGACATAATTCTTTATGAATAAGACATGCTTTTTTACATTAAAGAAGAAAAAGTATAATAACCAAATCAGGAGCTGTTGAAAATATGCACCTGTGCATATTTTCTGTATAGATACTGCTTGAGCACTGCTCTCCTTGTTCCTGGATGAGGCCGCACATGGTGAATGCTCATCCTTCTAAAACTACTGATGTTATTTAAATATACATCATATATACATATATGAGTCTTACATGATTCTTGATGAACTCTGTAAAACAAAATAGGTTGAGATCTCTAGCTCCAGTGGTCTTGCAGTTCTTGAGAATTGCTCAACTAAATGGCCATTCTGGTAATATGGTGTATCTAAATGTTCAGAATGATGAAATTCTCTAGACTGATGTACTGCAGATGCAGTTTAGACCAGAGGAAGAGCTCCAAGACAAAACAGACTTGAAGTTTCCAGCATGCACTCTCTGAGGTTGCCTTGAGTGCAATTAGCACTCAAGCTACTATTGGTGTTGTGTCTGTTTGCAGCATTCCAGTATTTCTCACAGGAGTTGTTTTCTCCTTTCTCTTTATAATAACTCACAAATAGCGCATGTTTGAAAATGAAATCTTGGAAATACTGGATGTAGCTTCTCTGTGATGATTAACCCATGTAATAATCATAAACAGATTTAGTTAAGAAATCAGGAAATTGAGACATTTTTCTTGACCCTACTGGTGCTGCACTGAGTCCCTGATGGTCATGCTGATCTGCTTAAGGTGTTCAAAGCATTTAAGCTCATCAGGAATGAGCATAAGGATAGAGGAGCGGTGGGAGGTCTGTTGCTGCTTCTGAGCAGCTCATGGCACTGAGTGCCATAGTGGGTGAAAGAGAAGGAATCATAGGAAAAATACAAATGATAGCAGGAGAAAAATGAGCCTCCCAAGAGGGAAACTTTGTAGTTGGGTTTTCTTTGGGTGTTGGTGCAAGACAGAGCCTTGAAGAACTAGGCTGTCAAGAATGGGTATGGTTAGGCACCATGTATGTATGTAGGTGCAAGCCATATTTTGTAGATGGCAGTTACTCCATCTTTTCCAGTTCTTTTACTAAGTCCTGCTCCTCCTTTTTTTCCTGAACATAAGTCTTACTGATGTCCTTGACAACCCTATTTTTTCAGACCTCTACCATATATGAGACCTGCTGTTACTTCAGCACCTCTGTGCAGAGGGGACAGAAAACAGATGGCAACCACATCTCCTGTTCCCTTTCAAGTGCAAAGGGGTGAAGAAATGAAGTGGGCAAGGCACTGGGGATTGTTCCAGTATGATCATGCAGAGGTGACTTGGGTGCAGAGCATCCAGTCTCTCCCTTTGCTTGATGACACCAGCTGTGAATATTGTAGTTGTAGTGTTCATATCATATTTCCTTAAAGAGCTGTCTAGAAACTTAATGCAAGCCCCACACAAAATAGACACCTCTTGATTAGGTTGTTTCTTGGATTTAAGAGTCACTTGGATGTGTCAGTTATCTTGGGAACTGCCTTAAATTCAAGCTCTTCTCAGGGAAGCTTGTCCTGGGTGCTCCTGCTTCACCCACAGACTTCTCCCTCTGGAAGCTGTTCAACTGAGAACAGGCGTCTAGCCCTGGAACATTGTTCCCTGTGACACCAGAAGAAATGGAGAGAGGAAACCTACAAAGGCTGTAGCACATGCTTATATTACTTTAGAAGCTTTTGTCATATCAATTATTGCTCTGCTAATAAAGTCCATGTGGGTTTTCTGAAAAAATTCACTAGTTATGCATCTTTTGAGTGGAATACTGCTAAGTTAAAGTTGCTAATAACAGAGAAGTGTCTGGGCAATCAAACACAACTTAAAGAAGACAAATTCAAAAAGAAGCCTTTGGCAGAGGTTTGCAGAGCACTGGGGAGACCACCATTGTCTTGGATGAGTCTCCTGCCTTCTGACTACTGCCTAAAACACCACATCTTTGGCTGCGTTGCTAAGGAAGGTCTAAGGGATTGTCACACTGTTGGAGGAGTGGGTATGCCGATTTTGAGCCCACAGTAATTATCTGTTATTGTTTTTTCTAGTGCCAAGGTCAGGTATTGAAAGCGACTGTTAACACTGGGTGTCTACCAAATCTCATCTCCAAGAGCTGTTTAAACCAGCTGGGGTAAGTCTTTGCACAGTAGAAAAGGAGGGGTGGCTAAAAGAAAACCTATGACAAGAACATAGGCACTCTTGACTCCCAGCCCCAGTGATAATTACTAGCAGCTTTGTATGTGCACATGGCTGTTTAGGAGAAGATGCAGAGGGTGGGCTACAGGGCAAGGCATCAGAAGCACTGGCAAAGTTCTGTGCAGACCCCAGACTAGGAGGCAGAGCTATGTCATTCTGTCTGTGTGTACTGCAGGGCAAAGCTGCCCAGCTGATGGTTAGCCTCAGCGGTGAGGACAGCGCCTTATGGTTTTGCTTGTGGAATCTGCCTCCAGACATGCTGTATGAAAGAGTTCCTTCCTCTTGTGGGCCTGTTCCCAATGAGACCAAGAAGTACTGCCATCAGTGAGAAGTTCTGTTTTTTCTCCCCTTCCCCCACTTGAGGCAATAACACATCTTGTGTCCCACAGGCTGGAAGAAGTGTCTGCCATGGACTGTGGAGACCTCTCTCTTCCCATCCCCAGCGTTGTTGGCCGAGTAGAACATATGGAGTTGCAATTTGGCCAGGAGACAGTGCTGTGTTCAGCACTGGTTGTAGGTGAGAGTGCCAGCCCCTCCTTCCCCCCAGTTTTCCTGTGTCCCTCTTGCCCTGCCAAGGGCATTTAAAAGGATCTCTGGGAAAAAAGTAATGCGGTGGGAGGTTGGTGACGTGGTCCCCTCCACTGCTGGCCAAGATCATTATGCACTGTGAATACCCTCAATGTAACCAAAGGCAAAGGGCACAGGAAGAGTACAGAGAAGACAGAAGACATTGAAAGTGGGGAGAAATGAGGTACTTTTTGGTCTTTCCACATCTTTGGATGTGGAAAATTCTCATTTCCTTCTAAAATGGACCTTTCTTAAAATTATCCAGGTTGCTTGATTAGTCCTCTGGTGCCCTATGTTCTCCTATTGAATGAGCACTTGTGTCTTTGGCTGGATGGAAGTCATCAGAGAAACTGACAGAGGGTACAGCTTATTCTCCAGCGTGTTTCTCTGTGTACTCATCTGCCTCTGCTGCAGGGAGCACCCTGGAAGAACCTGGTAGCCCCAGAGTGCTGAGTCTCCCTCGGTGTCCTCAGGCAGGACCCTTTGAAGGAAGGAGCCATAGGAGACAAGGTCAAGTCAGCAGGCACTGGAGCACACCCAGAAAACAGCAGAAAGGCTGTTTTCTCCTCCTCTCTCTCCATGTTCTGCATTTACATCAAGCTGTGCATATGCTGAAAATAACTTGGTCGTCTTTTTTTTCCCTGTTCTTTCTCCCTATTAGTCTTCCAGCTTTACCCTCTTGCCTTTATCTGTCTCCTCATCTTTGATGATTACTATTCATCTTCCAAGGCCTCCCTTGCTCCCTCTTTTCATGTCCATTTTTCCCACTTTCCTAGTCATCTAGAAAGAGCTTCCTCCTCTTCCACACTCCAGCTCATTCTTCCTCCCTGGTTTCCCCTCTACTTGTTCTTGCCCTTCATGGGGAGACTGTATTAGTACCAGCACAGGTGAATTTAGCCCAGTAGCAGCTATCCATTTTGCTGGGATGTAGAAATGGCTGCCTGGAAGGAGCAGAATTGCTACATCTATGCCTTACATCTCCCTGTGCACGCACTGCTCTTGCTTATGTGGTTACATATAAATTATAAAATACAGCCACTGGTTACAGGGCAAGCAGACATCCAGGAGACATGGGAAGTATTAATGATGTTACCGGTAGCTGCTGAATCCTGCAGACTCCAGGAACTGGGAATTCCTCCTTCCCTGCCACTGAAGTCCAAATGGATGACTCTAAGACCCAGGAGGTCACTCTTGCCCAGTCCAATGCATGTTCTTAGTGGCAGGTTCAGACAGTAGCAAGGCTGAACGTATATTCCAGAGAGGCACATACGGAGAGGACACAGACAAGGCCAGCCACACAGGTTACCACACACAAAGCAGTGCCTTTACCAGCACTGGTAGCCCAGTCCTGGTCCTCCTCTCTGGCTGACCAGGAATGAAGTTCACTAGCAGAAGCTCATACATCCTCAGGCTCTAGATTCATAAGCACACTCATATTCACAGAATCTTCAAATATCAGCACAGCTTCTAGGTCTGTCTTATATCCATTTCTGGACCCTGGGCCCCTTACCTAGCCACGGACCCAGACCTTGAGTCTTCCCAGATGCAGGTTTCCTCCTACTCACTGGCTAGACCAGATTGAAGTTTGCTAGCTAATTATGTATACAAAACCACAAGCATATAGGATTAAATTCACTGGGGAAATATAGACACACCCAAGTCTTTCTAGTTAGTGGCATTTAGACCTCACCCATATGCCCTGTCCTCTTCAGCTGCTGGCTTGTAAACCTAAGGCCCCTGTGACCCTGGTCAGAGCTAGTACCCAGATCTCCCTTGCATGCTGATCTCTCCAGTTGCTGGCACCTAGACCTACAAGCTCTGTGACCTATAGTCCTTCTCCAATTACTGGAACTTAGACCTTGCAGCACACATTGTGGTCCCTCCAGTTGCTGGCACTCAGGTGTATAAGCCCTATGGCCTGTGCTCCCTTCCCTAGCTACGGGCACCCAGAGTTGTCTTGCACACTGGTCTCTCTAGTTGCTGGCACCTGTGAGCTACGTCCCCTTCTCCAGTTGCTGACACAGACCTATGAGCCCTATGGCCTGTGGTCCCTTCAGTTACTGGCACCTCTCTTGTATGCCAGTCCCTCCAGTTGCTGACATCTAGAGCTATTTGCCCTTTAACCTGTGGCATCTTCTACACTTGCTGACACTTAAGACCTGCAGCAGTCACATGTAGGATAGAGAGGTTACACAGAAAAAAAATTACTTAATAAAATTATTTAATAAGAAGATCGGCTAGATTGTGGCCATCAGGTGCAGGGTTTGCTAAGACAAGTGAACTGACCAACAGCCCGCTTGCATGTGACTGGCCCCCTTATCCCCCATCCTCTCCATTTTTCCATGCTTGTTCTTCTCTGATCCACCCTGCTGCTTGCCTTCTCCTGCCTTTGGCCCTTTCCCTACACAGCCCGTAGTAAGTTTTACATGATCCCACAAGCCCCTTCTGATATCTCATAGTAAGTTTCAAACAATCCCACAAACCCCCTCAAATATCTCATAATACTCATGATAATCATGTTTTCCTCCTCTTACCAGCTACAAAGTTCATTTTGGCCCTCTTCAGGGCTGTGCCTAAGTAGCTCCTTTAATGGCTCATCAGTCAGTGGCAGAAGAGTGCTGGTCTTTGTTATTGTCACTGTTACCACCTGCTTGTTAATGTTTGTGTGTTTAGTTCATCACTTTCCTTGTTATTTGTTATTTACTTTATACTGAATTGACCATAACCACATAACTTTATGAACCAGATACTCTCATATTCCACACCCTCTTATAGGAGAGACACACTTTCTTTAGAGGGGCCATATATACAGTCTTGAGCCTGATCAGTCTCTTCTCTCTTCTCAGATGATGAAATGCTGGAGTTTTGCATTGGTCTCCAGACTCTGTTGTCTCTCAAGGTAAGGAACAGCTTCTTGCTTATTGCAGGGCTCGTCTCAACAAGTTCTCCAAGATTTGGTTGCTGGAAGCATCAGAAATATTTATGGCCAGGTCTTCCAGGGTGCCACTTGCAATGCTTGTTGCACAGCTGCTTAGCTGGCTGCAGTATGCTCTGAGTCATTGATTCCTTTCTAGTCCTTCTTAAAGGTTTTAAGGAAGGAATCACTTGATAGGATACTATCACATCTCCCATTCTTTGTATTCCTGACCTTATGAGTTGTAAACAGGAAGAGGAAACTGAAGAGGAGACTAGAAAAGGCAAGGCACACTGTGTCACGAGTTATATCTGTGTTGCCTTTTGAAGGCAGATGTGAACAAGCTCTGCCCTTGCTTTGAGCCAAATGAAGCTGTATGATCACATTCAGTGTCCAACATTAGCTGGACACAGGTGGAAAGAGTCCTCTCCTTTTGTCAGCTCTGCTGAGCCTGGCTCCTGGGCGGCTCAGAATATGGCTGCAGCAAGCTTGCTCCTGCCTGTCAAGTATTTGTAGCCACATCAGACTCATAAAGCAGGAAAAGCATTGTGCTGAATGGCTGAGTGATGTGAGGACATCACCTCAGAGGGAGTCATAGGAAGAAGGGAGGGGAATGGCCCTGTGAAGGGTCTGGAAAGGAATCCATTGAAGGGAACAGGAGCAAGGAGGCAGCATGGGGAACAGGGAGGGGAACTCTAAGGTCTCTACAAACCCAAAGTGGGGTTGTTTGATGGTTATACAGGTTTTCCCCAGTCATAGACATCATGAGATTTGCTATCTGAAATGTCCAGAAAGTAACTGGCTCTCCCCTTCTTTAGTGTTGCATCGACTTGGAGGAAGGAGTCCTGAGATTTAAAGCACTGAGTCAAGAGCTGCCTTTTCTACATGCCTCTGAAGAGCCTGGTCAGTGACTGGCTGCATTCCCCATGTCTGGGGCTGAGGAGACTTGCTGCCATGAGAGAGAGATGAGGGTGAGGCTCACATGCCCCTAACCTTGCTGAGTTCTAGGCTGAGGCATTCACTGGGAATTGATAATAAGGCAAATGGGTGCTGGAAGCTGTTGTTGCTGGGAGTGCCTCATCTTAAGAAATACCACTCCTTTCAGTGGACCCTCTTCCTCATCCCCATGTGCCGAGTGGGCATTTTGTTCTTGTTTTTCTATCTGTCCCTAGTCACTCCAATTTCTGCTTCTGTACTAAATTCACTCTACCCTTTTAATGATTTATTTTTACAATACTCTCTGCTCCTGAGACAAGAGAGTATCTGTGAACAATCTCCAGTTGTTCTGTGGACAGGAGGATGGCGCTTTCTCCAAAAGCCTCCAAAGATTGCCATGAATGTTCCCCTTCTCTTTGCCTTAATGTGAGTGGACTCCACTCCCCTTTCTTTGTGAGAAGGGCTCTGTGGCCAGTCCCCTCACCTGTACTCTGAGAAGCTGGATTTTGTTACTTTTTGCTGGCTCAGAGCAGAACAGAAGTATTTTCTTGGAAAAACCTTGCAGCAAGAACACTTTTAGAGTTCTTAATTCTAAGAAACATTTGCAGAAATGCTGAGTGTAGATGCCTAGAGTACAGTGGACACTCACAGGGGCTTGTGCTTTGCCACTGCATCCTTGGCCACTAAGCTGTATTATATGAATGGCAATGCTTATCATCTCTTGGTGTGATACGTAGTAATCAGACTTGCACACCCTGTTCTTCTGACCAGGCCTCTCCTCTCTGCACTCCAGCTGCTAGAGCTACATTCCTATCACCTCTGCTGCATCATCAGAGATCCTGCCACTCAGTTTAAATGCTGCGATGAATTACAGCGCCCAGAGTCTTCTGCTCTGTCAGCTCCTTTCTTTCAGCTTGAAATCTAGTGATTGGACACAGACACATCATCAGCCTCAAGTCCCAGCATCTCACAGCCCATCAACTTTGCTACTCCTGCATGAAACAAGAACTAGACTTCCTTGCAGTATCAGCTCAGGTCAGAGAACTGTGAACTCATCTGGGATGACCAGGGTGATTATTAAGTCACTTAATTGTTGGGGTTTTTTAATTTTATTTTTAAAAAATTTTTTTAATTTTTTAACAGAGCATAGCTGTATGATAAATACATAGCCTATTCTTTATTAGCTCTAGGAAAGATGCACCAGATCAGGGCTTGTTCTATGTCTCATGACTACCGATTCACTACCCAAACTCTGCACAATATCCCTTTGTCCACCCTTAGAATGTCATGACATCCACATTTTGCCTATCTTCCTGGATTAAATACCGCTGGCTGTCTTCTTTTTTTATCAAACTGCGCATTGTTTCTGTTGTGCTTCTCGAAGAACTTGTGTATGCATTTTTGCTTTTTTCTGTTAGTTCTTTCCTAAATCAGATGCAGTATTCTGTAGTTTAACACATGCTAAGGACAGCAGAGTTACAGCCTGGCTGATATGATCTGTGATGCACTTACTAGTGTTAGTTGGTGTGACTGGCATCTGCTCCTTCTACAAGCTGCATCAAGCTAGTGACTTTTATTGTTAGTCATCATATCTTGCAGCTTCTTTGCCGTTCTATTTGTGCATCTGATTATTTCTGGCTGCATGAACTGCTTTCCATGAATGTCCTGAATGCCACCAACAGTTCTCTCATTTACGTCAAGACCCATGTCTACTTGATGAGCCTGTCTTCCAAAGTACCAGTAATTCCTCCTGGATTTGTATCACTTACATGTCTGACTGGGTTCTCAAACCCAGGGGTCTTTAATGACATTTCAGACTTGTATTAAACCATCCTGTGTGTCAGCTGGAATCTCTGTGGTACCTGGGTCAACTCTACTCAAAAAATCTTGTTTGTGAGAGATGAAACACCTGTTCCTATGTGCAGCAACTCACCTAGCTTCCAACCGCCGTTGCCCTCTAAAAATGGCATGTGGAACAATGGCAAAAAATCTGCTAAAGCTGACAGATACTATGTCCATTACATCTCTTACTATTCATTAACTTTTATGATCTATTTTAAAAAAAAATGCGAACCCTAAACCCTAACCCTAAACATTAAAGCTAACTCTAGCCCTAACACAAACACTAAACCCTAACCCTAAACTTGACCCTAAATCTAACCCCAAAAAGTAACCCTAACCCTAAATCCTAACCCTAAATTTAAACCCTAAAACCCCTAACCCCTAAACCTAACCCTAACCCTTAATGCTAACCCTAACCCCGACCCTAACCCCTAATCCTAAACCCTAGCCCCTAACCCTAAACCCTAACCCTAAACATAACCCCCTAAATCTAACCCAACTCTAACCACCTAACCCTAACCCCAAACTGTAAACCTAATCCTAAACATAACGCTAACTATAAACCCTAACCCCAAAACCTAACCCTAATACCCAACCCTAACCCTAAACTCTAACTCCTAACCCAAACTCTATACCTAAACCTAACCCTAACCACTAAACCTTAACATGAAGCCTAACCCTGACCCTAACCCCTAGCCCCTAACCCTGAAAGTTAACCATAAACCTAACCCCCTAAAACCTAACCCCCTTACCCCCAAACTCTAACCTCGTAACCATAACCCTATTCTCAAATCCTAACCCTAATGATAACTCTAACTCCTAACCCTAAACCCTAACACTATCCCTACCCCTAACCCTAATGCTAACCCTATCACTACCCCTAACCCCAAACCTAAAACATCTAACCCTACCCCTAGGCCTAACCCATAAACTCTAACCCTAACCCCTAGCCTTAAATGCTAACCCTAAACCCTAATCCTAACTCTAATCCCTAACCCTAAGCATAACCGTTAAGCCTAACCCTAACCCCCTAACCGAAAAACCCTAATCCTAACCCAAACCCCCTATCCATATCCCGATCTCAAACCCTTAAACCTAACCCCTCTAACCATATCCCTCACCCCTAACAGAACCCCTAAACCTAACTCCTAACCCCAAACCTAAACTAAACCTAACCCTAACCCGTAACATAAAAACTAACCACAAAACCTAACCCTAACACTAAACATTAATGCTAATCCTAACCCCTAACCCTGACCATAACCATTAATCCTAACCCCTGGCCCCTAACCCTAAACCCCAACCCTAACAGTAACTCCCTAAATCTAACCACCTAACTCTAACCCACTTATTCTAACCCCCTAAACCTAATTCTAAAACCTAACCCTAATCCTAAACCTAACCTTAACTCTAACTCCTAATACTAAACCCTAACCATATCCCCAACCCTAACCCTATCACTAACCCCTAACTCTAACCCCTGAACAGTAACCCTAACCTTAACCCTATCCCTAACACTAACCCTAGCCCTAACCCTAACCTTAACCCTAAGCCATAACCCCTGACTCTAACCCTAACTCCTAATCCTAACCCCTAGCCCCTAATCCTAACCCCTAAACCTAAACCCTAGTCCTAAACCTAAGCTGCTGAATGTAAGCCCCTAACTCTAACACCCTAACCCCAAAACCTAACCCTAATCCTAAAACTAATGCTAACTCTAATCCCTAACCCTTGACCCTATCCCTAACCCCCTAATTCTAACCCTAACCTCTAACCCTATCTCTAACTCCTTACCCTAACGGCCCTAACCGTAACCCTTATCCTATCCCATACCCCTAACCCTATCTCGTACCCTAACACTAACATTCCAGAGATCTGACGGCTTTTGCCAGTGCCCACAAAGGGCCCTGCTTCCCTCCAGGGTGCCCTAGGGCTTTTGCCGGGTTTTGCTTTGGTCTGCAAGGGGCCCTGCTGCCTTCCAGAGTGCCCCTGGGGCTTTTGCAAGGCTTTGCAACGTCCACAAGGGGCCCTGCTTCCCTCCAGAGCACCCCAGGGCTTTTGCCGGGCTTTGCTGATGCCCAGGCAGGTCTCCACTGCCTTCCAGAGTGTCTGACAGCTTTTGCCAGGCTCTGCTGGTGCCCACAAGTGGCTGCCAAGGGAAGGTGAGGGCCACTAACAGCTTTCAGTCCTGGCCACTTCTGTGTGGTAGCCCTAGGTGGTGGGTGTGCATTTTGGAGCTGGGCTCTGGTGAGGATGAGGGGGTAGGTGAGGGTTACGTGGTAGAGCAAGCTCAGAGCCCCAGTGTTGGTGGGGCTGTGAAGGGGCTGCCAAGGGAAGGGGAGGGCCACCAACAGCTTTCAGTCCTGGCCACTTCTGTGTGAAAGCCATGCCTGGCGGGTGTCCCATTTTGGAGCTGGACTCTGCTAGGGTGAGGGTGTAGGTGAGTAGGAGTCTTCCCAAACTCAGACTGAAGCCAACAGGAATCTTTCCAATGATTTAAAGGGTGCTGGATGGGATCCTACAGAAAATTGGCACAACTTTGAGTTGACAATTCTATTTTGACTAGTGCCTGTCATTTACAGCCCTGCAGATACTTGCACACTAGCTGCTGTTGGAATCCACTAAGTGCTGTTCTTACATGTCAGTCTTGGGATAACTCTGCTTTTGCTCACCTCCAGAACATCCTCCAGTCCTTCTGAAGCCTTTCTGTGATTCACATGCCTCATTTCTCAAATCACCAATAGTTCAGGTTCCTCTGCGAATTAACATGCTACAGTAGGTGACAATCACAAGCGCTGTCCGTCCCTCTCTGCATAACGAATCCTTCTTTGCATGCTCCTTACCTTCCCCCAAGCAAATAATTCATTCTTCCACACTGGCAGGTGACAAATTTGCTTCTTCCAAAAGGAATTCTTGCCTTCTTAGATAATCCTTTTAACACTTTCCTGTACCCTGGTTGCTAATACTCTTCTCGCGTTATGCCACCATCCTGCCAGCCTTTCCTCTTTGTTCTTAACAACTGCATGTATAAATGTAGACTGTGCCACTTGTCAGTCATAGAGAGGATGTTTCCAAGCAAGCGCTAAATTAGCATGTGAGAGCTCTTCTTTTCAGCTGTGAAATCAGTGCCAGAGCAGAAGACATGCTTTTCACCTTCCTCCTGGTCCATGTCAGTTGAACATGCAGGTCCACACAGTAAAGGTCTCTTCCACCCAGACACTGAGGAAGCTGTTGCCAACAGTTATCCTGGAACCTCCCCATCAAGCTTTGTTGCAGGCAGAGCTTACAGAAAAAAACATTTACATGATTAAATGAGTACTGCAGGTCATAACACCATGGCTGACACCTCACGTCAACTCATTCCCTACATCACAGTCTAATCCTACAGTGTCAGTACCCGGTTTCCTCGTTGTCAAACAGAACTGCTGGTGGGTTGCCATCTCCCAGAGTTCCTCGGCATTAAATGACATGTTGTTACTGACCTTAACGCATGTATTCTGAATTCTTGCCCAAACTGGTGTTTTCTCCAAAAACCAGCATTTTTGTGTCATTACATGGGAATCCCAGCTTCCATTGTGAAAGACAGAAATCTTAGCTTTAAAAGATGTGATTATAAAACACGACTTAACATCTCAAAGAAGCAACCTTAACCCCATCTACAAACATAGTAATTTTTAAAAGTCTTCCTATGTTAGGGAGCCCAATAAGTAATTTTTAAGTGGGTTGGCAAGGCTGAAGTCTGGCTCAATTGTAGTTTCTTTTGGAAAAGCCTATTATACAGATACACTTCCCTACCCCCATTTCAGTCATCTCTATTGCTTTTGTGGGACACGGGGAAGGAAGGAGCTATCTAAAGGTCTTTTCTACTGGAGATCAAAGAATGCCAATGCTTTCATATGGAAACTATGTATAGAAATTTAGTACAAACTGCCACCTCAGAGCAGGGCATAGGCACATCCTGTACGTGTCCAACACTGGCTTCCTCATAACGAGGCCCATCCCTTCAATACAGACAATGGAGTGTTATTATTTTAGGGATAATCTGTCTGAACTGCCTTGGTGGTCAGCTCCTACTAGGGCTACTTTCCAGCAGTGGACACAGCAGTTGCAAAACAGTCAGCAGGGAAGTGTCTATCACAGCAAGTCTTTAGAACAGAGAAGTGTTACACGGCAGGTGTGAGATACGTATGGCTGAACCTGCCCGGGGATGGGGAGATGGACTTCTGAGGCCACTTCCAAGGCCTATGCGCAAGAGGCAAACCTATCCCGAGAACATGCACTCTGCCGAAGCCGTAATCAGGACCATTTCCAGGAGCTTGGGAGTCACTTGGTTTTGAACGGAACAGGAGCTCCAGCCATCCATATTCCCAGAGGCCTGCTCCTTCTTTCACTACTAGTGGGCAAGTTATGGAACTGAAGACCACTGAGCCACCTACATGTTTGCAGTCAGTCCTCTTTTCAAGAGACTCCACTAGCAAATGCCAGAATATTCCTGAAGAGTTATAGAAGTAACTGCGTTCAGCAAAGAGATCATAAAAATGAGAGCAGGGACGACCAGTGGGTTTATTACGTCTCAGGAAAATAAAACAACCCCTTCCCTTTATTTTCTTGCTAGTAAATTGAGTGTCACAACCAAAGCCATGAATCATTTATCTGCGAATGCCCCCAGTGTCTGAGTTGGACTCCTCATTTGCTGTGTGCTGGCACTAGGACATAGGACATAGTCTTGCAAATCCTGCCCTGTCAAAAAGCTTCCTGGCACCAGTGGGTATGCCAATATGCCACAGAGTAGGATGCAGCAAACAACATGTTCTGCTGCGTGAGGAGGAACAACTAATTCCAACTCTGTGGCTTGTGTTGGCTGGCAAGGACAAACAAGCAATGCATTACAATGAAAGTATAACATAACTCTATCAGTCCAGAGAAAGAGCCTACGTGGCTCCTTCTCTGAATAATGTATACTCCACAGAAAATTGTTGCCAGTGGCAGGGGGCCTTAACAATTGATTCCGGGAAGGTTGCCATCTCCCAGAGTTCCTCGGCATTAAATGACATGTTGTTACTGACCTTAACGCATGTATTCTGAATTCTTGCCCAAACTGGTGTTTTCTCCAAAAACCAGCATTTTTGTGTCATTACATGGGAATCCCAGCTTCCATTGTGAAAGACAGAAATCTTAGCTTTAAAAGATGTGATTATAAAACACGACTTAACATCTCAAAGAAGCAACCTTAACCCCATCTACAAACATAGTAATTTTTAAAAGTCTTCCTATGTTAGGGAGCCCAATAAGTAATTTTTAAGTGGGTTGGCAAGGCTGAAGTCTGGCTCAATTGTAGTTTCTTTTGGAAAAGCCTATTATACAGATACACTTCCCTACCCCCATTTCAGTCATCTCTATTGCTTTTGTGGGACACGGGGAAGGAAGGAGCTATCTAAAGGTCTTTTCTACTGGAGATCAAAGAATGCCAATGCTTTCATATGGAAACTATGTATAGAAATTTAGTACAAACTGCCACCTCAGAGCAGGGCATAGGCACATCCTGTACGTGTCCAACACTGGCTTCCTCATAACGAGGCCCATCCCTTCAATACAGACAATGGAGTGTTATTATTTTAGGGATAATCTGTCTGAACTGCCTTGGTGGTCAGCTCCTACTAGGGCTACTTTCCAGCAGTGGACACAGCAGTTGCAAAACAGTCAGCAGGGAAGTGTCTATCACAGCAAGTCTTTAGAACAGAGAAGTGTTACACGGCAGGTGTGAGATACGTATGGCTGAACCTGCCCGGGGATGGGGAGATGGACTTCTGAGGCCACTTCCAAGGCCTATGCGCAAGAGGCAAACCTATCCCGAGAACATGCACTCTGCCGAAGCCGTAATCAGGACCATTTCCAGGAGCTTGGGAGTCACTTGGTTTTGAACGGAACAGGAGCTCCAGCCATCCATATTCCCAGAGGCCTGCTCCTTCTTTCACTACTAGTGGGCGAGTTATGGAACTGAAGACCACTGAGCCACCTACATGTTTGCAGTCAGTCCTCTTTTCAAGAGACTCCACTAGCAAATGCCAGAATATTCCTGAAGAGTTATAGAAGTAACTGCGTTCAGCAAAGAGATCATAAAAATGAGAGCAGGGACGACCAGTGGGTTTATTACGTCTCAGGAAAATAAAACAACCCCTTCATTTTCTTGCTAGTAAATTGAGCCTTTATTTTCTTGCTAGTAAATTGAGTGTCACAACCAAAGCCATGAATCATTTATCTGCGAATGCCCCCAGTGTCTGAGAATGCTGTTGGACTCCTCATTTGCTGTGTGCTGGCACTAGGACATACAAACGTGTCTTGCAAATCCTGCCCTGTCAAAAAGCTTCCTGGCACCAGTGGGTATGCCAATATGCCACAGAGTAGGATGCAGCAAACAACATGTTCTGCTGCGTGAGGAGGAACAACTAATTCCAACTCTGTGGCTTGTGTTGGCTGGCAAGGACAAACAAGCAATGCATTACAATGAAAGTATAACATAACTCTATCAGTCCAGAGAAAGAGCCTACGTGGCTCCTTCTCTGAATAATGTATACTCCACAGAAAATTGTTGCCAGTGGCAGTAGCCTGAAGCATTGACTTCGGGAACTATTGACTGCAGCCAGTCGGTTAACTGCCACTTTGGAGTTCAGGGCATGAGAAAAGAAGGAAAGTCATCTTTTGGCCAAGGAACAGTACAGAAGTTCCAATTAATTTTTCTGTAGACAGTTTTCATTCTCCTTTGTGCACAAGGGGCACAAGAGCAAAATGCATCTGCAAGTTACTATATGCTCTAAGCAATATAAAACTGTCAGTGGAAACCCTCAAACATTAGTAATTTTCCTCTCAAATGGTTTTAAGAGCTGAAGAGTTTTGGGAAACAGATGATCTGTAGTGTCCGTTTCTTCTCACCTCTGCGTTCCAGAATGCAGCATGCCTGGGCTTGCACAGCACACAGCAATGTTATCCTCAGGCCAACAACAGAAGAGGGCTAGGTTGCACAGATTGCCCTGTCCAACATTTGCATTGTTTCTGCCCCATTTTCTTTTAAAGATGGTTCTTAGGAAAAGAACCCCCATTAACCCTTTCCTGTTTCTTCTCAACAATTAACAATCCAATAGTGGATCAATTTGACCTTCCTTAGAAATCATTTGACCTGTACGGCAAAGTTTGTTTTGCATAAAACAGTTTCAGTCATACAACCATTTGTATCCCCCTTGCGCTTGTGTTGCTAATAAAGGTTTATATTTGGCATGGACAGACAGCATTGAGTTGTTCTCTGTTATGAGCGTAGACAATCCTGGTAGGCCTCAAAAAGGAATTACAATCTAGTAGCACTGCAATAGCCTGTGAGACCCAGCTACCAGATTAGCTCAGCCCGGCCCAACTCTCAGGCAAATAAAATACTCCAGGCAATTGCTGCAGGAACCTCTGGGGTTCCAGCAGTGGATCAAGAGAGAGAGTACTTCTGTGGAGAACACCTGCCCCACAAAAGCCAAACAACATTGAGTAGGGCCATGGCAGGCACAAGTTGTGGTAGGACCCCATCTGTTTTTGTGAAAGCACAGACAGAGCAGAAGAGCCCATCATCTGTGAAGCAGTACACATGCCAGGTTGTGCAAGCCATGACTGAAAACTCAGGCATTATTATTTTCTGTTGCTTGTAACCATCCCGTTTCTATTGACAGTGGGGGAGACAGAAGCCACAGAATTACTGGGGGTGCGGGGGGGAGCAGGACAAGAAAATACACAACCTTAAGTAGAGGAAGAACAGTAGTCTGTGTTCAGGATGGAAGAACAGCATATGCCACGACACAGGCCTGTGCAGGGACATTGCTACAATGTCATTTCTGTTGTATGCTTCTGGAAACTGCCCTGCAGAGTTCCGTTTCGCTGTGGTCCCTCTTCACGTCAGTTCCACTAATTTTGAAGTGCAAGATTAAAATCAGGTAGCAACAGGGCTAGGTGGGAATTATCTCAGAATACAGTGAAACCAAACTATTCACCCCATCTGTAGGGACATCTGCTTCTCCCCACCTCAGCTGGGCCCCAAGGGGAGGAGATAAGAGTAGCAACTGCTACTACTTCACCTGAAGGGAGGGAAGGGAGAATCCTTACTTGTTCTGGTGATCGGAAAGAGCAGCTTTAGGTTTTGGGAAACAGAAACCTGGAAGTAGCAAGAAGCAAAATACTGTGATCTAGTTAATAGCCCCAACAAGACTCATCCTCATTAGGAAAGGACTATGAGACTGATGAGAGCCCAAGGGGTCACACTGACTAATTTGCCAGAAGCAGTGGTGATTGCCCACTGGGATGGGTGGCTGTACATCTCAGCATCACGAGAGCTGACAATTTCTTGAGGTTACAGTCCAGAGCTGACAAACTTCAAGACAACTCCTTGCTTTAGCCCATCAGTAGGTGGTCCCTACACTATCAGCTCTCCATAGCTGACAAACTCAAGCCCTGCTGCTCTGAACACCACTGTTACTAAAGCACTATTATGACTTTAGAGCTCCTGCCTGAAGGATCCAGTAGTACATAAGCACTTAGTATGACAGGGGAACATTTAAAAATGCTCCTCAGTGAGGTCATTAAAATGGAAAGAAGCTTCCACTATAGTTACAGAGTCAGAAGACAGAGTGGTCCGAGAAGCAAGCTAGCTGGCGCAGAGCAGGTCATGCCATTTCACTGCTCCATGCTTCAACTTTCACAGCTATCAAACACAGAGGACAGAAGTTGTCCTCTATAGAGATTACATAAATCTACCGATGGAAATTCCAAAGAAAAGCTAGGGCTTATTATGTAAAGATCCTGCCCTTCTACCACATAGGGCTACTTCAACAACAGTCCTTTTGACCCAAGGGCAAGACACTCCTTTCCTCTATACGAAGTTTTTTCTCCCAGTTAGGACTGCCCTTGGATGTTTTGCAGAGTATAGAACAGCAGGTTTTCAACAGCCTGCAGGATCTTTAAATGTTACCATTTGCTAAAGAGAGATCACTGGATTATATTTGCTCTGACTCAGGCTGCCATAAGGGTGAAGGGACAGCTCCATCCATTATGCATGTCCAATAAAACATCACACAAGTGAGAGAAGATAAAAGATGCAAAACAGCAGGTGAGCCTGCTGCTCCTATCCTAATAAGCTGAGTTAGGCAAGGGGCAAGCTGAGATGGGGAAAAGCAGAACACCAGCAGCACATGGAAAGGTTCCTGCCTGGGCCTTTGCATGTGAGCAGCCTGCGTGAGCAATGGCCTCTTCCAGACTCTGCATACCAGCAAGTGGAACATCACCTCCGGTCCACATCTTTCAGCTGTGCAGGACTCAAAATAGCATGGTATTCTCCACAACAAGAGGGAAGTGTGGCATTTCCACTGCTTATTATGGAATGGCCAAGCGCTCACAGCACCACAGATCCATGGTTCAGACAGATTCCTCCTACTGCCCAGTTCACAGCTGCTTTGCTAAGTCACAGCCATCTCCGGGATGACCGTGCCCAAGAAGTCAGGGACAAGCAATGCCTCTTGAGTACAGCTGGGGTTCGCTGGAGCTGTTACCTCTCGACACCTTATTAGTGCAAGTTGTGGTTCTTCTCATGCATGTCTCCAGCTCCTCAGAACAGGAGGTGGTTTGTGAGAAACTGCTTGGTAGAAGAGCAGCAGCAGAGCAAAGGCAAACAATGCCTGGGTCTACTTTAAAAACACACCTAAATGGGAAAGGACGTTGCCTGCTCCCTAATTCAGTTCCTCCATCTGCAGTTCCTGCACTGTGGTCCTGCTAAGAACTCAGAAGTAATCACTCGAGCAGTTGTAAGAAAAGGCCAAAACAGAGACTGAGCTCAGCTATTCTCTCCATCTATGACCTCAGTGCTCCTTCACAGCCACCCATAAAGCGCTTTAGCTAGCGGAGAACATGGAAACTGGCAATGGAAGGCCAATGAGCAGGATCCTGGGCTCTTGCTGTTCTGGTAGCTTCCTCAGCTAAAAGCAAATCATCCCACCACCTTCACTCAAGCCTACAGCCAAGCACATCCCTCCACAGAACCCAGCCTGTACGCCCTTTGCTGTCTGGAAGCTTTGACAGAGATGGGAAAAGAACAGTCTCATCTTCATTAGATGCCCGATTCCAGTCAGAGAAGAGTTTGTGCTGATATTAAAGATGTCAGTCTCCACGTGACTTGTTATAAGGGATCCTGGATGGCAGCGTAGTGGGCAGAGGAGTCTGTTCCAGCAGGGTCTTGACACTGCGAGGGGCTGCTCTGCTGCTGTTTCTCAGGAAAATACAGTGTTTTGTGAATCAGATCTTTGACAGCAGAAACGTCGCCTCTTTCTACAGAAAAGAGAGAAAGACAATTGTTCGGGATTCTCAACAGGGAGTACGAAAGCCGTACTTCCTCAAGAAGTACCCGGAACTCTAGTTCCCAGCACATCACCTGCCAGCAGCCCTTCCTCTCTTTATTCCTGTACGTCCTTCACCCTTTCTGCACTCACCCACACCCAGCTGCTGCAGGAGACTTCCAAACTCTGGGTCACAATCCAGGATTTTCAACAGGTTGGTGGACTCCATTCTCTCCAGCTGCACATCCCAGTAGATGTAGATCTTCTGATTGAAGCTGACATAAACCAGGCAGGGGCTGTTGCTTCCTCCTTTGCATGCATAGAGGCCTGCAGAAAGCAAAAGTGTGGAGATCCAACTACTTCCAAAAGGACAGAGAAAACAAATAGGTGACTTCTCATGATGAGGTATCAAAGCTGTTAGCAGAAAGCAGCGAGCACCTGGGGTGAGGGGCGCAGACATGGACTTTGGTATATGAAGTGCCTTTGAGACAATCCAAGAAAGTGTCTCTAAACTGTTATTAACGCATAGAGCTTTGGAATTTGCAAGCTGCTTCTTGCAGGTTAGAGAGGGGACTGAGCAAAGCCAAGGCTCAGGCTGGTTCTGCGGGGCTCCTTATCTCCACTTGAAAACAGCTTAGAAGCCTGCAAATTAAAAAAGCAGTGGGGAAGACAAGAGACCACTGTAACACTCCCAAAAAGGACAGGAAAAAAACCCAAAACCATCACAGACAAACCTCAGCATCACCTCCTCTCACCGCTACTTTTCCCAGATGCCACCAGAGGAAAGGCTATCTGGGCCTTCTGCAGTATACACAGGGAAATTATTCCCCACTGCAGACAGACAAAGGATTCCAGGTCTCCCAGAGAGGAGTAGTAGCTTTGAGGGAGAAATGCTGTGAGGGCTGCTCAGCATCACCTCCTCTCACCGCTACTTTTCCCAGATGCCACCAGAGGAAAGGCTATCTGGGCCTTCTGCAGTATACACACAGGGAAATTATTCCCCACTGCAGACAGACAAAGGATTCCAGGTCTCCCAGAGAGGAGTAGTAGCTTTGAGGGAGAAATGCTGTGAGGGCTGGCTTTGCAGTCAGGCTCCCCACCTGCACAGAACGCACTGACATTCTCATCTGCTTGAAATCTGGCAACAGTCCGATTCTGGTCGATGATGTACGTCTGACCATCCCATGCACAGGCAATCACCTCCTCATGTCCATTGCCCTGCAGGAACCATAAGATTGCATATTAGCATGGACATCAATTATTCCCAGAGGCAGTCAAAAGTCTTTCCTGCTTGTTCAGAGACAGAACACTAATGTCTGAACAAGGTGTCACTTTTGGACATCTTGTCTAGACATTTTGCACTTGGAGACCATCTCTCTCTCCTCTATTGTAATCCTTATGTATCATAAGAGCTTGTAGACAATTGGGGTATTAGCAGTGTGCAAAACCATTCAACTTTGCAATAAGGTAAAAGAGCAGCTGGGGGACGAAAAGTTCATAGCAGGATCCTGGGTTCACTAGGGTCAAACAGGCAGACACAGCTCAACCTCTTGCAGGTGGACAGACTGACATGAGCGCAGAATGCACCAGCACAGTCAGAGCACTCTGTATGTCATCCTGAGATAATCCCAGTCTTTTTCAGCTGAGTCATACTCCCTCTGCCCTTCCTAAATTCATATACACAAAGCCATGTTGAGTTTTTGTCTTCATCCCTCCCGGCCCTATTCACAGACACTCACAGTAACATCCAGCTTTTCCAGAGCAAACAGCTGGTGATCAACCTGCACAGACCAGAGCAGCTTGTCTGCTCCCTCCATGAGTTTCAATGTCCCTGAAGGGGGGGAAAGAAAAAAAAAAAAAAATATTGTCTTGAAGCTGTTAAAAGGGAGCAAGATGTTTGCTAACACTGGGCCCTGCACACTCCTTCAACACTTAGGGTCTGCAGGCAGAGGGTTGGGCCCATGGTACAGGCTGTGGTTGTTAATAGGTAACACAGTCTCAGTTTCAGGAAGGACAGCAGTCCTTTATCTTCTCATCAGTACATCAGCAACTGGAAACAGAGAGGAAAAATGGCAGCAGCCCTGCTAATTGGATTGTGCTCTAAGACAATAAGAAAACTGCCCAAAACAGGCTCCCAAAGTACAGTACATAACAGATCTCACATGAGACAGTTAGTAAACTGGAAGCTTCTCACCATGTCCCACAGATCATGTGATCTCAGGACACCATGTTGACAAGTATCAGCTGAGAGCTGGCTGGCTAATAGCACGGGCACGGCCTCTTGGCTGCTAAAACCATACTGGACACTTACCTCACATACTGTTTTTCTGTCATCCAGAGATACTGTGATAGTACTGGGGGGGAGGGGAGGCCCGTGAAAGAGTGGAACGTAAACATGAATCTATCCTCACAGTGCCCTCCAGCCTCGGTAAGGCTCACGAGTGAGCCACAGTGAGGCAGGAAGCCTTGCCAGATGCAGAAGCTTCAGAGTTCAGGCCCAAAGAATAATCAGAAGTTCCCTAGCAGGACATCATTGGGCAGGTGGACGTCTGGCCCAAACAGGACAGGCTGCCTATCTGGGAAGAGAAAAGCACAGCATCTTGTCTCCACACTGTTGTTTTTCGGACAGAAACCCTGCGTTCAGCTCATTAGATTCAGTCCTATTGCAGCCTGTCCTATCATTTCTCAGTCAGGGGCACAAGCAGAAAAACATGGCTCCAGGTCTGCATGAGGCCAGCTCCTCTCTACCAATACTCAAGTTCCAGCATCCATTTCCTTTACTGCTTTTGGAAACAACCCAAGTCCCTTCAAGTACAAGGACACATCTCTGCTGTGGTTTAGAGGCTCCCGTCTACATGAATGGCACTGCTGAATTGGCATCTCAGTTATTTGACCATTGAGTAAGCAGGCAACTTAGGAGTGAGCAGATGACAGTTCTAGTCTCTCTCTCCATCTCAAGCTTTCAGTGTGCCTTTGGGCCAATGACCTAGCCTCTTCATTTTCCCAGCTGCTTGCTGCAGCATGGCTTTAATACTTCTACCCCCATAGGCCATGAGACCATACAAGCAATTAAAGTTTGCAAAATCCTTTGAAATTCACAGATGAATAGACGGTACCAGGGGAGAGATAAAGGCAGATATTAGTAACAGATAGAAAACACAACAGGTTTCCTGGAGAGAGCAAGCCTGTGCAATATCAGACCAATTCAGTAAGGAACAGAAAGACAGGCTCAGCTTTAATACGTTTCATCATATCCTCAGATACAGGCATGTTATCACTCACCTGCTTTAGGGGGAACTTGCTCACAGTGACAACTCTTACCTTGGCTCCTGTCTTAGCTTTCATGCCTTCATATAAAATATGTCAGCAGAAGGAGTCTTTGAGTCAAATTCTCTTGCCTGACCCAGGAAGCGTTTCTGAAGCCCGGCTCCCTCTTCTTTCAAAACCAAAAGCACTGAGCCCCTGGTTCCCTGCTTTCAATTAGTGACAGGCCTTGGCCACCCCACCGGCCTTTCTTCCAGGACTTACCATCCAGAGTACAGAGGGCAAAGAGACCTGAGCCACTATTCTCACTGGAGCAGCCTGTAAGTGCAGAAGAGAATTACAGGAGTTGATGCCGGTTTATGAGCATTGTTCTCTCCCTCTCCTGAAAAAAAATTCCAGAACAAGCTGATCCATCCCGCCTCCTTATTTACCTAGCCTTGACCCTTTGCTTAGCAGGTATCTGCAGATTCTTGCAACCAATCATACTTCATGCTGGCTTTTATTTGTAGGGCACTGGCATCTCAAAACCCAAGACCTTTGGTTTGCACTGATCATTTTTATCATAGGCATGTCTGGTTCTGCTGGCTGATCCTAGGAGTCTGTCCGTACCACATATGCACTTGCAGGCTGATGGCAGTTCCAATTTTAGTGGACTGCATCACATCCTCTCCAGGCTACAGAAATGCACAAGCATGGGCAGGACCATCACAAAGGACAAAGTGAAGAACAGCTGCAGCCAAACAAGAGTATTACAACTGTACCCTCGCTGTTTCTTTCAAGGACAGGAACATGGCCTTCGGCTGTTCTGGGAAGGTGCAGGGGAAAAAAAGAGAGGTCCCGCCAGAAGGACAAAGCATCCGTCACATTAGCACAAAAGCACCTCCATGGCAACTCCTGAATGAGTCTGTGGAGATCATGCTACCAACTCTATTGTTTTCGCTACAGCAAAACTGCACAGAAGCTGTGATCCTCTCCCAGCAAACACTGGTAAGATACTAGAGAGCCCTTGCTTTATGAGCAGATTAGACATGTGCCTTCATGCTCATCTACACACTCAGCCCTGGCTTTCCTAGGCTATGTTTATACAGCTGTGAACTTCCCACAAGCAGTATCCTCCCCAAAGGCTGTACATCACAGTTGTGTGCAGGACAGCACTGACGAATGTGACTAGTTAAATCTGAAGAAGAGACTCCCCTGACCACTGGGCTGCTTCAGCTCTTCAGTACACTCTCCACCTAACTACCAGTCAGAAAAGACATGCAAGGTCAGGTTTTGAAAGTGATACCACACTTGGAGGGAGAGGACTGGAGCTGCATTCAACTACAGCTGCATTTAATCCTTTCAGTGACAATGTAGGAGACACACTGGCTCCCTGAGGTCTGCAGGAACCCAGGAAACCTGGCAGTCTGGGACAAGCCAGCAGAGCTGAAAGCAAATAGGCAGTTTCTCCAGAATGACGTAATACTGCAAGCCTACCTCCACGGTCCATAGACAGCTCCAAGCTACAACATCCTGCACACTCCCAGGACACAGACTACCCTATTTCCACAGATCAGCTTAAAGCAAACAATCAGCTGGTTGAGTGCTCTGTTGCCGCTAGCTGACATTCTTCCAGACAGGCTCTGATCCAAAAGATCTGCTGTGTTCCCCTTACAGACCGGTCAGCATGGCACTCTTCAGCTGTTTCATTACTGATGGTCCAGCATCAGTGGGCTTTTCAAAACCTTCTCTTTATCCCTTATTCTGTGTGTCTTCATTTTTCACAGACACCTCTCATTAGATGCAAGGCTTTGTATGCAGTGAAATAATTGATTTCATGCTCTTGTTGACCATGTTGCTCATAGCAGCATCCGAGATGCTGAAAACATGGCAAGCTTAGGAACTGGGGAGGAAGGGTACTCTGGGGAAGGGGAAGAGGAGTGGTTTCAGTGGATTGCTCTTCTCCCCCAGCTCTAATTACACTGGACAGCCTAAATCATTCTCAGACAGCACTGCAGGGGGTAATACTTGGACAGAGCAAATGAAGCTGGATTCCAGCCAGCTGCAGACGAGAGAGTGATCTGCATTGGGAATTTTCTGCCTTCTTGTATTATGCCCACACGCTCCAAAGGGGAGTGAAAGCTGCTTATTCTCCATAGGTACCAAAACAGGGTTCAGCAGGTGCACCAGGCACAGGTCAGAGCACAAAGCAGTTACACAAGAGAAGCAGTGGCAGTGTGTAAGAAAAGTCTGGACACAACAGCGGTGTGTCAGGGCTGAGAGGAACCAGCAGCTGTGGAGAGTTTAGATACAACAGCTGAACAGAATACATTGGAAGGAGACAGAGGACAGTGATATAAATGAAATATGGAAGCAGCTCTGGAGGGGTTGGGACTGCGTAGGTGACGGAAGAGCACACTATAGCTGCCAGGTATCGGGAATCAAATGCTGAAAAGCACAAAAGCAGGAATAAAGATGAGGCTGTGGAACAGAAGAGATGCATCTAGGGAATACGAAGAGGGCATAAGCTGCAGCCATGCAAAAGCAAAGACCAAGGACATGTGCAGGAGCAAGGCATGGCAGCCATTCAGGATGACTAAATGCAGGCCAGTAGAGGCTGCAGAAAAACTGTTGTGCTAGGTGAAAAGTAAGAGCTACCTAGGGAAGGACAAAGGCTATAAAAAGTTCAAATGCAGATATCCATCTGTCTTTCTTTGGGAGCTGACTAACAGAAGCCGAGTTCCCTCAGTTCTTGCAGCTGCCTCCCACTATTATTTTTCAGCCACAGGAAATCTGACTTCATGCTGGACTGACATACTGAAAAACTATCAGGGGCAACTGTTGGGCCAGAGACCCCAAGCTCCTAATCTCTCACCTCGACCAATGCTACCAATTAGATGAGTGGAAACATTCTTGTTGTGAATCCGTCCAGATGTTTGGTGTAGAATAACATCTCGAATAGGGGCCTCACTAGGGAAAAGAGAGACAGACATCAGTGGAAGGTTAGGGAACCATGCCTGGGACCGTGCCAGAACAATCTCAAGAACAGCGTACTCCAAAGCTCTACAAATCCAAAGATTGATAGAGTTTGTGCACAGGTTAGCCCTGTAACAGTAAAGACCAAGGAAAAGAAAGCATGCCACCCCAGGTATGAAAGGAACTCGCTAATGTTTAAAAAACAAAACCAGAATGATTTGATGCATCAGAAAACTGGAAAGAGCGCAAAGAAAAAAAAGAAAAAAGTCAGTAAAACATGTATTCCAATCAAGGAAAAAAAAAAAAGAAAAAAGTCAGTAAAACATGTATTCCAATCAAGGAAAAAAAAAAAAGAAAAAAAAAGAAAAAAAAAGAAAAAAGTCAGTAAAACATGTATTCCAATCAAGGAAAAAAAAAAAGACAATTTTTATGATTACTGTCACGTAAGCCTGGCTGCTTTTCACTCAGGAAGTGTCTGCCTGGGGTTGAACAGGTTGGTCAGAGATCATGCCTGGACCTGGCTTCTGGCTATGAGGGTACCATTCCACTGAAGTCTCTAAGACATCAAGGAGACTTGCCCAGCTGCCCTCCTGCTGCAGTTTTCTGGGTCTGCTTTAAAGTCTCACAGAATACCACAGAAGCACCTGAATTCCCCACAAGGGTCCCTCCAGCACCAAGGACAATAACCTCACTGCTCATCTCGATTGTTCTGGTTGCGATTTACAGCACTGGCTGCCAGGGTTCTCATTAGGAAAACCTCCAATCACCTCACCTGGAAGAAACAAGTGAATGAACCCAAAGTGTCATCCTGGGCTTCAGACTAACTGGGCTTGGCCCAGCCTTTCAGTTGCTATCCTTCCCACCATTAGACAGGTCACCAGATTGCCTACTACTCTTTCTCTGGAGATCTAGGTGGCTCATTTCCCTGCCTTAATCCCCAGTACTGACCCCTCAGTGAGCTGGTTTTGCCGGTCTCCTTGCCCATCCCAAGGAGAAGAGAGTGGGATACAAGGAAAGCAGTACTATTCATCTTTGTGATAGAGGCATGAAGAGTGTTCATGGAAGCTTGGATGTGGGTGTGCTTAAGTCATGAACTCCCAGCAGCACAGCAGGTCACTGAAGCAACGACAAAAGACAGCACCCCCCCAACACCACCCCCTCCTCAGAAAGGTGGTGTGGTCAAAGGTGCCCCCTTGTGACAGGCATCTACAGCGGACTCTCCTCATCTATCCCATGCAGTAATGCTCTTCACCTGCTCGGGGCAGAGTTGTCTCTTCCCTCTGTCGTGGCCTGCTGCTCGGAGTCCCAGGTGCACAGCAGAATCGCATAACCGCAGCCTGGCTGAGACACCATCATCTCCGGTGAGCCATCAGGGCCTGGGTTCACAGAGAGGCTGTCCACCTATACTGGCAGAGGAAAAACATGGATAGAGTTGAACTGAGAACTTTAAACACCTCAGAAGGGTTCACTGTGCTCCTTGTACCTAAACTTGAATATGGCAGATCTTCTGATAGAGCTGAGCAGGAGCTGAACAAATTCAGCTAGAAGCAAAATGTCCAAGTTATAGTAAAAGGTTATGTTTCCCTACCAAAAGCCACTTAAGAACACGCTAGTATTTTCCATTAATGCTCTCTAGCTGGGTGAGAGCAACTGACTGTTTCCCAGACCAACCCACCAGCTGCTCCGTGTGTATAGGAAAACCACTGGGCAAATCTCCTTTCAAGCCATCAACACGACAATTGCTTTGTTCATAGGACTGAGATTTTTTGCTTCTTCCCTTGGGAGAGCCACCTCTTGAAGACTGTATGACAAGTTCTGCTCTGAACATCCTGTTTCCTTACCTGACCTTCTAGCAGCCATTTCTTCAACAGGAGTAGCTGCCCAGAGACATGGTCTGAATTCTCCGACAAGTCCTCCCAGCGGAAGGCACGTACCACCCTGTCAGTGTAACCCACCACCAACTCACACTTCCCATCTCCATCTGCAGGGAATACAAGAAGACAGATGGGCTCTCAGGCTTTCATAGCCCCAAGACCCCCAACATTCAGAAACCACTGTGCTCATTTCCATCAGGTAGCATCCCTGAGGATCCCAATCCTGTAATGAGAACTTGCACTTCAGGAAAATTCCTGGAGTTCTTGCTTCTCTCCTCCATGACTTGGCTGTGGTTTGTTAGAGCACCTGTTTCAGCAAGATAGTAATTTCCTTCTGTGAGTCCCACACACGTTCTCTCTCTCTCTCTCCCCCCCCCCCCCCACCTCATACCCACAAACTCCCTCACCCTGCACTCCCACACCAGCTTCCCGGCTCACCAATGTCACTGATCAGCATGACCTTGGTGTTGGCAGGAATGTGCTGCTTGAACACTGGCTTCTGCTCTTCTGCTGCTGCCAACTCATGGTGGCCTGAAGCATCTGAGTGTTTTGAAGTTGGAGAAGTCAGGTCAAAAAGATGAAACCAGCCTTCTGCACTCACTGCCACCACGAGATTCTAAGAGGGAAGAGAAAAACCTTTTGATTTTTCCTCTTTTAGAAACTGCGGAAGCTGTCCCACAGCAGGGCGAGGGAGGATATGAGGGTAGATCCATCAACATCAATGACTGCTACAGAGGGAACAGGAGAAGGTTTTTGGCCAGCATCAAAACTACTCAGGTACTGCAGGGTCGAAACTTCTTGTTCATCCTTGTCAAACTAGGATATCAAGCTGATGTGTGCACGCAATCCCCAAACAATGTGTGGCTTTCTCAATGCTCACTTCAGCTCTGCTCCCCACTGGAGCACACATAGCTACAGTATTTTAGGCAGGGTGCCTAAACTGGGACTTTTGGACTCAGCGGTCCTGGTTTAACCCCCAGAAATAGCAATCCAGCAAAAACTCCTATTAGACCCAGTGGAATTTACTTGGGAGTCTAGACTATTCTGTGGCTCAGTCTTGTTTAGATGACCTTAAATGCACACAGCCAAGTGACAGAAGGGCCATAGCCCACAGCAGGGACCAGCACAGAGCAGGGCACAAGCCACTGAGGAAAAGGAGCAACCATCAAACCACCAAAGCCTTGCGGCACTCACACAGGGGGACATGCAAATCAATAGTGCTTTCTGAAGATAGGATGGATTTCTTTGCTCACTAAAACCTGCATATGGCTCACAGACAGATACAGATTATACGTAAACAGAAGGACAGTTTTAAAACAGTAGCGCTAAAACTCTATGAGCAAGGGCAGATCCTGGAGAGAAAGCACCTGCAACCTGTCTTCCTCCACACTCAGGATATGACATGACCCTAATCTCCTAAGCACCTCCCACATGTCCTACAGACACAGCTGGGAAGAGTTTGGCCGCTCTTACCTTTCCTTTATTGCACACATCTCCCACGCCAACACATGTGAGCTGCAAGAGAAAAGAAGGCCATACATGAGAGAAGGCAACCCAAAACAGCACTTTGGGATAAGCCTCTGCCCTACCCCCTCCTCTCTCATAAACCATCTCTTGAACTCTAAACAGCCTTTTCAAGGACAAAGAGAGCAGAGTCAGGGACAGAAACACATCTGCCACACAACTGCCCAGAGCCCTGGGGCAAAATCCACAGTGCACAGGAGCAGGGTCAAAGTAGGACAGAAGCCCAGTTCCTGTGTTTGTTCAGTACTTTGCTCATCACTTCTCGCCCATGGGGCTAGCTGGGGGCAAAAGCAGGGCCTTGCATAATGACATGAAAGGCATCAGAACCAGTTCTAGCTGCCATTCCCCTCTGGCCTACCTATTCCTAGGCAGTGGTCAAGGACAGCTGGCTGCACAGACACCAAAAGGCCCAACCATTTAAAAATTTTGTCAAGAACTGACCATTCCTTGGCAAGATCGCACAGCCCAGGGTTTGCTGTCATCATTCTTGTAAACATAAAGTTTCCCGTTGGTGTCTCCCACCACTAGCTCATTCAGCTGTACAAGAGAATTGTGTTAATAAGAAGAAATTCACAATTACACTAACAGTATTCCCACACAGCAATAATTACAGAATTCCTATCTAAAAATCCCTCTGTGGGAAGAAGCAGCAAAGCAAAACAAGAGTTAAAGAGACAGCCTCGAATCAATAGAGGTGGTCTGGGAAAAAAATCAAAGCACTAATTTTACTCTTGCAGATAAAAGAGCTGGAGTGGCTCCTTAGAGCAACATCCCATTATCCACTGCTTCTCTAGCCATTGTTTCAAGTTGCGTCACTGTGTTTTAACACCCTGCTCTGCTAATCATCATGACCCCATCTTCCATCCTTCAATCCGGATTGACTTGATCTTTCTTGAACCATCTGAGGAAGATGATGGCAACGAGGAAAATGTAATGATCCAGGAAGAGGCTGCAAGAACACTTACAATAGATTTACACTGGATGGTCAATCTCACTGATGAAGGGATAAAGGTCTTTCAGAATGGTGATTATTTCTTTAAAGAAGACTCCTAAAAACCAGCAACCACCCCGGCTGACAAGCCCATTCCTACTTTCCCATCTTCTGCATCATGCCTCTGTGTATTGAAATTGTGTGCATTTCATAAATCCCTGCACACATTACCCCACGCAACACAACTTCTTATGGGAAAATTTGTTTTATCATCCACTGCATTGCTAGCCATGACACTTTTCAGGATAGGTCTGTAATAAAATTTGACTGTTGAAGAGAAGAAGGGACAGTTTACATATACCTGGTTAAGCTAACCTCTTCCTCGTTACAGACAAATCAGACCCACCAGAAACAACCATTTGTGGGGCCAACAGCAACATTCCCGATGCACATCCATCCATCATACAGGTCACGAGACATTCAAACTTGGCTCTACCCTGTTTGTGATCCACTGTACCCCAGCAATGCATTTCCCCACACCTCTACATCCCCACCACCGCGACAGGAGAATGTCTCTCTTTGGGACCAAAAGTTAACCTCCCTACTAGCTATACATCATCCAGGGCCCATGCCAAGGGCGCCGAGCACGTCTAACGGTGATGGAAGCACTGACCACCGCAGCCCAGAATCACTGAAAGATTCAGTTTGCAAGGGACCTCTGGGGGCCATCTGGTCCAACCTCAGCTTCTGACATTGCTCGAGCGCCTGTCAAGCTCCAAGTCCCCCCAAGGGCGGGAGCCCCACCACCTCCTCCAGGCTCCTGCTCTGGTGCCACACCATCCTCTCGGTGTTTCCCGCCCCGTTTCAGCCTCCTTCGCTACGACCTGCGACTGCTGCCCCTTGCTCTGCCGCTGCTCATCTCGGAGGGCGGCCGGGCGGTGGG
>NW_008794491.1:689340-694177 GCF_000699145.1 Aptenodytes forsteri
CAGCCCCGTGCCCACGGCCGGGAGCCTGGCTGCCGTTTTACACGATCCAGCTCCTCCTAGGAGCAAAACCGCTCCCCTACCGCGTTCTGCAAACGAGCTGTTTAATTCCTGGTCAGATCCGAGGGCACCATCCAACGGCACTGAGCGGTTCCCTCCCGCTTCTGTGGTGGGTTGGGCAAAGAGCGGTTGCTTCCACTTTCACAGACGATAGCGAACCAGACACTTCTGTTACTTCAGAGGTACTGTACTATTCAAGAATACCGCACAGGATGAAGGATTCATAAATTGAGAGAGACGGGTGGGTGTGGTTTACAAAGTCACTATTGTAATCGTTTATTTTAAGCATTTTTCTATAAGGACATAACAAATAGTTTATATTTGAAGTTTACATGCATGACCTCACTCATGAACACTAGTATGCCATCTTCTGCTGGCAACTAGACCCATTTTTAAAGGCAGCACAGAACCTCCTTTCAGCTGCCTGAACAGGGCTCATTTAGTGTCCTTAGATTTACATTCTTAAACATTTCAGTTTGTTATGTAGTAACAATGAGGGCAAAATGGTATTTTCAAGGTTGCTCACACTTAACATATCCACCATCAACTCCAGGAATTTTTTAGATGCTCTACAGAAATAATCTCACTTCTTGCTTTCAAAAACATGTTGAAGAACTGTCATCCCTGTGGGAGATTTTTGAAAACTATTGTTCAAGAATTAGAAATTTATAATTAGGACCTGGCCCTACACTTACTTTCACAGCAACAAGAGTTTCAGCCACAGGGGCTTGTATTTCCAGTAATAATTCCCAACAAATCAAGGTATTTCCTTGCTGGAGAAAAAGAACTCTTGCTTGACATTCCTGCTCCCCTTACTGTTGTTCTGTGTCTGGAAATCCCCTCTTGTAACTTCAGCTGACATTCTTCACACCTTGTTGTAAGCTGTCTGTAACACTCCCCTTAGAGGTTAGTCATGGCTTGGTACAAGGTGAAACAGTTTTCACATACACAGGGCTGATACTATTGAGAGTCAGAACTCATGAAAAGCACCTGCATTACCTGGCAACGCTAAGATTTTGCTAAGCGAATCAAATCAGCATTTCCTTAAACATGATGACCTACCACCAAGCACTTTATCCTGCGTCTCCTATCCCTCCCTCACCCCACTGAAGCTTAGGGCACTGTTACACCACGCAGAGAGCAGCACAGTTCACAGCTCCCCGAGCTAGCTCCAGCCCAGCAGCCGGTAGTGAACTTGTCTTGGGCCTGGACAGCATGTCAAGCACGCCTTACCACTTCGGTGACAGTTCAGTTACACAGCTGCCAGGCCCGAGCTGGTGCTCCTGCAGGGCCAGATGCTGGCAACCTCCCAGCCCATAAGAACCTCATGAATAATTGCTTGTACAGTACTTCTGTCTCAGCAAAGGAGACCAGGAATTCAAACTAAGATTTCAGACGTCATTCGTGTTAAAACAGGAATACCCTCTGCAATATACACATAATTCCAGCCCACCCCATGCCAAGACAAGACATCTTTCTCACTGCAAAAAAAATCCATTTTTGTATCTGAAAGGAACAGATTATCCACCTTCCTCCTGCAGAGCAGGCAAAGAAGTGTCCCTGCTGCTAAAGGGTCTCAGAACAGGACAGTGGAGATGCTGAGTTTAACACTACATAACAGGATAAACAGAGAAGGTGAGTTTGAGTACTATGTTCCATGCCTGCAGACAGACAAAACAAACACCCCAACAAAAAGCCCACACAAAACCCAAAAGCATACCCACTCCCAAACACCACACACAACATACTGCAGAAAGAAGCAGAATATCAAGCAATAGCTTTCTTGTGAGATGGGGATAAGCAAACATTAGAATCACTCAGAAGTTTGTAGTTCACTAGGAATTACAAGTATTTGTAATGTGTTAAACCATTATCACTTATTTTCTCTTCAAAGCCAGTCACTTTCAGGTATAAATAAATGGCTTTTTTCTGGTCCAGTTTTACAATGTAGGGGGTGAAGAGGAAGGTAGCAATATGAACAGAAAATAAGCTCTATGCATAGGTTACAGACTTGCTTTTTGTACAATTTTCAGCAACGTATTTTTTTTCCTTTTGCAAATACATGGGTAAATACTGTATCGATTATTGTGGGAATTTTCTATGGCAGTGAATGAACAACATAGAAAAATAATCAGATACTGTGGCTACTGTACAGCTATGTGGATGAGAAAATGCTGAATGACCAAAGGACAGTAAATTCTCTCCATTCTGTGCAAATTCCAATAAAAACCCACGAAAAGTTCTGTTTTCTTGAGTTTAATTGGAGCTTTATTACTTAAGCTGTGACTTCACAGTCTTCACCTTCAGCAATTTGCAAAGAGGAGGCATACAAGAAAGGTTACAACACGTAATGGAAGGGACTCCCTACTGAACAGGGGGAAAGGGGGCAATGCCAAGGCAGAAGAACTGGGAGCGCCAATTTGTTCTCAAGTCTCATGTGAGGACTCCTGGAAAAGCCTGATTACTTGAAAGAAATCAAGGAACTAAATTTAGGGAGCAGAACCTGGGATTAAAGTGAGCTGGAACCAGAAAGAGACAAACACCAATGGCAAAATGCAAATAAACCAAGCAGAGTAAATCCAGACAGAACCCAAACAGTAACAGAGGCTGAATGAATAAATAAAGTCCCTAGGATTAAACCAGATTTATGCTGCCACTCAGCTTCTTCAACAGACATATAAAGCTGTAACTGACTGTGGCATGGTGGCTTCAGCCTCTGCTGCCCTGAAGCCACTGTCCAACCAGGTAGAAAAATAAAGGTCTAATTCACTGGAAATTCTTTCATTTACAAAACTAATGGAATAGGGTTTGTTTTTATGCTTCTGTGTCAACTTCTGATTTATCTTCAACTCCATTCTGTTCATCTTTCATTTCTTCATCTTCAGTGTGGCTGGTTTGAAGATTAGCAGCTGACTAAATAGAGAGACAAAGAAAATATATTCCTTTGTTATGCAAAATTGCTAGCATTTGCAAACAATACCACAAACATTATTTGATTCTTATCACTAGGATACCTGATCTCCCTGCAAGACTGAATTAAGATATTGGGACCTTCAGCCAAGAGAAACCAAAAATGTCTTTGCATTTCTTCTGCATCTAAGAAACCAGGAGCAGTTTAGAGGAGGCTGAGAAATAATACTGGTGTTAGATGGTTGAGTCATAACGTGGTGTGCACACACTTGCCACGTAACACTAAGAAAGTGTTCTCCCACAAACTGAAATTTGTTTAGGAAGCTTCTGCACAGAACTGCTTTCGTCCTGCTTCAATTTCAACATGATTCAATTTCAGCAATTCCCATACCCTGCCCCCACCCCCAAGTTGTATGAGGCACACTTGGACTCAAGATACAAAGCAGTATCTTTCTTGGACAACGAGTTTCATGAAGAGTAACTTCAACTCGACAACAGTCACTTGGATGTCCTCTGTAAGCGCTTAGCTGGAAGAAGGTCTAATCTGACAAGGTGGCTGCTCTAAAAGCCCTCTCCTTGCTCTATCTTCCAGTCCACATAAAAAGGTGTGGAAGGCAGAGCGCCATGAGGTAAGGGTCAGAGGTCAGTTTTTACAATAAGACATAGAAGGACAGCACATCCTGACCTTGCAATAATTTTCAAACACAGTAAAGGGAGGTAGAAATGTCTTGTCCTGCTCATCTCAAAAGACAGTGCAATGAAATTGCTATTCCACCTGTCAACCTAGCTCCCTGAACCATCTGTTTTATGAGGTTAGTTAGATGAGAACCAGACAAGAACAAGCAAGGACATAGGCATGCACTGTTGGGGGAAGGGAATAGGAGGGGAAAAAGGAGCAGAGTCCTTAAACTAAAATGTTACATCAACTTAGCTGCAACAAGAAACCACAGCCAAAGAACATCCAGGCATCACAGGTCAACCTTTCATCCTTAGAAGCGTTCTGTGAAGCACAAGAGAGCGAAGTCTCCTCTCCACAGAAAATCTGTTAGCTAGCAATCCTGGGCTTAAGACAAAGTAATAAACATCCTGACCTTTAAAAATTCACACTTTACATATGTGAACTATTCAAATTCATGACAAGAACTACTGATGCAAGAGCAGCTGTCAAACTCCATGTAAGATACACAGATGTCAAGAATTTCAGAACTATATTCCAAGCTGCCTTCTTACCAATCGGAAGACATTTGGTAAACAAACCCTCTTCTCCAGAACTCTTGACCTTCTCCCACCACCACTAATAGAGAAACTGCTGGAGCTAGAGTAAATGATAGATGAATTAACAGGAAAACATGTTTTCTTGCAAGAAAAATCCCCAAGACTGACCTGGGGAGTAAAGTGTCTTTTGCTTACAGTTCTATGTTCCATCAATCCCTTTTCATATGAAACCACATCCATTTGAAGTAGGCCAGATGGCTCCAAGAAAAAAACAACATGAATACATGCACATTCCCAAGATCATCTAACTGTTGAGAAGAATGAACCAGGCCAACAGCATCCTGGCCCGTATCAGAAATAGCGTGGTCAGCAGGAGTAGGGAAGTGATCGTGCCCCTGTACTCGGCACTGGTGAGGCCGCACCTCAAATACTGTGTTCAGTTTTGGGCCCCTCACTACAAGAAGGACGTCGAGGTGCTGGAGTGTGTCCAAAGGGCAACGAAGCTGGTGAAGTATCTAGAGCACAAGTCCGATGAGGAGCGGCTGAGAGAACTGGGGTTGTTTAGTCTGGAGAAGAGGAGGCTGAGGGGAGACCTCATCGCTCTCTACAACTACCTGAAAGGAGGTTGTAGCGAGGTGGGTGTCGGTCTCTTTTC
>NW_008794491.1:694656-702567 GCF_000699145.1 Aptenodytes forsteri
TTGGATATTAGGAAAAATTTCTTTACTGAAAGAGTGGTTAAACATTGGAACAGGCTGCCCAGGGAAGTGGTTGAGTCACCATCCCTGAGGTATTTAAAAGACATGGAGACGTGGCGCTTAAGGGACATTGTTTAGTGGTGGACTTGGCAGTGCTAGGTTAACGGTTGGAGTCGATGATCTTAGGAGTCTTTTCCAACCTAAATGATTCTATGACTTTAAGCTGATCCTACCCAAAGTAGATGGGAAAATTGGAACTAAGTGCCATGTCTTTGCAGTATCCCAAACAGTCTGCAGTGCAAAGACTGTGAGTCTGCCTTTTGCCAAGAATACAACTCTACCGTCTGTCTGTCTTAGGGGCTGAGGTATACATTTTGAAAAGCATGAAGGCAGCCCTTTCGTACTTTTAGTGGGTATAGCTTGTTTCAACAATCCACTCTTCCTCTCTGAACAGCAGATCTTGCTGTGTCCCACACCTAGTGGAAGAAGCCAGATTCCCAGCAGCTGTGCTAGCTGAAAGGAACCTGCACAGCAGAGCCTGACAGCTGGCAATTAAACCCTGCAATTTCAAAAGTGAAGATGCTCAACAGTGAAATAATTCTGGTTTAGTTGCTCTATCTTTATCTTCCTGAGATTTTTCATTAAATCAAAAATAAGGTGCTACGTGGCTATACGTGACAATGTCTAAAAGGACAGAATACTTTCTTCCAGGCAAAAATAAGCAAGGACTGTTGAATCAGGCTGCTTTAGCCAGATACATAACTACACGGACAATGACACTTTCCTTGCAGAATCAGTGGGTAATGTCTGCATTTATGTGTTTGTTTACACTCCTCCATGAGAAGCACAACCAAATCTACAGAACTACTGCTACTCTTTGAAGAGGAAAAAAAAAACCCACCAAAACCCAAGAAAACCCACAACCAAAAAGCCACAAACAGAACAGCTTGCCCACCCAACCATCCAGTTAGGCGTGATTAGTCATATAGTAAGCATAGGGTACTTTAGCAGAGTAAGAGATGAAGAATGGAATACATCTCCCATTGTCTCTGGGAGATAAACTGATTTCAGGTATAACTCATTTTGAAAGATTGGGGAAGGGGGAGAAAGACAGGTTTGTGAAGCGTTTCATGTACAAAATCATCAGCTGACAGTCTGAGATGGCTGAACTATCAGGATACACTCATCTGGACAGACTCACTGACACAGTTAACCACAGGAAATTGACATATCAATATCTGACAATTTTTCAGATTCTCCATGCATATGCTGGGAAGGTGGACACAAAGATCTGTGAAAATAATCTCACAAGATGCAAGCTTCTGCACTCCCCAATGTTACCAAGAAAATTTGAGTCTGATATAAATCCCAGATTTGTCTTGGAAGTTACAGGTTTACCTAGTCCTTCTGGACCATCAGATTTAAGGAAAACAAACAGAACATTTTCTTAGGATATGTGATTCTCACCAGTAACTTTGCATGTTTCTTGCTAGCTGATACAACCTTGTTATAACCTGTATTCAAATATTGCCATTGTTAACTGAACTTGTATTTACTAAAATTCTAGTGAAAGCTTAGTAGGAAAACCATCCATACAGTAGAATAATGAATCTTCTGACAGTCTGAATGCTGACACTTCATAATCTATCTGTGACATTTGAGATGGAGAGCATCAACCACATCTTAATGTCCCCATGAGAAGCAATGGGGATTGAAACCACCACAAACCTTATGTCTGTACGACAGACATAAGGTCTCAGTAGATGGGCCACCCAGGCACCAGAACAGACTGTTCTTTAGAAGATCAGTTCAAGGAGAATAGGTGCTTTTTTCAGTTCTTGAACATTATCATGTTTGCATCTCATCACTTCAATTGCTTTCTGATTAACACTGGTCTGTTGCAAAATCAGTTGAAATAAGTAAAAGCATTCTGTGCAATGCTTGGTACTGCTAGTTGTCTTGTTCAAACAAGATGGCCTAATCATTTTGACTGTTGGCCATTTCCAGTTCCGCCCCCCCAGAGGAACCTACTCGAGTGTTCTCCCACTGTATTTATCTGTACTAAGAAGTAAGCTGAATACCTAAAACACTATTCCTTGTCTAACACATGACACCACCTCTTGCAGTCTTCTGGAGTACTGTTACTTACCTTTAAGTCTTTGTCGGCAAGCCTTTGGAACATGTTGGCATACATCTTTTTCTCCTTCTCATGCTGCTCCCGTATTTTTTGCTGACAAGTTACCAGTTGCACTTTGGCAGCTTTGTTACTTGGATAAAGTTGTATCACTTTCTGGAAATCTCCCCGGGCCAATTCAAAGTCATTGACAGCCAAGTGCGCTTCTCCACGCCGGAAGAGGCCTTTTTCATTGTTGCTATCCAATTCGAGTGCCTGCATTAAAAAAAACCAAAACAAAACAACATTCAAGAATAATTTTTCTGTTTTTAAAATAATATGCAGTCAGAACACCAGAGACTGCTACACACCGTACCTTCTGATGTAGATTATGAGCCTTGTCAGGGCTTACTAATAAGGCGAGTTGAATACAGTAGAAGTAAATACAAAGAGGACTGAATATAGTAGGCTATTTGACAGAAAACCAGCAAGTCTAAAATTTAGTCCTGCCTCTATTCCAGCTCTTTGAAGGACCTTTACCAACATGACTACCTTCACCACATCTCAGTGTTTCTAATTTCTAAATACTTGAATATTCTCAATGTAGCAGCAAGTTAGTAAAAGATATTCAAAGGATAATAATTATGAAAATAAACTGTTCTGCCAGCTGATAAGAAAGGCCAAACACCACATGGCCTGGTATCCCTCAAATTGTTAAAGCAAGAGATAAACCGTCAGATTGCTTGTGCAGCTTAAGAATAAATAAACCCTTACTACCTTGTTGCAGTTCTCCAAAGCCTGGGAGTATTCCTTCAGCTTGAGATGGCACATAGCTAGATTAAGGTGGGCAGCAAGCCTCAAGCTTTTGGCTTTCGTTTCCTCCTCATTGGAGAGTCCTGATTCATGCTCCAGCCACGACACAATCTTCTTATACTGTAATGCTGCCTGTTTGTATTTCCCCTCCTGTAAGCAAGGCAGTTCAATTATCACACAGCTCATCACAGTAACTTTTATCTCCCTCTTGCCCCTTCTGCTTACCTTGAGCAATAGATCTGAAAAAAATAATTCAGAGTAATCAGAAAATAATCTCTATCATCAAAAATATACTACTTCTGAAAGCCATTCCTGCATAGGATCAGAAAATCTTTAGGAATACCTACTGGTTCCCCCACTAAAGCTGGGGGTATAGGCCAGCACTGATGCTTCACTCTCAACTCCCACCTTATATTCAACTTTTGATACAGAACAAGGAAGATGGGGCGTTTTTCAAAACAGCACAACTGTTGCTGTGTCATGAAGATAATGAAGAAGTCTGCCTTCAGCTGGTCAAATTGTTTGAAACAGCTTCTCCACACGTCTCTATTCGAATGTTGTTCATTCACAGCATTATCCCACAGTAAGAACTGAAATACTGTAACCTTGCTGCTATTCAATTTATGCCCCAAAGTTATCTGTAGGTACAGCAAACAGCTCTGACAGAGAGATATTGGATATCTCTTTGGATATTCCAACTCTGAGGCTTTTTTTTTTTTTTAAAGACACCTTTCCCCCTCCAGTCCTCCCTGTAAAATGTCACAGAGTACCATGAACACCACTCTGAAATGACAGAAGCTGTCATCATCATTATCAGATCATGACATGGACAAAGAAATGCTATCATTACTTGGGGACTGTAATTTACCTTGAAGTACTGAGTGCCTCTCTCCTTCACAATGCAGCTTTGTTCCAGCTTCTCATCTGTGTTCATTTCCCAAGACTCCTTAGCCTACCCAAACAGGAACAGTTCAAGTCAATGATACAATTTTGGAGGAAACAAGTGGCTATGCTGCTTCCCACTAACAGTATGGTGGGGGTAGGTTTGGCAAAGCAGTTTTGCACTGCCACTGGAAACTGGGCTAGAGCAGGAGAGACACTGACGGCAACAGACAGGGATACAGTAAAAACAAGAACAATTTCAGCCAAGAGCTCCCAGTGCATTGTCATCTCTGACAACAGTGGCTTCCCTATTTCAGATGAACATTTAAGGATTCCATCATCCTTGTTTAAGCTGCACTCACACTTCTTCCCCCACCTCCCAACCTCTTTGGGACTTCACCTCTCATTCCTACCTTTTCAAAGCTTTTGAGTTTCACTTCATACTGTAGCTCTGCATCAGGAGGGATCTGAAATTTCTCCTTCCCAGCACTTCCAAAACCATAGCTGTAAGATGGGGGGGGGAAGGGGGGCAGCAAGGAAAAGAAACAAACAAAAAATAAGAGTTCCAAAACTATCCAGCCAGCCATATTCGCTACATAGGAAGCTGGAGGCAAAACCCCCATGCAAATCTGGGATGCCTATACAGCATTATTACAAGACATAAAGGCCTGAAGAATTCTGGGTACTAATCTAAAATTAGCAAGCACAAGGTAGAAGAAAAGCTGGAGAAGCCTGGGGTTAATTTCATTAATCTCTACGTTACCAGTTCCTATTTCTTTTTTTTTTAGCTATGTGAAGGAAAAACAAGTTATCTCTCCAAGGAAAGAAAAAAAAAAATCCAAAACTTTCAAGTTATACACATCTTGCTTTGTATTAACGCTCTGAGACTGGATGTTTCCTTTAGAGTACCTGTATTTTAGTACTATTCTCTACAGTATATATATATACATATATAGTATGTGTATATACAGTATATACACATATATAGTGTATATATATACACACACTGTATTTAGTACTATTTGCTGTCTTCTCAGCAAAGACAACAAATACAGAGATTAAGTGAACAGCTGTACACTTCACACACTGCCAATCAGCTGATTAACAGTAAATGCCTATAGAAAGGTTCCACACTGCAACTCCAGTAAGAAGCTGCATATTAGCAGGAAAACCCTCAAGATCAGATTGCTTTGCTTTTCTTCTCCCGTCAGGTTCAGTTCCAGCTTAAAAAACTTAAAATAAAAACTGAAATGAATTAAAGTTTGATGGAAACAATCAGTGCAAACTCCACTTCTTTCAGGTGCGTTCTCGCTGTAAAGAGAAAATTCTGCTTATATCCAAGACTGTTTAAGGGTACAATACTGGGCAGTCATACGTCTCAGTTAGCTGTTCTTATGTCTCAGAGTTCTCATAATAGTCCAAGGTTTGGATATAACTCTGCCTTGTATCTCACAGGAATCTTGAAGGTCTTTTTTCAAAAGGCTTTCAGAATACCAGTGAACGTTTTCTACTGACAAAGGATTTCTGATTCTCTTTACTAACCACATCACTTAAGGACTAGCTATCTGGTCACATCGGGCTGCTCTGAAGGCTCATCAGCTCTTTTCCTATTCTGAGGCTGTTCTTTAGGTATCTTTATATGCACTGCTGCACAGAAAGTACTGTTTCGTTAAGAGGGACCACAAAATATAAGTTAGAGAGCAACAACTTTTTTTTTTTAATATTCACCAAGATCAACACTATAGAGACTTAAGTAAATTTCTTTTGGAGTGCTACTACTGCACAACCTAGTGGCAAAGTGATCTTAGCTTCATACTTCTCATACATCAAACTTTTGGGGCTGATCAAGTTTTTATTACAGCACTGAAAAAAGCTGAAAGGCATTATAACAAAACACTTTGTTCTTGCCAGATGCTTAGTATAAGCCGTTCAAGTATCAAAAGATAAGAAACAGCATACTTGGGTTTGAGATAGAACACAGATTCCTCCGATTTCTCCATTTTTTGAATTGCTTTCTCCAGACCATGAGGAAGATCATAGTTGTCACCTTCTCCAATCTCAAACCGCAATTCCCGCCTGTCAAAAACACGATCTCCATATCGGCCTTCAAACTGGACTGGTAACAAAAAACAGAACAACCCAGAGAAAAATCAGAAGATATTCCTGTATGGTAAGGGGTAAGTAGCACAGTTAATATAGGGAGTGCCAGAGCCTCCTCCTAAACAGTCTTTTCTCTTTTAACAGCTACCTATGCATGGTGGCTACTGGCAGCAAATAGAACTTCTGCTGCTAAACTTAATAAACCCTTTTTTTTTTGTTCATCTGTGTATTTTTTTTCCACTTCAGCAAGTGCCAGAACTACTTCCCCTCTTGTTCCTCAGCAAATGGAAATACTTTATTAGACTCATCTACCTTTTGTGATCAGATAAGCACTTTATCAGATTCAGTATCTCTGGAGAACACAGTTGCTCCTGGAAAATGTAAACCTCGCTAGAAATAAGAGAATGAAAGCTTACTCCAGGTTGTTAAGTTACTTAGTAAAGGAAAGAGAAGCCATGTATTCCTCTCTCTCAGGGCAAGGAGTTGTAGATTGGGAAAAAGGTTCTGCCCTTCCACACGGTAAACCCATTTACTATTTGTGTAACATACTTACTCTCTACAAGTGCACCCTCATTGGGCTTGGAGTAGCCTTCCCCTTTTTTACGGATTCTTCGGATGATGCCACCATCTTCATCATCAGTGAGGTCCTCCCCCTTGAACTCAAAAAGTTCTATCTGTGGAGGGAAGAAAAGCCTTGCATTTATTCTCATCACATCAATTCAGTAACTCACAGGATTTGTTCTCCAGAGATCTTTGAAACTATAGCTGTTCAGGAAGCCACTATCTTTGTTAATGTCCTGTAAGATACTAGATAGCCAAGGCTATGAAGATGCTGTATTCAGTAGATACTGGATGGAAACCTACTGAAGAGTTTCAGATTGTATTCAGGCCTTTTGGCTTTTTTCTCCAGCAATCTTGGTCTCCTAATACTACAAATAAGATCCTCTAATTGAAAGGACTATGAATCTGGCTTCTGAATAAAGCTTACATGAGCCACAATGCTTAGTGACTACTGCAAAAAAAGATTCTGTTGGCTTCTTTAATAGTATTTTTGCTAACGTCTGCAAGCAGAAGTATGGATAGTAGTTTTTGGGCTTGAGGTTTTGTTTGTTTTTTAATATGAGGGAAAATACCTTTTGAACACATTAAGCCAGGAAGAACTGGCTCTCAGCTGCCACTTTGCAGTACTACCACACTGATCAGCAGCTGTCACACCCTCTTACTCTACAGTCGCGTAGAATCACCAGTAGTGTTGCTGCATCCAAGGGCCTAGCAGGTTTGCAAGTAATGCAAGGACAAAAGGAGCAGGAAAATTAAATATAGAGATGCAATCCTTATCCTTAAGTCCTGATTATACCCTTAATTCCATCTATGGTCAAATTCAGATCAACTTTAAAGTGCCTGGAATGGAGCCCAAACTGATTCCAAATGCTTGTCCTGCAACATTAAAACAAATTCAAGAATATCTTTTCAGACTTCAGCTATTCCCCACCTGTTTCTTCATCCTCCTAGTCTTGTGCCACAGGACAAGAGTTTCAAAACGTCTGCGTCATTCTCCCTTACATGCCTGAACAGAGTTAGTGTTCTCTTTTTACTTGTTACATTTTCCCCTCTAGTCTTGCCTTATCATTGTGTATTGTAGGATCATTTCAGAAAAAAAACCTATTTCCAGAAGAATGAGAAAACAACAAAGCCATGATCTGGCCCACCTTTAATGTAAACTTGTTGCTGCAACAAATTGTTTAGAATTTTCAAAGAGCTGGTGTTAATGTAGGAGATAACTATCCAGCCTGAATCTTCACATGCCCTCCCAAGTCTCTAGTGCAAATCATAGTTTGAAGTGGGAGTACCATGACCAGATGGAAAAATAGTCTAGTCACAAAAGAAATTTGTTGTTGCTATGAAATTATGGGGAAAAAAAAAAAAAAAAAAAAATATCCTATGTTCAAGTAAAACAATAGTAAAAACAACAAGCCACTACAGTCAGCATTGTTTAGACTAAGTAC
>NW_008794491.1:704316-712389 GCF_000699145.1 Aptenodytes forsteri
AAAACATATTTTTTTATAAAAAAACCCCCATAAAAAAAAAAAAAAAAAAAAAAAAAAAAAAAGACTTCAGGGCTAATGCTGTGGAGGTTCTTGACACTAGACTTAAGATAGCTGGAATGCAAAAGGAACTGAATATTCACCAGCACAAGGAGTACTTCCACTTTGTATTTTGATGGATACCTAATAACACATAATATTCTGGTCTTTCTCTTCAGTCTGTCTGAAACAAGCTAAGTCACTCCACAACATCTCACTGATGACCATACAGCCTCCCCTGCCCCCCCCCCCACCCCGCGCCCCGTGGTATTCTATGGAAGAATCTATCTATTTATATTGCTCAGCAAAAGCAATCATGAGGAAGAAAAAAAAAACCAAAAAACCAAGCCCTAAGACATCCGTTATTTCAGGTCATAACCAAATGCCGATGTGGTGATGACACAGCTACAAAATCTTTTAACGTAACTTTCAGAGGGTCCTTTTTAAGGCAACTCATACAAAATTTTGGTATGGTGATGGCACTTGCAAAGGAACCATGCTGATGTTGTTTTAAATAATAAAAAGGAAACATAGGAGCAAGACTAAAGAAAGTGGAAACTTAAAGAGATTTTAAGTGCCTGAGAGTCATACTAGTCAGAAATCACTCCTACCTAATAAAACTTAGGAAAAACTTTCTGGACCTAAGTTCCACCCTATTGCCCAATTCAGGACGCACCCGGCACTGCTTATTTATTGTAGCCAGTCATCTGCACGCCATTTTGTTAGGGAAGCACAAAACCATCATAGGCAGCTTCAGTGCTTTTCTTTCTTTCTCCCTTTTCTCCTCTAACATTACTGCTCAGGCAGGCATTAGGGCATATAAAGGGTCATGAATGAAACACTACTTTTACCTAAACAGTACCTAGAAGATGGATAGGTCAGACTGGCATCATTAAGAAAAACCTAGTGGGAAGTGAAGCATCTGGATGACTGTATCAGATAGACTCAGTAGTACTCTGATGAAACAAACTCCATCTTGCAGTTAGTGCTTTTATTTATCAAAAGGTTTAGGTGTTATCTCTTGTCGCAGGACAACGATGTAGCATCCTGTGTACTAGTGCTAAGCCCTTCAGAATGCTTTATTATGCTGCCAAGGTAGAAGGTCTTGAGCTTTGAGACACTGCGCATGGACAGTAAAAAGCAGAGAAGCTGAACATCTTCAATAATTGCTACACTGAAGTTCTGTTTTTCCTTTCCCTCAACCAAAATGAAGTGAACAGAAGGTGGTTGAGGGGTGGGGAAAAAAAAGGTGGGGGTGAAACAAAAAACAACCCACAGTAGAGTTTGCATTTGAATCATTAGGTCAGAACACAGTAAATGTGCTACTGTTTTATCACCCCCTTCAATCCTGCCCTATATTACACTTAGTATCACTTGCATTTGTGCAAAGCACACAGCATTCCAGCATGTGCAGTTTGATCCAATATAGATAAGCCATATCTTCAGATTTATATATAAAAAAAATGTTGTTTAAGAACAGCTTTACAAGATATTATTTTTCAACAGTCAACTGCAGAAACAATGGCATTAATTTTGATGTACTCAAAATGAGTAAGTTCTCATCCCTTAGTGGCCTGGGATACTACCTGCTGGCAGTATTTTTTTAATCCTTCTGCACAAAATACATCTTTAATGCTATTACTCACAAGTTCATGGAAAAAAGGAATGCAAATACACTATCCAAATGTAATACAAATACAACATCCCACTATGTTTAATTTACCCTTCTTAAGAGATGCTCATTGTTTCCATTAAAATCTAAATAGGCTTTCAGTCCCTACTCCATGAACTGTTTTTACCTTTCTAGGATATTAGATAAAACGTTCAATCTTAGGGCAATCAGAGCTTAAAAACTTTCCTTATGCCCCCAACGTAGGAGTCCATTCCATAGATTAAAAATTATTTCGTTCTAAAATACTTAAGATCACACTTAAAAGGAGTCTATCTGCCTTCTTTCAGGTGCAATTAATTTTGAAGTGTTTCTTGGAAAATGGAACTGTTTCAACAGTAAGAAAAAGGTATCCTCCCAAAACACTGTTTAGACTGTTTGTCAGAGCACACTCCAGGAACAGCTTTAATATCATCCTCTATGGAAAAAATCAAATATGAGTCTCGGCATTCTAAGCAACCACTCTCACTACTGAAATAACACACAAGAGACAGCTGCTATTTCCACCCCCTTTTGGGAAGGGAGGTGGGGGAAGATGCCTTAAAGATCACTAGGAAACAAATTCCTGTCATCTGCTGGTGAGGTTAAGAAATACCCATGCTAATTGGCTCCATGCTCACCAAGACATGTGGTTCACCTCTGAGGAGACCAACTGTCCATGTGAATTGTAAAACTAGCGTTACCCAGACACCAAACTCAGGACTGCTGGATCCGTCACAGGGACCAAGTGTGTACAAATGACTTTCTATGATGGTAAGATTGACCAATGTAGCCTGGATCCACAGACAGACTTTGGCAATCAACAAGCAACCTGAATCCAAACTGTTCTTATGGTGCTTTAAGGCTTATTAAAATGCTCAGCTCTACAGAAAACAGAGTTCATAGTTGCAGGGCTGTTCAAATACACTTTATATTCTAGCAGTTTATATGGGGTAATTATCTCTTTTCTTCCCCAAACAGCTCATAAAAAGACTGTGTTAACGCTGCTGCATAAAAAAGTATGAAAAATATATTGCTGAGAACATTAACTGCGCTTTCTGTTCTTGAAAACTTCATAATGTTTAACCTAAGTATCATTACTTTAATCCTCTTTCCACTTCATAAGACTCAAAGATTTCATTTTTTCAACTACTTCAGAGTCCACCACTGAGACAGTCCTCCCTCCCCTGCCCCACCCCCCCCAATCTGCACTCTCCTACAGTGAATCATTCCATAACTGTAACATTAAAACTACGAACACTGGAAAACATTCAAGTATTTTAAAACCTCCAAAGTAAGGGAACCTGAGCCATTGCAGATCAGTAGCAGCCAGACTAGAACTCTATGCTTTGCCCACTCTACCCAAATTGACTGTATTTTTCTCTTTAGAAAACCTAACATTCCTGTTTTGACAGGATATTACATCACACATTTTCTACAGTGAAATATGATTTTTGTTTGTTTTTCAAGTGTACAGTTTTAGTGACTGTCTCTCACTTACCTCAAAAATCAGTGTAGCGTTCGGAGGTATCTTTGGGGGGCTCCCAGCCGAGCCATAGGCATATTCTGGTTTACATGTAATCCGACAGATTTCACCAACCTTCATAGTTGCCACAGCAATGTCCCATGCTTTGATCACCTCACCTATGCAAATCAAATTTCAATCACGTGATTGCTAGGCATACATGAAAGACATGATCAGCTGTGAAACTGAACATCATCACTTTTAGTATACAAAAGCTAAGATAGAGCAGAAATACTGAAAGACTTGTGCAGACTCCGATTTATGTACATCAGTTTTAACCCTAATCAAATTATAAAGTTAGCTGGGGACCCAAACTTGGCTAAATTTCTTCATCCTAGGTGTAGCGATTCTTTTCCTCCCCTTACTTCCTCGCCTATAGAGAATACAAGTCATCTGAACGGGCTGAAGTACTTGGCACGATTTCAAGTGCGAGGAAATAACAATAAACTCTTCAAAGAGGAAGGTCTTAGGGTGAGAGATTGCCTGCTCGTATTTTGAAAACAATCCAAAACAACAGCATTTTCTCTCTGTACTTTATCAGTTGGCAAAGAGCAGCATGAGTGGTAACTAAAAGTTACATGCACTTGTAACAGAAAGGGGGAGGAAAGCAGGAGAAGCAGTATTCCTTCTAAAGCCAAAAGTGAACAGAAGCTGGAACCTCAAGTAACAAAATCCTATCTCTTACTCAAGCTCTCCTACTTGCTGCTCCTTTCAACTCAATCAAGCAGCCTTTCTATTAGTCTTGTATTAATAGGTACACTTCATCTCAAATTTCAGTACACTGCAGAATTTATCTCCCAAATAAAAAAGCAGTGGGTAAGGAACTGCCAGGGAAAAACCTCAGATCGAGTAGTAAGATTTGCTGGAACAAGGATGTTTGGATTTTTGCATTCAAAAAGTGAAGGCTTTTGATAATGAAGAGATGCACTGCTTCAAGATTCATATTTGGGTTAATCTGGAACTTAGGGAAAAAGGGAGTATGTTTCATCATGCTACAGCTGACAGCTGCCCCCATGCACCCTGTCCCAGTATCTGGTCACAATTAAGCACTCCTGAATTTGAGTCTTCTGCCAAAGAAAAAAAAAAAATCAAAATCAACAAAATGCACATTCTGGCTATTTAACTACCCTTTATCACTACGTTTCACGGCAAATTTGCTCCCCTGGAGTGCTTTGTCCGAGGCCCATGAATTCTTCAGCAGGCCTCATCAAGGGGCTACATGGTTTTCTCATTCAGAAAAATCTCAAAGCCGTTCCTATTGGACCATTCTAAAAGAATAAACCTTAAGCTCTGAAAACAAGTTTAAACAGCAACTTTAACATGCAAAGGAGCCACACATGCAAGGAAATCCCATCTCATTTATTGCCAAAACTGATCAATACCAAACACAAGATACTACCTTTCCCCAAGTCAAATGAGAATTTGTCTCTCCTGTCCAGACTGGAGTCAAATTTTGTGCCATCAAGAAGCCATCCTGTGTAATGGACGGTCACTTTATCACCTATCATCGGAGACTCTGTCCCACTGCCTTCTCTCTTGACAACCTGAGAAAAACAGTAAGCAACATTAAGATGATGAAAACTAAGTCTGCCTAGGACATTAATTCCATTTACTTACACGCATGTGTTATCATCTTCAGTAGATAAAAATTTGCAGGTTTACTTCAGTTATCTGGACATGCATTGACTATTCTGTCTACAGATTAGCAGTGTTGCAAATGCAGGAACCTCAAGATGGCTCTGCTGTGATACAAGAACTTAATTGGCAACAGTTGGCACCATCTTACAGCTCTCTGCATCTATAGTTAGCAATGTCACTTACCTTTCCTCAACAATATTTTAAGTGTTCTCAAAACTTAACCAGGTAAAGCATTAGGCAGGGTTTGGTTTTCTTTTCTTTATTCAAGTACTTTCCTCACCACCACTCTATCATTACCCCTGAGTTCGGTGTTCTAGGCAAAGCATTTAAACAAGGAAACGAGCTGGTTCTTTCCATGCAAAGTCTATTCTAACATGTAATCTGAGGTTACTCGAGTTAAACCAGACAGTTTAACAAAGGTTAACAGAATCTCACCCCAACACAGGTTAGTTCTAGCACCCAACACAGCAACACTTAGGAATTATTATATTGTATTAATTTTGTCTCCCCACAACTCTGACACAGATTGCCAGCACCCCAATTTCACATATAGCTGCAATGATTTGATTTGCTTCTCAAGAGGTTTCCCAGCCTAGCTAGCAAGACCAGTATCAACTAAATTTACACTATACAAAAAGCATGATCAGCAAATCTCTCTGGTGTTCATCTGAAATGTATATAGAAATAGGGAATAATACCGACATATCTCATGGGACAAGGATATGAAGCCTTGCCCGTAACAGGATTCCTGAAGTTCAAATTTGAGTTTTCTCCAATACTGACTAACACCACCTAGCTCCGAGCCAAAGCTCTGCATTACTTTAACTAGGCAAAAGGGAACCAATGGGGGACCCTATTTGCTTGCCATCTAGAGACCTGGAAAACATACTGTTCATACAAGATAAACATTTGTTCAAGGGCAGTTATACAGAAGTATGGATTGGTGTCCATCCTTTAAAGAAAAGCTATAAAAAGGTCATGCTTCTGTACCAATCACGTTTTTCACTGAAGGAAGCAGACCCTTGGGAGCCTCCTTCCCAAATTTCAACTTCTTGCAACCAACCACTGCCAATCTCCTACTTTGCCTCCCACCATCCCTGTTACTGACCATACGACTGAAATGCCAGCACCCAGCCAAGGCAATGCAGACAGCTTCCATCAGACTCTTAACAAGCTGAAAGCACCTCACTGGATGCATAAGAGAAAGAAAAAAACCAGAAAAAAATACTACCTGCTCTGTTTCCTAGGGAGAGAATACTCAGTGTGAAAAGGGATGCCTGACCTTACACAGCACACCATCCCCTTACCCTGCACCACCTCAGTGCTACAGCAGTTATTAGCATTACAGAACTAATCTACTGATTTCTCCACCAAGGAAGGCAAAAATTCAAGCAACCACTCTCACAGAGGTAAGGGAACAGAGATATATGAAAATAACGTGAACCTGGTAACCAACATAAACTACATCATGCTTAGATATATATATATATATCAAAAAGTGGATCCATACTAGTAATTTTAAAGCAGCCAACCTGAAGTCACTTTGAAATAATAACTGCATTTAATGGAAATTTACTAAGCTTTTCCAAATGCCATATTCTTGTAGTGTCATACCAAGTTATCCAACAAGAAAGTAATGAATATCTCATTTTCAGTATTTATACAATATAATTCTTTTGCATTGATTTCACTTTTGAGAGACTCAAGTTTCACTTTTTTCATATACTCAATATGGCAACCCTACTTTCCATAGGGTTTACATTTCCCTTTCAGATGGAGAAACCAGATTTTTCTGTTCATACTGTGACTGCAAATATTTCTATATCTAAACTTGAATACTTAGACTAGAAATAGTGCAAGCACATTCAGCAATATCAGGTAAAAACCTCTGGATACTATTCTGATACAAAGCTAATGAACAAATAAAAAAAAACCTCTCCTGGAATCAGTGCAATGACACCAGTACAAAATTGGCGTAGATTAGTTCAGAGTTAGACCCTTGATTTCAATGGGTGTATTCTGCACTCTGGCAATTACTAGAAAAATAAAATCTATGAAAGCTGGACTTCATGACCTCTACAGTCTTTTGCCTTACCAATTCACAATCTCACCTTTTTTGAGGTTTTCACAACCTCAGTTCTTTTGCCAGTATGTTCTCCTCCCCTCCTTTAAAAAAAAAAAAATTAAAAATATCACCTGCTGCTTCTCCATCATCAAAAGGGGGGTACTGCATGGAGCAGGCAGACATTCACTGCCTTTTACCATGCTCAGGGATCTGAGATGCGGGAGACCCGCAGGCAGCTTCCTGGGCAGCCATGAAGGTGAGGACTCTAACCTGATACTGTGCTTCATGCAAAAAATACAAATTCTCACCAAAGCATGTTAGCAGGAAACATGGGAAAGCGGTGTATAGAAGCTAACCACACATCTTCAATCTGGTCCCTGATACCCTTCCTGAACTGGAGACAGCGCCTCTATGACAAACCCAGAATTTAAAGCCAGAAGGCTCTAAAGGTTAAAACCAGAATTTTGTCCTTGCTGTGGTGCTGCTTTTCTTCTCCAAACACCGTAACTCTGAAATTTCACTGCGATTAAGAAATACCTCTAGCGATTGTTTTTAAGTTTTAGTGATAAGTTTTTAAGAGAGACTGAAGAAGTTTCTAGAGATTGTCAGAGGAAGTTAGTGCAACTCCCCCTCACGGTATAAATTCTGCTACCCTTATCAACTGACTTCCCAGTACAAAGGGAAGAAGCCAGGCTACCGGCATTCTCAATACACGGCAAAAACCGCGACCGCAGCCAGCCCTGCAGCCAGCTCCACCAGCGACCTCACCTGCAGTTTGTTAATAGCTAGTTTTCCCACTGGAGCCGAACCAACGGGCAGCCTTTCCGGCTCCTGCCACCGGGGTGCGTCTACATCAGGCCCACGCGTACAATGCACCACCTCAGGTTTGGGAGGCTGCTCGTACCAAGACGGAGAGCCCCATTTTCAGAGCCTTCAAGACAGGCCAAAGCAGGCAGCGCAGCACTGCTTTGCACCAGCTATGAACGTATACGAAATGCACGTGGCCTGCCGAGGCACCATCTTTAATTCCCAGCCCCCGAACACGTGCTGGGGGGCGGGGGCGGGCCTGGACCCCCCCAAAATAAGCCGTGCGGGCAAAGCCGCGCCCTGCGAGCCGGGCGGAGAGCCCAGCCCCCCCTCGCCCACCCCAGCCTCGGGGAA
>NW_008794491.1:713254-719808 GCF_000699145.1 Aptenodytes forsteri
GCGTTACGCGGCCGGGGACGAAGAGGAGGAGGAGGAAGAAGAAGAATTTATTTACGAGAGGAGGGAGGGCGCGCTTTTACAGCGCTGGGCGCGCGGGGCAGGTGCGCCCGCCTCTCGCCGGTGGTGCAAGGGGGGCCCGGTCCGGCGGCGAGGAGGAGCCGCCCTGCCCTGCGGAAGTTTTATTCTAAGCTGCGCTTGGAGTTAAACTGACCCTCCCGCCACCTCGGTATTAGCAGCCCTTTGCAGGTGCGTGGGTTTGTTTTCTTTTCGCCCACCACGCGCTTGTGGACGATTACAGGGAAGGTGGTAGAAACAAGCACGGAAGCAACGTGCCGGCAGCGAGCGTGCAGCCCGGGGAGCTCGGGCATCCCTTGGCTTGCCGGGCTGGGGAACCCGTTAGAAACCATGTGCTTGAAAACGGTTTGTTACCCTGGACCAGGAAAGGTGAAGACATGCTTAGGGCACAGAGTGTAAGTTCTGTGGCTTGCCCGTCCGAATCCATTGGTGTAAGTAGCACCGTTTTGTGCCTTGACCTGCTGCTGGAGTATTTGGGGATGCATCGATAAAAAGATACGCCCCCCTCCGAATATGAAGAGCATTAGTGCAAGTGTAAAGGAACTAGTAGGCTAGGTTCTGGGCTTGCTCGGCGTCTGTACAAACCTCATGGGCTGTACGCTACTTTGGCCAAATCATCTGCAACTTCCAGTGATGTAAAATCAGACCAGGACCTTGTCAATCATTTCGGGCACAAAAACTACAGCAAACGTGAAACGCGCTCAACCTTCCCCGCAAGCCATTAACACCGGCCCGCCCCGCGCAGCTTTGCGCGCTCCCCGCCTCGGGCGGCATCTTCCCGCGGCGCCTTCCCGGCACTTCGTGAACTTGCGGGCCCGGGGCGGGCTGCCGCACAGGGGGGGGGGGGCCTGCGGCCCAGGGGCCCTGCCTGCCTGCCGCAGTCGCTCCTCCGCGCCGTCGGCTACACAAAAGAGCTGGGGCTACGCAACCGCGGCCAGATGGCGCACGCCCCCTGAGCGGCTGAGGGAAAGGCAGGCGCCTGCTTGTGCGCCTTCTGCTTTTGCATCTTCAGCCTGATGTTTGATCCTTAGGTAACAAAACCGGCCACTGAAGGTAGAAGGACAGAGGCTCACAGGCTGGTGTTCCGTGTTTCCAGAGTTCTTTTCCAAACCGCATTGCTATCGGGCAATGGGCCCGTGCAGTGCAGACCTCTAAGTTCAGAAGGGATCCATGGAAAGGTTGCAGAAGGTTTGGCAGCAGTGTCTGAGATTGTTCTGCGAGTGTGCATGTTGCATCTGCCCTGACTGCATGCAACCTGGAGTTGTTCTGTGCCAGTATAAAACTGCATCTGTGCACAGCGCACAATGACTCCAGCAGCCTTAGGATGGCTCTGCCGATGCCAAAGGAAAGTAGTAGCAAAAGAGCCTAAATAAAGAACCTGTAGTTACTTCAGCAGGTGGGTGTAAACTGTGAAATCTACAGGTTTCCTCTGAAAAAAAGCATGCTTTTCAACCCCAAGCAAACATACACTTCAGTGCACTTTCAAACTGAGTAAGTAGGGAGAAGGCAGAGAAGGAAAGAAACAGCTGTGGTTTCTGGGTGCATTTGGTCTAGAAGCTTCTAGCTGCTGTCAATTTGCAATTTAACATGGATGAGTTACTTGGTTGCAGATTAAATCTGTAGGAGGTGCAAAGCTGGTTCTGTGCATAGACCCTAGACCCTGATACACTGAGGAACAGAGAGAAGCATCTAAGCTGGTTCTGGTCCAGCAGGTCATCTTAGGGGAGGCACAGCAAAAACATGGGAGATACTTCTTCATCTGTCCCCTAACTAATGAGTCTGTATGGTGTTGAATTTACATTCTCCAGTCAGCACTAACACACAAGTTTTCTGCACTCCCGATTCATTGGGTCTGACCTCTCTTTTCACCTAGATTTTCTAATAATAAACCAACATAATTTGGTTTATTTATTAATTTAAAATTTGTAATAATTTTAAATCAACATATAGTTGGTTAAATAATAATAAATAATAAATAATAATAAAATAAATAATAAACCAATATAGTTCGTTAAATAATAATTTTAAACCAACATATAGTTGGTTAAAACTTTAAAATAAGTTTTTACTGGTCACCTGCCTTACGGAGTTTCTGTTTGGGACTAGTACTTTTTCAGCTGTATGTTGTATACTTCATAATCCAGCATTTAAAAATTGCAGTATGTAGAAATGGTGCCCAATTAGCTACAACTGCCAAGCATGCTAGAACCAAGTTTAAACTGTCAAACATGCTAGAACCAAGTTTAGCAAAGTGATCAATAGTAAAAAGGAAAGGAGATCTTTTAGTGGAGGTCTCTTACAGGTGTTAAAAATCATATTTAAAGCCATTCCCGTTTTCAGCATAGCAGTGCAAACTCTTACATCAGTAATTTAAACCCAGTACTGCAGGCTATGTTCCTTAGTAACCTTTCAAAGACTGCTTAGATATTGTTTAAGGGCCTCCCTTAGGGTGCAACAGACAAAAGTTGAAAGCCGGCTGTATGTGGGGGGCTTTATGGAAAAGGGAGCAGAAATAGTAGAAAAAAGGCAGTGAGTGTTTTAGGTGATGTCAATGCCGTAATGCTTTCGCTAGGGTATGTATGGGTGGAAGGCAGGTTGGAAGAGTCTCCTCTGTCTTTTAAGCCTCGTTTTAAGCCTCCTTTAAGGCATGTTTATGGTACCATGGCATTGGAAAGGAGCCTTAATGTCATGCCAGGCCTGTTTTCAGAAGATATACGGTAGAGACAATTTTGAAACTAGAGACAGTGACTAAGCAAGGTGGGGAGAATACAAAGGAAAGATTTCAGAACTTGATGGGTATGCCTAGGAGGGGTGAAAATGAAAATTTTGGCAATAGCTTTCAGGCAGAGCGAAAGACAAGTGAGATGGTTGCCTAAAATAGCAGAGAATAGCCTGGGCAGTAAAATGTCCTGAAAAACAACTAATTGCAGCAAGAGTCTGGAACAGCCTCCCAGGACATGAAGCCTATCTAAAGTTGGTCTGCAACGTGCTAGATTTAGGAATAGGTTTATATAAAGAATATATATAAAGAATAGGTTTATATATAAAGAATAGGTTTATATAAAGACTTGTAAGAGATAACAAGGTTTGGACATAAAACATAAAAGGTGGTGTAGGGCAACACAGCTTAGCTGTAGCTTTATTGACAGGTCCGGCACAGGCAAGGGCAGGACTCAGGGTGGCCTAGCCCATCAAGAAGGAAGGACCTTTGGGGTGCTGTCAAAGGGTCAACTTCCCGGGTGTCACGGCTTGAGTCACTGCACTGTGTAGGCTGACTAAAGCCCCGCCATGACAGGCTGTGGCCTGGATGTTCACATCCCCAGTTGTGTGGATCAAGCTGGCACCGCAGACTCACACGAATGGGGATAAGAAGAAGTGAGGAATGCAGGTCTGTACAAGCTCAAAGATGACAGTACGAGATAACAGCAAACAGAGTAACCAAAAAAGGGAACGACCCTGAATATTCATTTGTGATTGGAACACGAACTGAACTCAAGCTCATCATGAGCAGTGGGTTCATGTTTGATTGGCTTGAAAGGGCCAAGCACAGGGTGTAAGAAAGGAATAAAGGCAGAAGCCACACACTCTGTGTCAACTCGGACTTTACTGCCAGCTGGCTGGTGGACCGACAGCCCAGCCATTGGCAGGGACACCCCTGATGCCAACTGCCAGGGAAGACGTGATTCAACACAGCGCGGCTCAAGTGTGGTGAGGACATTCCTGGGGAAACTAATACCAGAGGGATAGCTCACAGAACATAGGTGAGAGCGGTAATTCATGCACCCATGTTATTTGAAATAAGGCCTTAAAACATTGACTGATTGTAAATATCTCTGTAGCTGCAGTAACAAAGAACTAAGTAAACTTGTTACTTTTTTTTACTTGACATACATTTCTTCTGAGTGATTGCTTGGTTAGTCTCCGAATCCAAAAGGAGCATCCCCAGATGCTCCTCTGTTGGTGTGTCACATTTATACTGAGCTGGAAAAGAATATGATTTAAGAGATCAGGGATAGCTTAATACTTCTGCTTGTCGCATTATAAAATATACTGGTGTGTGATAAGGAGGAAGCAATGTTCAGTTTATGTGAATTGCACATTTTTTTGTTGCAATAAGCGGTGCTACCCTTGAAGTCTACAGTAGGGCACAAACCTTCATCGGTCTAACCCTACACCGTTAGTTTGTGTGACATGTCTGTGATAGGCCACTAAGGATGTCAGCCACTGCCCACCACCTGAGCTACACCCTGCCCGTTCTTCATTCGCAACTTCAGTGAGCTGTCCCAGTATGCCTGCTTTCCCTTGCTCCCCAGCAGCGTATAGCAAAACAAGTCCTGTGCTGTCCTTTTAGTTTAGAAGAGATAAAGTTGTTGTTTTTCCTTCTCCTTTACCACATCACTGCAGACTATAGTAGATTGGCATGGCCCACATGCAAAGAGCATTAGACGACTTCTCTGTTCCTTTTCAAATGAAAACAGTGGTGTTACACTCGTCCCCTTCTTTAAAACCTAGCAACTTTTAAAGGGAAATGATCTGAGCATATATAGCAGGCATGCAAATGAGACTCAACCCCTCCAGCGTGGGATTGGAAAAGGGCTCTGTACCTGTAGTTCCCAGAGATTGCTGAGCTGTTCTGCTCCATGTTCACCAACAGATGTCAACACTTTTCTAAAACTACAGGCCACAGGACTTGCATTTAGGCAAGCTCTCTTTTTTTTAAATAGTTTTCTACTAAGGTTATGATTTCTTCTCCTGTGCTTCTGCACATTACTTTCTATTATTTGGTAATTTAATTTATGTGATATGTGCTGTCCTTTTTAGATCACAGATGTAGATTTTTAAAAAGACTAAGCAGCACTTTTTTGTATAGATATCTCTTCTGATTCAGTGTATCCTTGTCTTTACTGATCGTAGCCCATCAGCCTGCTTTCAGTTCATAGGAAGTTAGTAAAATTCATTTTAATTAAGATGTTAATTACCTTTCCAAATGCAAAATTATTTTAAAATACCCAGACAGATGTCATCAGCTGCTTTCATTTTGTTCCTTACTTGCCTTACCTTTAAAAGCAATTAAGATTGCTGGACAGATGTATGTTTAGACATTCAGGTTTTCTATTTCTTTGCGTCCTGTTAGCCAGTGAGCGTACCCTAATGCCTGCGCGTTAACACCACCAGAAAGAATGGGCAATTCATGGTTTTCTTCCCTTAAAACACAGCAGCATTTTACTAGGCTTGAAAATTGTAGTGTTTTGTAATCTACTGCTGTAAAGTGCCATATGAAAATAACACCAATAACAGTAATTACAGATGGCAATTGCCTGATTGATTCTGCTGCACTTCTACTAAAAAATATTTTTTTAGTTTTTATTGGTTTTCAATAATATTTTCTAATAGCTCTTAACACTGTAATTGTAAAAAAAAAATAAACACAGTAACTTCCTTTAGTAATTGCTTTCTTGACCTAATTTTAGACTTGTCATTATTTTACAACCTAAGCTACTGCTTTGGCTCTCTTTGCCTTTGACGTATTTAGCTTTGTTTCTTTGACTTTTGTTAGGTAACATTAGAAAGGTTTTTTTTGATGTGTTTTTTTCTAACTTTGTTTTTCCCATGCAAGCTTTCTTGCTTGGCTGCCTCCTGCTTCTCCATCCCACTTCTCCAGCTGTGTCAGGGGAAGTTCAGTCTGGACATTAGGAAAAGGTTCTTCACTGAGAGGTTGGTCAGTCACTGGAACAGGCTCCCCAGGGAAGCAGTCACAGCACCAAGCCTGTCAGAGTTCAAGGAGTGTCTGGACGACGCTCTTAGTCATATGGTTCAGTTTTAGGTAGTCCTGCGAGGAACAGGGAGTTGGACTTGATAATCCTTATGGATCCCTTCCAACTCAAGATACTCCATGATTCTATGATCTCCACTAGGTGCTTTCTTTTACCATAGTTTTGAGCAGTTCCTTAAGAAAGGTTGTTGTCCACATTTAAGTGTTGTATTTTTTTTGGCGTGCAATCCATTGCACTTGAATTTATTGCTTCATCTCACCACCCTTCTTGCACATTGCTTGGTCTTTACCTTTCACGGCTTACTGCTTTAGCCTACCCCACTGGTGGCTTCATCGTGCTTATGCTTTCACAGGTGTTGAAAAGGGTGGAGAAGCATGCTGAACATACCTGAGATGTTCAGTCCTGAGAGTCTCCATCTTCAGGTTAACACAAATTTGAGCCCATTCTCAAGTGGTCCTGCCTCACAGTTACCCTGGATGCTGTATATATGTGAGCACACACTGGCTAAGACCGAGTTCCGGATCCTCAGGCAGGGCAGAGCCTGAGCATATTACTGCCCTAACATCAGCCCAGGCTCTCACTTGTATGCTTAAGCCAGCTCTAGAGCCCACTTACTCTTGCAACGTAGACACTGCCTTTCTTTAGAAGAATATGCCATAGAACTTTGAAGAAGGCCAATGGCATCTTGGCCTGTATCAGAAATAG
>NW_008794491.1:720257-747803 GCF_000699145.1 Aptenodytes forsteri
GTTGGGTTGACGGTTGGACTCGATGATCTTAGAGGTCTTTTCCAACCTTAATGATTCTATGATTCTATGATTCTAAGTACACTTGCAGTTTTTATGTATGTTAAATTTGCATTTGTGCTACACAGCACATGAGTCATAGAATCACAGAATCATAGAATGGTTTGGGTTGGAAGGGACTTTCAATGATCATCTAGTCCAACCCTCCTGCCCTGCTGGGACATCTTTCACTAGGTCAGGTTACTCAAAGCCCCGTCCAACCTGACTTTGAACACTTCCGCTGATGGGGCATCCACAGCTTCTCTGGGCAACCCATTCCAGTGTCTCACCACCTTCATCATAAAAAATTTCTTCCTTCAGTTTAAAACCTTGCTGATGATGAACAGACATAATGAATGTAAGTACTTTTGTCTCTTCAGCAAATGCCGAATGTCAGCATTCCTCTCCTTGCTCAATTTGTTGATAAACATGTTAAGAAGCAAGAGCCCACCGATTCTTTACTGCCTACAGACTTTGCAGCATACTTGGTGCTTGGTTACTGTGCAGACAGCTAGACTGTAAATCTGAAAGATGGGAAAGACTGGAAGCCCAAGAGCCCCCCCTGTTTAGGAAGAGCAGCCAAATCCCTAGGAATTGTGTCTCTCACTCACTTAGGCTGCCTGTGTTTTTAACAAGTGATCCACCCCAGTGGCTGTCCTGTGCCTTTTGTCCTGTTCCTCTCAGATATTGCACAATCCCATACTTTTTACTCATGGAGATCCTCACAGGCTTTATAGGGACCTTAAAGACTCACCCTAAAGTGACTGAGCACTTGGCACACAAAGTCTGTTCCCTTATTCACCCTTAGACCCCCCCCAGGTCATCTGTCTCCCAGAGATACTCTTCCTGAGTGGACCAAGGGGTATTCCTTCCTTTGTACCACATCCTTTTTGCCTGGGTGTGATGGCTTCTGGACAGCAGATGATGGAATCTTAAGTATGCATTTAATGAAGCCCCAATACCTTCCAATCGCGTTTTTGTCCCTTTTCCAGAGAGAAGAAAGGCTAGGAGAGAACTGGTCACCTGGCAGGATTTATAAATGTATGCTCCAATACCTACCCTCAATACTCTCAGCTCTGCGGGGAGTGGGAACTGTCTGGAGGTGAGAGGTGGAAGGGGCAGGAGGGGAGACAAGGGAAAGAGAGTCTTTGACTCATTTGAGACACTGTCATGGAGAATTTGCACTTCCATGTTAATAAGGGAGGCAGCTAGGAGCCAAGATCTTCCCCTTCCCTCTGTGTGTGCCCAGATCTAGTAGTTATTTCCTCCTAATTGACACGACAGACATACAGCTCAGTATTCTGCAGCTTCCTGCAATTCTTGTTAGACATGAGGGTTCTCTGTCCCTGTCCCTGCTGTGTTCTCTGTCCCTGCTGTGTCCTCTAGAAAGAGGAGTTAACCTGTAGTTGTGTCTGCTCTGGGTCTTCCTTCTCTCCACACTGAAATGGTTAATACAATGGAAATGGAGAAATTGTGATTACATAGAAATTGGGAATTCTGTTACATGGTGATAATTGCATTCAGTTAAGAGAGAGTTAAAATCCTTCCCAAGAAAGCCACACCTTGTTCTGGATAAGCGCCAGGGAGCACCCGTCTTTTTATGAGTCTAGGACGTTAGCTTTCAAATCCTGTGATAAGAAGGGTGGGGGCTAAGAAGTAAGGGTTGGTTTTTACTGAATTTACTTCAAACCTAGTCCTGTAGGGTAGTCCTCAGGTAGAATATGAGTTCCTGAAACTGTCCACCTGATTTTCTTCTCCCCTACATCATGGTCAGTGTGTCAGAACAGGTACATTAGTATCAAATCCACAGTCCAACCTGACTTTGAACACTTCCGCTGATGGGGCATCCACAGCTTCTCTGGGCAACCCATTCCAGTGTCTCACCACCTTCATCATAAAAAATTTCTTCCTTCAGTTTAAAACCTTGCTGATGATGAACAGACATAATGAATGTAAGTACTTTTGTCTCTTCAGCAAATGCCGAATGTCAGCATTCCTCTCCTTGCTCAATTTGTTGATAAACATGTTAAGAAGCAAGAGCCCACCGATTCTTTACTGCCTACAGACTTTGCAGCATACTTGGTGCTTGGTTACTGTGCAGACAGCTAGACTGTAAATCTGAAAGATGGGAAAGACTGGAAGCCCAAGAGCCCCCCCTGTTTAGGAAGAGCAGCCAAATCCCTAGGAATTGTGTCTCTCACTCACTTAGGCTGCCTGTGTTTTTAACAAGTGATCCACCCCAGTGGCTGTCCTGTGCCTTTTGTCCTGTTCCTCTCAGATATTGCACAATCCCATACTTTTTACTCATGGAGATCCTCACAGGCTTTATAGGGACCTTAAAGACTCACCCTAAAGTGACTGAGCACTTGGCACACAAAGTCTGTTCCCTTATTCACCCTTAGACCCCCCCCAGGTCATCTGTCTCCCAGAGATACTCTTCCTGAGTGGACCAAGGGGTATTCCTTCCTTTGTACCACATCCTTTTTGCCTGGGTGTGATGGCTTCTGGACAGCAGATGATGGAATCTTAAGTATGCATTTAATGAAGCCCCAATACCTTCCAATCGCGTTTTTGTCCCTTTTCCAGAGAGAAGAAAGGCTAGGAGAGAACTGGTCACCTGGCAGGATTTATAAATGTATGCTCCAATACCTACCCTCAATACTCTCAGCTCTGCGGGGAGTGGGAACTGTCTGGAGGTGAGAGGTGGAAGGGGCAGGAGGGGAGACAAGGGAAAGAGAGTCTTTGACTCATTTGAGACACTGTCATGGAGAATTTGCACTTCCATGTTAATAAGGGAGGCAGCTAGGAGCCAAGATCTTCCCCTTCCCTCTGTGTGTGCCCAGATCTAGTAGTTATTTCCTCCTAATTGACACGACAGACATACAGCTCAGTATTCTGCAGCTTCCTGCAATTCTTGTTAGACATGAGGGTTCTCTGTCCCTGTCCCTGCTGTGTTCTCTGTCCCTGCTGTGTCCTCTAGAAAGAGGAGTTAACCTGTAGTTGTGTCTGCTCTGGGTCTTCCTTCTCTCCACACTGAAATGGTTAATACAATGGAAATGGAGAAATTGTGATTACATAGAAATTGGGAATTCTGTTACATGGTGATAATTGCATTCAGTTAAGAGAGAGTTAAAATCCTTCCCAAGAAAGCCACACCTTGTTCTGGATAAGCGCCAGGGAGCACCCGTCTTTTTATGAGTCTAGGACGTTAGCTTTCAAATCCTGTGATAAGAAGGGTGGGGGCTAAGAAGTAAGGGTTGGTTTTTACTGAATTTACTTCAAACCTAGTCCTGTAGGGTAGTCCTCAGGTAGAATATGAGTTCCTGAAACTGTCCACCTGATTTTCTTCTCCCCTACATCATGGTCAGTGTGTCAGAACAGGTACATTAGTATCAAATCCACAGAAGCCACCAGAAAAAAACTTCAGTATTTTCCCAAGCTGTGTTACTACTTTGTTGCATGATTCCTGGTAAAACAACCTAAACCACTTAGACCTCGTATTTGCCTTTAAATGTAGAGCTTATTCAAACCCAGGGAAACAAAGCTGAAATTCAGACTAAGCCAGCAAACAAGCACTAAATTACTGGGCAATGTAGTTTTTATCCTATGTTAATCGGCAGCTTTGACTCATAAATCATATGTAAAACAACAGTGGAGTCTCACGAGAGTTTGGGTGAAAATCAGGAGCTTCCAGGCATGTCCAGAGGATAAGCAATGGGAATGATGCTGTCATTCTTGATCGGGTTGCTGTTCCTGAGCACCCTGGGGCTTGTTACAAATCCAAATCAAGGATACTGCTTCTCCAGGATTTCTCCATTTTCCTGTGTTTGCATGCCAAGGATTTGCTTTCAGGGTAGCCAAATATGAAATGCATGTGAAGCCCAGAGAACGCTGCTCCAGTGTTGGCTCGGGATGCTGCCAGGGAAAGGGCCAGGCCCGCCCCAGAGCAGCTTGCCATAGGCGTTGTGCTCCAAGTCAGCCTTGTGAATCTTGAATGACAGGAACTGGGTGGGACTGGGTCATACTCTCTACCTCAAAACCTTCCTGTTTGCACAGTCACAGCAGCCCCAGCTCAGCAGAAGATAATTTTGCTGAAGAGCTAAGCCAAACTTTCAAACTGAGGGACCCTCAATAGAGCATGTGTCACTCATAGACTTCAAAGGGCTTTGCAATCAAGGTCAGTATCACTCTCCTTACTTCGTAGATGGGAAAACAGGTGAAACAAAGCTACAGAAAAGGGAAATAATTTCCTTGAGATCACGTGGCAGTTTGGATCAGGGAACTAGGGCATGAATCCCCTGTGCCCAGACCTGCTCTCCTAGGTACTGTGTGACTTAAACTGACAGTTATTCCAGGGGAGCTGGTTGTCTCCATCATTTCTGCTGACTCTCCTCCCCCTCACAGCAACTCCTAATACTAAGCAAGGGCTTACAGTGCCTAAGCGGAGGTAGAAAAGTACAACTTTGGAATACCATCTTGCATCAACTGTGTAGGAACTAAAATGTGAACTGTATGTTTGAATTATGTCGTGTGTTGTGTTGATAAGGTCTTTTAATTTTCTGGCTATTTCCATGTAAACCACCTCTACCAGGCAAGTTCCTAGTAGACTTCCTGGAGCCTCTGGCACTCTCCCTCTCCAAATAAATTGTTAATGGGAAAGTGAATACCTTTATTTCCCTGTTGTCCTCCATGATGCATAGCAGAATTTGTTGAAACAGTCACTTTCTTTTCCTCCATCATCTTGATATACTTGTCACTTCTGTTTAAATGGTAAATAGTGTGATAACAAAGCCAAACAAGCAAACAAAAGAAATCCCAAATCCCTGAAAAAGTTGTGTCCAGAAGGCTGCTTTCATTAAATGATTCCTGCTTGTTTGGAGTTCCTACTAGACAACAAAGAAATGACCCCACAGGGTTGTTACAGCTGTTCTTTATTGCTGAGCCATACTGTAATGAATGTTGGTCTTCTCTCCACCAGATAGGAGTGACCTGAAGATGAAACCCTCTGCCACCTATGAGCTGTTAGTGGACGGTGTTGGGCCATGGGACTTCAGTGGCAGTTTTGTTCCTTGTGAGCTGCTACTTGTTGGAGAGGATGCCTATCCTGTGCTTGTGAGCTCTAAGAAGCAGGTTCTGATCGCCGTTTCACAGTATGGGAAGGGCCGGATGGTGGTTGTTTCCCATGAAGGAATCTTGAAGGACTCCAAGTTTTCCCAGTTCCTCAGAAATGCTGTGGAGTGGCTCAGGCCTTCCCCTGAGACCCTGGTTGGGGTCCATCCTCATTTGGATTCCCTCTCCCAGCTGCTGCTCAGGGCAGGCACCAAAGTGCAGGCTGGGGCAGAGCTCAGCCCCTCTCTGGGGGTGTACTGTATGGATGCCTATGACAGCACGCAGGCAAAAGACCTGGTTGGCTTTGTAAAGGGGGGTGGAGGGCTGCTCATTGGCGGCCAGGCCTGGCACTGGGCTAGTCGACATGGCAAGGAGAAGGTGCTGTTTGAATTCCCTGGGAACCAGGTGATCAGCGTGGCTGGTGTGTACTTCACAGGAAACGCTGTGGAGAAAGGCATCTTCAAAGTTGCCAAGAAAATTCCCAAGATCCCATTAATTGTCCCGTGAGTATCTGAATTGCTGTCTATTTAAACAACTGATCAGGTTGTACAGGTGAGGTGTTTATAGAAGATTCTTGAGGTGAGAGATGAGGTTGATGGCAAATGCTGGTTCTTTAACAGCCAGGATGGGATGCAACTGTTGTCTTCCAGTTTAAGGGAGACCTTCCCACTGTTTGCAATCGGAAAGAACGGTGTCTTTGACTGCTTCCAGGGCAGCTGGGCCAGGCCTGGGGAATTCATTCAAGGGGAAGGAAATGAGGGGAGCCGTCTTTTAGACCAGTCTGCCTGACCAAGTGTGCCTGAGTACAACACACAGCAACACGGGGACCGGAGGAGGAGCTCCTCTCCCTCTCCCCATACGTGTGTACGTTCACCAGGTGATCCGTGGCTGGTGTGTACTTCACAGGAAACGCTGTGGAGAAAGGCATCTTCAAAGTTGCCAAGAAAATTCCCAAGATCCCATTAATTGTCCCGTGAGTATCTGAATTGCTGTCTATTTAAACAACTGATCAGGTTGTACAGGTGAGGTGTTTATAGAAGATTCTTGAGGTGAGAGATGAGGTTGATGGCAAATGCTGGTTCTTTAACAGCCAGGATGGGATGCAACTGTTGTCTTCCAGTTTAAGGGAGACCTTCCCACTGTTTGCAATCGGAAAGAACGGTGTCTTTGACTGCTTCCAGGGCAGCTGGGCCAGGCCTGGGGAATTCATTCAAGGGGAAGGAAATGAGGGGAGCCGTCTTTTAGACCAGTCTGCCTGACCAAGTGTGCCTGAGTACAACACACAGCAACACGGGGACCGGAGGAGGAGCTCCTCTCCCTCTCCCCATACGTGTGTACGTTCAGGGCAACTTTCCCACAGTTCAGAACCAGGTTGGAGGTGGAGCACCAGACCAGCCCTCTGGGCCAGGCTCTGGCTGGCAGCTGGTAAACCTGTTTAGCCTGTTACTTGCAGAAATTCACCTTCTGCAAGTGAAGCCCTGGGGCTGGCAAAGAGCTGAGGGGGCGGGCTGGGTGCCACCTCCCTTCTCAGCTTCTGACACAGGCTGTGGGCAGGAAATCTCCGTACACCCAGTTTGTTTGGGACTCCAGCCTGGCCCCTTTGGCCCTGGAGCAGCAGGTATAAAACTCAGGGCTGTTGTGACTTGTATTGCACAGCCGACCAGGCAGTGGAGTCCTGGGCATTGCTCTGCCATCTTCCTCCACCTACCCTTGCCAGCGGGTGTGCCAGGCTGTGCTTCCCACCACTTTCTGCTGAATTACACAAAGCACAGCGGGTTTGCCAAAGGAGCATGAGCGCTGCTGCGGTTCCTCTGTGTGCCAGCTTCATTTCACTGCAGTGGAAGCTGCAACAATTACAATAAAACTCCCTGCAAGTCTTTCCTTCACAGCCTTTTCCTTGTGGATTTCTAATAAATTTCTAAAATTTAACTCTGTTAAAATTTCTAAATTTTCTAAAATAAATTTCTAATATTTTCAAACAAATAATTGGATTTGATACTTTCTGGATGCTCAGTTTGTTTCCCAGTAAAGGTAGTAGAAAGCTCTGCTGTTGCATTCAGCAAAGGACTTAGGACACAGCTAACAAATGAAGTTACTGAATTAAAATTTACTGATTGATTCTTGTTCCTACCTGCAGTGCACGGGCATGTTCCCACCACCTCATGCACAGTGCGTGGAAGAGGGAGAGGGGTGGAGAATTCAGCAGAGAAAAATTACATAGCAATTAGCAAGACTTTAAATGGTAACTAAGGGTGAATTACACCTTCTTTAGGGTGCTTTTGTGGTGGTTTTGATTGGATCCAGAGCCACAGAGAAATTTAGGTACCTAGTTTCCATGCAACACAACAGCTCTGTGCACCTGGGCCTTCCTGCTGGCCTTTGCTTAACCCACAGAGAATCAGACTGCAGTCTAAGGCAGGTGCTGTGCCATATGCCTGGGCACATACTCTGTGTGACAAAGGGCCTCAGTAAAGTAATAACCAAAGGAGAGCTGCAGATTTAATTCCTGTCCTATGGGCGTGCAGAAGGGCAGCATCATTTATTCTTATTGAGTTGGCTGCAATGGCCACATAACAACAGATTCTTTCCAGGTGTTGGGAGAAAACTGTTTGGCAGAACCAGTGTAAACAAAGCAAATGAGAGTAATTCAACATGTCTTTCTCCACAATGACATACAGGAGTTATATGGAAATAGCAGAGATGAGGGCCTTGCACAGTATAATCTCCTTAAATTGTGGAGATCAACTAGTGGTAATGTGAGGACTATGTGTTAGGACCCTGATTCAACTTCTAGTCACTCATTATTTGTCTAGCTGTGTGTCTGCCTGTCCATCTAGCCCATCTGGCCTAGCTATCCTTTCTTCAGTTCTCAACAGTGGCAGAGGCTGGGAGAAGACACAGAAATCTTTCGGGCTTGCCTAGCTGATAATGACTAGGGTGGGGTAAATGGAGAAAGTTTCTGTTACAGGAGATGTGCCAATTCCCACATCATTTGCAGTTTAAAAAATATGAAAAGTCTTCTGATTATTGAGTTTCTGCAATGTATTTAGATTTTTAAACTGTTCTTCAAAGCCAGAGGTCTAGAAACTTCCTTTTGACCTCTTCTTTCTCTCCTTTTTTTAAATGAGTGCTGAGATTCTTATAGATTTGCTTGGCTGCAAAAACTGAGGCTTTAAAAGGAGAAAAATGAGGTATTGATGGATTTTTTTTTAAATGAAAGAACTGGCAACATGATATACTAGGATGAGGGAGGAAGAAGAGGCAGGGATGGACGAGGTGGCCTTTCATGCATAGGATTCTGGGACAGGGGCTAACCTGGACCTCTCTTGGTTTTGCAGGCACCAGGCCAACCTCGGCCTTGATGCTGAGTTTCTCCTGTGTGGTGTGTCGGAGCTGGATTTGGTGACAGGGGGCATACCTTCCATCTTGCTGGTGCACGGTGTACTTTCCTTCCCACTCTGCCTGGACAGCTCACACCGCTGCCTCTTAGCTGCGGCACGCTATGGCCGAGGCCGTGTTGTGGTGGCAACCCACGAGAGCCAGCTGTTCTCCCCAAAGCTGGCCAGATTCCTGCTCAATGCTATCCGCTGGCTGGATGCTGGGAGAAAGGGGCTGGTGGGTGTGGATGCCAGCCTGAAGAAACTGTGTACCCTCCTCTCTCAGGAAGAGGTGAAGTCGCAGGTGTCACAGCTGACAGGCGACATCAGCGTGTACTGCTGCTCTTCTTACAGCGACAGAGAGGCAGAGAGGGTTCACGCTTTCGTGGCAGAGGGAGGTGGCCTGCTGGTTGGAGGCCAGGCCTGGTACTGGGCTTCCCAGAACTGTGGCAAAGCTGCTGTGGCAAAATATCCTGGCAACAAAATCCTCAACCGCTTTGGGCTGAGCATCCTGGGGCAGAGCGCCCAGGCAGCTAAGCACCCGGCCGTGGGCTCTGGGGAGCACTACCACTTCCGCACGGCGCTCGCTCTTTTCAACAGGCATGTAGACAAGCATGAGGAGCTCAAGGCCCCCTTGAAGGACTGGCTGCAAAGGCTAGCACAAGACTGTGCTGCCTTTCTGCACATCCCAGCCCACGACTGCCCTGCATATGCCTCGCTCCACCGCATCCTGACCAAAGTGCTTCAGAGAAGTGGGATCCCACATGTCAGCAGGCACTGCCCTGTCAAGAGCAACTCCAAAGAGGCAGTCCTTCTCTGTATGGCGACCGAGCTGTCCCTCACCATGACGGACAGTGCAGCCCTAGTGCAGAAATCTGCTGCTGGGGTCTGTGCCCTCCCCGTCACTGTGGAAATTGATGGTACAAACCCAGGTGAGGAGTGTTCTCCCTTCCTTCTGAGGCATCCTGTTGCTAGGATCGGTGGGGTGCCCATCCTCAGTGTGCATGTGTCTGTGTGTGTCTGAACATGGGCACAGATGTGCAATTTCACTGTGGGCTTGTGAGGAGGCTGACCTCTGTGTAGTGGCAGGCAGGCTCTTTTTGTGGCCAGCCCTGATTTCAGTGCTCTGAAACACCCCGTGAAAGTCCTGCTTCCTCACTGTTGGTGCACAGGCACTTGGGGGAGAAGAACCACCTAACAGAGGCACCTCAGGGTACTTGTACAGCACAATGGCTTTGACAGGAAAGCTTCCTTGAGAAACCCTGGGCTCTACACTGCAGGTTGTTGTTGCCATAGTTGTGCTGATACAGCCGTCTATGGGGCCATCCTACGAAGAGGTAGGAGTTATGAACAAAAGGTTTATTTTTTATCTAGATATTTTCAGCCTGAGATAATAGCACAGTCTCACAACTTGTTGTGTCAGCACAGTTGATGGAGTAAAGGTCTGGTTTTGGGGGTGAAAACAAGAGACTGGAAGCATGGTGGGAACTTCTTGGGCTGACACCACCACTGAAGCCAAGGTATTTGGTAATTACACCCTGAATGATTTGCCTAAGCTTAAGCCTTGTATCTATACAACCTTGCTGAGATTCCTGCTCACAGCTGATATGTTTAAACTCTAGGTTAAATTCCACTAGTAAGGTATTACCCCCTGGACAGATTAATATTGATTTTTTTGTATTGGAATATGATTGAGAGGAGTTGTTGCCAAACTGTTCTAATGAGATGAAGGAGATTGTTCTGGAGTGGTGATGTCTGAGTGCAGAGGATATGTGGAGAGAAACGTTGCGGAATAACTGCTCACTGGTTTTAACACTAATGAGTCAGGACAAAAGGGGAAAATTGTTAGGGTTGGCTGAACTGAACGCATTGGATCGAACACAGTATTTTGTTTGACCAGAAATATTCAGAATTTGTGTCATTTCACATAAAAGAAGTACTAGCAAACCCTGAATACCATTTCAAAACTGCCTTTGGTGCAAATTCAGCAAAACTGAGATGAATTGGTGAAACACTGTGATATGCTCTAATTTGCATTTTTTCTTGGATTAGGTTTTGCTTGGCAAAACTGGTCCTGCTTTCTTGGAGGACAGGAAAGGTTGTAAGTTGGGTGCTTTATGACAGTTCAGCTCTTTTTAAGACTTTTGCTGTTTGTGTTGAAATATGCTTGAGTAAACTTTATGTCAGAACTAGAGAGTGGATTTTGCCTGATCAGTACAGTAGAGATGGATCAGTTTTGCACTGCGTATCACAAGTGTTTACAGAGATCTAGGCAGAGGAGACTTGCATTTCCATGGAAAGACTGTCTAGAAACATGCTGAATTGTAGTGGTGTGGTGGGGTACCCATCTTACAGTTATACCTAGCATAGGATAGTCCTTTTAGGCTTTCTCATAACTTCAGTCAACTAGAAATGGTAATTCATGTGGGCCCCAGCTTGTGCTTCCAGTCAGTAAGGAAAAATGCAATGTCACTGTCAGTCTGTTATTTAGGAAGTGTTTTATGACCATTACAACTTCAACTGTGTTTAATACCACCACAGTATGCACCTCTTATGAGGGCCTTAGGGTAAGAGGATCTGAGTGGAGGAGGTGTTGGGGTTTTGGTTTCTTTTTTTCTTCTTATTTTTAAAAGATACTAGTAAACACATTTAAGCTTGGCATTTCCAGAAGTTCAAATTTGAGTGGGCTTGCTTGCTAATGGTGTGATGATCTTGTTCATGCTGCTACCCTATTGCTTTAAAACTGTATTTCTGTCAGGTTGGGTAAAACGTGAGACAGTTCTGTGAGTGTAGAGCAAGGGAAAAGAAAAGGATGGAAGATTCTTCTATTGCAGCTTGAAATCTCCAGAATCCGTAACGTCAGGCTGAAGAAGTGCTTGACTGTTCTGTGTTCTCTTACCTTTTAGGTAAGGCAGCCTGGAGGAGTACGGGACTCTACCTTCCTGAAGGGCACACAGCAGTTATAACATTCCCTTGCCTGGTGGTCGGTGCTGGTCTGAAGGTAAGCTGTCTCTAGTCTGGCTTCTCTTTACAGCGATGTATTTGTCAGGTGAGCACTCAAAAATAGCAGAGAGAAGGGTTTTCTCCGTATCGGTTTTGCTGCCTTTTCAGTCCTTTCCTAGTGCTGCCACCCTGTGGCACTTTCAATGCATTGTCATCATTTTTCACCTTGTTTCCCACTCTCTTCCGTTGCATTCCTCTCATTTCTGAGGGATACTCAATACCCAATACTGGTGGGATAACTGAGTATGGCTGCTGCCTGAAGGCAGCTGTATTTGTTTTGTTATCGTGCAAAGAGAGCTGATCAAGGTGATTTTCAGGCCCAGGATAAGTATTTGGGCCCTTCTAAGCACCAAACTTAGTTCTGTCTCTCAAGCTCTCTCATAAGGTACTTTCACAGTGCTGTCACTATTGCTCATGTAGATGTATCCAGATCAGGTATAAACTAGTTACTTGGGATCCTGTTCTCTGCAAAGTACGAAGCAGATAAATGCTTACCTGCTTGGATATTTTTTGCAGTGAGCTCCCCACAGCTGAAATGCAAAGTTAACTCGGGTGTTTCTGTCAGATCCTGCAGTGACATGCTGTCTGTTTTACTGTATGAGGACCAAGAGGCACAATAAAAGAAACCAGCAGTGATCACATCTCTCCAACGCATATATGTTACAGGATGTGACTTTGATGCTGGTGAAGGGTGAAGGAATGATCAATGCAAGTACAGTGCAGTGAAAGAAGTCACTGCAGTACCCAGAACTGGTGGTGAAGGATGTAGTTGACCCAGTAATAATGGGAGTATAGCTGTAAGACTGAGACAGGGACAGCAGTGAACTTCACCAGCTTTTTTCACTTGTTTTGCTGCTTCTGGTCATCACAAGCTGAAAGCTTGAACTAGGCTGGAGTCAGAAGGCTGCTTATGCATGCGTGCCCTGCAGGGGCAGTGCTGCAGCAGACGGCTCAGGGTGTTGCAGTTGGTCTGCCAGGTCACACTTGGAGCCCTTTGACCAGCTGTTCCTACCCTTCTGTTTGCCAGGTGCAGATTGGGTGTCACACGGATGACCTCTCTCACGCCACAGAGCTGAAACGGGCCCCAGTGGTAATACGCACCTGTGATATTGCCTGCCAGAAACAGTCTCTTTCCTGCCTCTGGGGTGGCCTCATTTACATTGTAGTACCAGCAAGGAGTGTCCTGGGGAAGGTGCCCATCACCGTAGAAGGGGCAGTCAGAGCTCCTTTCTTCAAGCTTGGTAGGTTTGTTTACCTTGGTGCCTTTCTCCTTAGTGCTGCTCACAGATGCTGCTATCCCTGTAACTGAAAGGAAAGATGGTCCCACGCTTAGGAACGTCTTAGAAATGCCTGGGTTTAGGAATACCCAGATTTAGTTTTCTTGCTTTGTCGTCCTCTAGGATTCTGGGTAAGTCACTTAGTCACTCTGTGCCTGCTACATGGCAGGAGGTAGGTGAAGGGAGCTGTCACAAAAAGGGCAGGGTTTGTCCAAACCAACATTTCTTGGAGGCTGGAGTTGTCATTTCCGATGGAAACCATTGTGTTGGAAGGAGACAGGCTGCCTGCTGCCACAACAAAGCTTGCCTTGCGCTCTGCCTCCTTTATTGTGCCCCCATATGGCCATCTCCAGTCCCTACAGTAAATCTCTGCTGAATGTCCCGTGTTTCTGTCAGTTTCTCTTCCTGTACGCGATTTCGTCTTGCTCTTCTGTCAAACTAAACAAAACCAGGGTTGTTATATGAAACAGCAAATCTCTGCTGGAGAAGAAGAAATGCGATCATCAAGAGACGTTGGAGAAACCTGATGCTTCTTGTTCTCAGATGGAAAATAGGGATCTGTTCCTGCTATGCTACTACTCTGGTATATGCCAGTCCTCTTCTGTCTGTCTCCCATCCATAAAAGATGGGAGATTACCAAGATGAGGAGACTTCCAAAGCACAGGATGAGGATTAACTGGTTAACAGCCACCACCCCCACTCACACAAGTGTTTTCGAAGAGAATTTCACAACTGTGGTCTCTTTCTCCAGCTTGACCTCTGGGAGCGTGCTCAAAAGTCAGAGCTGTGCTTAACTGATTTTCTGTGTTGTCGACGTAGGGGAGACCTGTGAAAGCCAGTGGAAGGCCTGTATCCGGCACTACCCTGCTCCCTGGGCAGAACTGGCTGTTGAGAATCTCATCCTGACGGTGCCATCTGACAGCATCCGCCACATGGAGAACCCACAGCCACTGCTGACCCTGTGGAATGAGATCATGGCGGCAATAAGCAAATTGGCAGCCATACCAACAAAATTCCCAAGGCCAGAGAGGATTGTAACAGATGTCCAGATCTCATTTGGTAGGTACATTGCCATATGGCCTTCTCAAGGGCTGAGACAAGTGGCATCTAGCAGCAATGTCTGTTCCTTCAAAGTTATTTTGCTAAAACCAGACTGAGAACATATGTAAGGTGTTAAATGACTGTGACCCTTGCATAATTGTGAGCAACTCCATCACGATGGAAACATGGTAGGGCAGGGCTTAAAAAAATGTATTGACCCTTTCAGATGCCTCCTTGCTCTCAAAACTGGTGTTGTCTCACTCAGCTGTTCTGCTGCCTGGGTGTGTTAAGAGGCAGAGCTGCTGACTGCAGTGGCTTTGACTCAGATGTAGTTACTCATTCTCCCTCCTGAATGCACTGCAGAGTCAGTACAGCTGGGAGACAGCAACCTGATTTCTATTTTTTCCCTGCCTCAGCCACAGGACTATTCTCACGCATTCAGTGACAATTGTTAAACGTGTGTGTGTCTACCTGCTGGAGATGGGGTCCACAAAGGTTAGCCTGGGTAGGCAAAGCTTAGCCTGAAAAGATGTGTGCCTGAGATGATGGCAATGGAGAAGTACAACCAGTATTACTGTCAAAGCCCATGGGTTTGTAGTTTTGCAGCTGATGCTCTCCCATCCCAGCTTTTCCAGTTGTGAACTGAGTGCATTTGATCTAGAGTCAAATTATATGGTAAATGTGGAACTTTGCAATACAAGTTTTGTTCAGTTGTTTTTCAAACTAGACTGGTTAAATTTATCATCCCACAATGAGACAAGGGCTTGGCATGAACCCTGATGTCCTAACCCTTTGCTAAGCCACATGGAAAGAATTTGTTGCACATCTTGGGAGTGTTAAGTTTTGCTATCCTGAGCAAATGCCAGTTAAAAAGATCATAGCCTGCAGACATAAAATTCCCTTCTGTTTTGGGTGGACTAAATGGTTTCACTCACATTTCTGGACCTGAACTTTTTGGGTGCCAGTGGCTGCTAAATGCATGCATCCCTCTTATTAAGAAAGAGGGAGCTCAAGATCTTAAATAGTTCCTGCAGGAAGGGGGTTGCCATTCATGTTCTCCAACTTGGGTAGTCTACAAGCTTAGTGTTCAGTCAAAGCCAGCTGTGTAGGCTCCCTATGTAGTGAGCGTAAAGGGCTGCTTATCCCCTGCTACAATAGGTGTTTGAGTTTGAGGAGGACTCTTGTATGAAGCTTTGGGAATCTTCAAGAAGGACAAATTAGGGATGAAGACACCAAGGACACATAAGTAAAATCCTTTGCAGCGCAAGATTCTTGCCTAGCGTGATGCTGGGAAGTTGTTTATGGAATAGCTATCCTGTGAGGTTAAGAACAGGCTTAAGCATGACAAGCTTTGCAGCCCTTAAGTAATGACAGACTGTGACTTCCATGTGTCTTATCACACTGCTGACTACTGGAGTGCAGACCTGCAGTATCCACGCTCTGCATAGGAAGACTCAAGCTTTGCCAGGGTGCTGAATCACATTATTGCATGGTTGGGTTGGCATCAACTGTGCTCAGTTTGTGAGAGTTCAGGTGTATTCTGGGCAACGGTCAGGCTTTTTCCCTACTCCTAAAATCTCAACCTCAGTCCAACTGTGAGTGTATGCTTATGTATAAAAAGGGAAAGCAGGCGAAACTGTGCTTGTCTGATAGTTCAGTACCTCCTTTACACTGCTTATTTGACTATTTGTTAGGGTGAAACTTGTAGTATTTCCTTGTCTCACAAAGGGAAATATTTGTCATTCATGGTAATACAGTGTGGTTTGTGAGATGGAGGAAAGGCACTAGAGAAATGAAAAAAAAAAGTCATTTATGTCTAAGAGGCATTGGAGTGAGCACTTATGATGTGTGTTGGTACCTGTCTTTCCTGCAGGCTGGATGCATGCTGGCTACCCCATCATGGGCCACCTAGATTCGGTGAAGGAGATGTTAGACACGAAGCACATGCAAACTACTGGTCTTTGGGGTCCTGTCCATGAGCTGGGACACAATCAACAGCAGCAAGCATGGGAGTTTCCCCCTCATACCACAGAGGCCACCTGCAACCTCTGGTCTGTCTATGTTCATGAGAAAGTGCTGGGGATTCCCAGGCATCAGGCCCATCAGGCGCTTAGGTCACAGTGCCGGGAGGAAAGGATAAGAGAGTATGTGAGGAAAGGCGCTCAACTAAAGGACTGGGAGGTGTGGACTGCTCTGGAGACATACCTGCAGGTAACTGGGAAAAGCGGGTGTATTCTTAGTGCAGTCAGTGAAGCCTGTGTCAGAAGGATGTCTGCAGCCTGGTGACTGTAGCTGTCATGCCTTGTAAGTGTTTGCTTACAGTCTGGGTTCATCTTGGGTCCAGAAAGCACCTGAGAGGTATACAGACAGAGTGTCTAATGCTGATGTATCCTGAAAACCTTCCTTTGCCTGACTTGGGCTTAGCCACTCAGGGAGACAGCTTAGTGCAATACACTAATCTTTCTCCCTAGGGGAGAAACAGGAACTGCTTCTTGTTATGCAGCATGGGAAAAGGATGATCAAACTTGGGCACAACTCTTTAATCTGCTGCAGATTTCCTGTGGGACATTGGGCTAGTTGGCAGAAAAAAACTTGGCATTGTAAAGTGTCTAGATGAGCCAGGCTCCTAGCAGTATCCTGGTGAGTTACATGACTAGGCTCCTCTTTACAAAACATAGCAAAGAGTGGGGTATTTGTATTAGCCGATGCACTGAGTGGAGCCAAGGTAGTCCATCAAGTGTCAAGAGGACGGGTTCATCTTATCCTCCTGCATATGTAACTGGATCCCTCACTGTGGTCGAGACTCTAAATCTTTAACCCTGTCCTAGATTAAAGTGCATTCTCTTGGGACGCATGTGAGAGAGATTTTTCCCTTCCCCCTTTTCCTTAATCCTTGTAGCAACTAGTAGTCTAATGGAGAGAGCACTCAACCTGATTTTAACTGGGGACTGTAAGGTGAACGTCCATTATGATGGCTTAAGCTACTGAGTTTTGTGAGGTGAGTATCCCTCAGCCCCCTTGTCTGGAGCTCTCACATCTTATATGAACAAGAAAATATTTATTGGAGGAGTATTGATCCTGATTTTTCCACATCCCAGAGAAGTGCCTGAATCATCAAGCTGAAGAGTCAACCTCTGTTTTCTCTGGTGCAATGAGTATCAAAATACTTATACAGAGTGGAACAATTTCAAAAGGGGAAATTTTCCTACACTACCTTACCAGTTTGGCCACTCCCCCACTGCCTCATCCACACTCTTATAGGCTGGGATCTCCCATCTCCTGTCTGGCTACTGACAGGACTGCTGGGATAAATGTGACATGAAAGAACAATTACAATTCTGATTATATACTGTCCCTATTACAGCCATAATGTTTTGGGTTTTTTTCCTATGGAACGGTCTCCATGTTCCTTTGAGCCCCAGATTTGGCTGCCATTTAGATGCTTTTCACATTCCTTCAATCCAGGAAGTCTTCAGCCTTTCAGGCCTGTTTAGGTTCTTACACTGCGTGGCAGCACGGTGTTCTCTGGTCTTGCCATTGCCTGATGGAGCATACCATCTCTCAGAGTTCAGCTTGGATACCCATTTACCTCTCCAGAGTGGTCACTAAAGCCTGTAACGCAGGTCTTGCAAAAAAGAGTATAAAACAATTAGAAAATCAGTTAATTGGCACAAAAGATTTACAGATTTAAATGGAACAACAAAACTCATGTCTGTACTGTTCTGTATCCACCTCCTCACTGCTTGCTTTGGAGTAAAGTCAGAGACCTCCAAGGTTCTGTCTAGACTAGGAAAAAGAAGCACTTGCAGCATGCTTCAGGGCGCTGGTTCCCCCAGTTGTCCAGGATGTGCCACAGTTCACCCCCACAAGTACCTGTGTGTTCTTTCCATAGAAAACTGGCAGTGGGGGAGGGAACAGACAGTTTTCACTGTGGACATGTTGTGACAAGGAGTTGGGAGGTGTCTGGGATGGATACTTGAACTCAGGGTCCAGGAGGTGCTCCTGCATTCTGCAGTTCAGACATAACCTAACACGGTGTGGAGCCTCCTCCAGTATAAGTTGGCTTACTGGTTTTGGCCTGGCACAAAACCAGACCCCTTCGTCTCCCACCTTCCAGTCAGCCTCCTCATGGCTTTCCAACCTTCTCACAAAAAGATACTGCCTAGTCCTTAGCTAGTCTCACACCAAGAGTTTTCATATCAATAGGGGATTATCAGAGGTAGATGACCTGCCTGTTTGTTCTGCCTAATGTAGCAGTGCTGTCTCCTGCTTAGCTGTTCCAGCATCTTGGAGGATTTGTGGAATGCAATTTAACGTCAATCTGTTTAGTATCAGAAAGTGAGATGTAGGTCATGGCTTTGTAAGGAACTATGGACATTGAGTAGACATTCTGCATCCTGTCATGCTGTTGTTCCAAGTCAGCTCTTCATATTAACCTCATCTTGAGCAACAACGTAGGTTTTCCCCTCCCTCTTTACTTTAAACTCTTTACTCATGCAACAGCAGTTTTTCTATCTGAAAGCCTTTTTTTCTTCTTCCTAGCCAAAGCATGCCCTGCTCACAATCTCTCCTTCCTGTTTTCTGATTACTCCTTGATCTCCTGTGCTCCTTCTTCCCAAGTTCTCTGTCAGTGTCCTCTGATGCTTTTTCACTGCACAAGAAGCTTTCTTCTGCCCAAATCAGCAGCTTGTATAGTTGGTTGCTGACATTTCTGGCTGCTCCCAATGCATCTTTCACCTCTGTTTGTTTTGGCAGGCCGTATATTGGGAAGGTGTATTTTTCTATACTCTAGTGCTGTAAGTTATGCTTTGAAGCCTGAAAGCTGGATGCCTTCATCTAACTTTACATTCATTCTAAAAGACACTGCAGAAACCTATGGAATTTTCTACTGCTTGTAATATAGGAATAATGTCAGTGAAATGAGAAGTTCATTGTTTTTACACTGTATTCTTCTCCATCAGTTGCAGGAAGGGTTTGGTTGGGACCCTTTCATCCACCTCTTCTCTGACTACCAGAAAATGTCCACCATCCCAAAAGACAACCCTTCTAAGATGAACTTGTGGGCACAGAAGTTTTCTCAACAGGTGAATAAGAACCTGGCTCCTTTTTTTACAGCCTGGGGATGGCCTATCAAGAAAGAGCTGTCTGTGGAACTGTCCTCTTTACCCATCTGGGAACAGGACCCAATGAGATCCTATAGACCATGAAGGAAAAATACCTAAACCTGGATTCTCAGACCAGCTATGGCCCATCTTTTTCTCCTTGTGTGCTGCATGATAGCTCACTGGGCACTTAGCTTTATGCTGAATTCTTTACCTTCCTGCTGTCAATGGAGGTCAACCTGAACAGAAATTCAGTAGAAACTTGCGTGCAGCTCAGCAACCATCTAAGCCATCTTCTGAAGGGTTAAATAATGAATGAGCTTTGTTCTGGGTTTTACACCTCAGGAGGAATGTAATTCTGAGTAGATTTAGTTCCTGCAGAACCTTTCTCTGATGAAATGGAAGTTTTCAGGGTGGAGCTACCACTGGAGCAGTCTGAAGGACAATACTGATAGAATATGGATCTGTAAAGCAAATAGTAGCCTCCACAATGTTGTATTCTTCAGTTATAATCTCAGTGACATAAGATTTTCACTATGGTTTTGATTACCCTAAAATCCCTAATCTTTAATCGCTCTAAGTATGCAGAACTTCCACAGCTACTATCATGAAAGTGACCTTATAATGCTTATATACGGCTTATATAATACACAGCTGATACTGAAATGCTGTAGATTTCTTCCTACGTTGTATGACTGTGTGACCCAACGTCCAGCTTTATATGAATAAGTCAATTATAAGTTGTAGCTGTCACTCTTACCGTAGCCTGACAGCAAGATACATGCCATGCAAGATGGGAGAGTGGAAACAAAGAGATGACTTGACTGGTGGTGTTGGGTTGACGGTTGGACTCGATGATCTTAGAGGTCTTTTCCAACCTCAATGATTCTATGATTCTATGACTGTAGTCAGTAGTGGTTTAACTTGTGGACTCATCAAAGGTTAAAAAAATAGGCACTGACATTACAGCATGAGGGAGCAGAGAGGAGGAAGACAGCAGTTCATGAAGACACAAGACCAGCCTTTTCCAAGGAGCAACAGAAGTTAATCTTTCTCCCACCTCATTCATAATTGCTTGGCTAGCACACCACACTGGTGACTACACAGGGCTGGCAAGCATGTTACTGCTTAGCCTAATAGCATACCAGTCCCAATCCATTCCTTGTGTATGAGCAATAAATAAAACAATTGTTGTGGACTTGCAGGTTGTGTGTGTGGTCCTACTTTCCTGTCTTTATGCCCAGTAAAAAAAGCCCAAATAGAAGTGACCCAAAGATTTGTTACAGCAACTTTTCATTTTTGTTCTGGCTCGGATATGGTTCTGATTTCCCTGTGATTCCTTGGCCTAATATTTTGCTTTGTCTTTCAAGTTTTCTTTCCATTCTTATTCACTACTAGTATGAGTTGTTCTTCCGATAAAATAAATGCAGAGGCTAGTCATAGCTTAGACAGTGTTTCAGTACTGGTTTGGTGATTCAGAAGAAAATTTACATGGTATAAAGATTTATATCTGACCCTACCTACAGAAGCAGGTTTCACCCCTAATGAGTTTATGAATAAAAGTTGCATTCATGTACATTAAAAAAATGCTCAAAATATTATCAGATCTGTTACCTAAGTATGGCAGGATCTATTCCTTTTTCATGAATGGCACAACAAAACGGACCATGAAATACTTAAGAGAAAAAAAGACAAAAGAAAAAGGTGATGCGTTGGATTCTGAGCTAGGATGGATTAGTCTAACCACAGGGATTCCAATGGAGAAGCTACAATATATTTACACCAGCTCTAAATGCAGCCTGAAATATTCAGGCACACATAGTAAAGAAATTTAAAATTGGGCTAACTCAAATTAGTGTCACCCTCAGAATGATGTCTGTTCTCCTCCATAAAATTAGAAAAAAAAAAAGCAATGTAGCATAAGTCAGAGAACAGATTGGAATGTTGCAGGCCTGAATTCCACAAGTGCTTATCCACTAGTTATAGTGCGTGCTGGAGTAGCCCGTCAAAGCAGAAAAGCCAAACTGAAATTGTGGCAATAAGACAAGAAAATGTTATCACAGAGACAGACTGCAAAATAACACATGAAACATTTAATAATTTCTGTGAAAATGTAGTTCAAGCAGCAGTCACAGAGCAATTCAGCATGCAATCTGGGAAAAGCCTAGGACACACCTGAGACTGACCTGAGCAGGAGCTGAAGTGGAAGAAAAGTAAAATAGATTAGGAGGCCGCATCGACCTTAGCAAAAATAAAACCAGAAACAGAGGATTTTCGTGCTCTAATAAACTAAGAATGAATGGGTTCACTGGTGAGGTTTTCAAATTACATATAGACTTACTGGCTTCATTTTTACAGTCAGCTTGCTTTTAGTGGAAAGTTGCCTGCTAGTAGGGAGCTGGAAGCCCAACGAAGATCTGACGAAGACTTTCCTTTTAATATCAGGGTAATGGTGATTTCACCAGTAGGTGAAGTGTCAGATTTGCCAAGACACTTGGAGAAACACACAATACCTCTTCAAGAGCAAACATGAAGTAAAATGCTGATGACTCTGTCAATTTTGTTAACTACTTTATAAGCTTTCTGGCTAGCAGCAAATTATTTTCAAATATGTTATTAATAAAGAACTCAGTGGCATTGAATGAGTGGCTGATTTAATAACAGGTTCTGCTCATTTTGATTTCTCAAAATTTAGTTAACTAGAGAAATTTGTGCTATTGATTATTTTAGCCTTTGATTCTCTGGCAGCAGCTGTAGGAAGTGATCCACAAATCAAGCATAGCTAAAATGGGATTCATCTGCCCTGATTTAGGCCTCCAAAAGTTAGCCATCCCAATCTGAGCTGCTCACCGAAGGCTCCCTTTAGGGCCAATGCAAAGAAGCAGGCACCTGCAGAGGGCAACTCATCTCCTAAGGCAGTGCAGAGGATTTGCCCTTTGCAGGTCTCCATTTCTTTCTAAGGTAGGTTAGATGAATCATCACCTTAGCATGAAAGAAAGTGAACTCTGCAGTAGGGCAGTGACATACATGATTTTTTGACCACTTTCCTCGGGTGTTCAGTGCTATGTGCACCTGTCTTGGGGACTTGAAGACTCTTCCCACTCAGTCTTGCATAGTGTAACTGTGCCAATGATAGGAAAATGTACATGAGAATGGGAAATAATGGCTGGAGAGGATGAATGACTGAAAGTGACACTTGAAAACATGCAATATGAGTTGGTTACTGTCAGAGCTGAGCAGAAGCTGGATTTCCATTGCAGAGTAGTGGGGTACTAGGGGTCCAGGGAGTTCTGTGGGAGTAGAAAGAGTGGGATAAAAAAACTTACTGAGTGATTTAATACTTGATAGCCTAAGGCTACACAAGAAAGGAAATAAGCCTGTTGCAGATGAAGAGATTTTGGACAGTCAGATGGAACTGTGGAGAGGGCAAGCTGTGTGAGTGAACTGAAGTTTGAATGGGACACAGTATTCCCTAAATAAAACTCTTGGAATACAGGAATGGCTCTTTTCTTTGAGGAAATACAGCGTGGAAGTACAGAAGAACAATTTCATTTATGTTAATATTGTACAAGAGAGGAAGAAACTTAGAGACCTCTGTCAATGGAGATGTGTATTTTTAGCTGTGTTTTGAGATGACCCAGAATGCTCACATAGAGGAGAGGTTCAAGGATGTGTCAAATAGCAGCAGCTTCAGAGGGGAGGGACGTGGCTGTCATTGGGCCGTGGAAGGGTAAGTGGGTAAGTCAGGCACCTACCAAACCTCTGTGGTCTGAGAGGAAATGCTTGACTGCTGTAGCAGGGCACAGTGCCATCTATATAGTATAAAAGACCTGGTGACAGGTGGCTTAAACCATAACAGATGATTTTGCACGTCAGAGCAAATTCCAACTGAAGCATCCTCCTACTGGCTCCTCCCAACTGAAGCACATGGCTGTGTCTGTAAATCCAAGTCCAGAGATGGCCACATGGTGTGTGGGTACTGTCTTGCACCCTCACAGGCTTTTTTGTTGCACGTGACCAAGAGTGTACTTTTCTGGCAGGCAGCGCTGGGGGTGGGGAGGGAGGTAAGTGTCTCCACAGCGAGCCACCTCTGATAGTTATGGTCTCTACCATGCTCTTTTTCTCTAATCCTTCTATTCTGGATAGCTTGTCCAACTTCAGTGCCAAAGACACTGCTTATTCCAAGTCTGTTTACATTATTGAGGTGAGGCCTTTCTCATCCAGCATGCACTAAAATGCACGTGGGTGTAAAGCTGCTCTGCCCTCAGTGGCCTGTTTTTGCCTGTTCCTGCTCTGAGAACAGCAAGGCTCAGCAGCATCTGTAGTTTGAGCAGGGCAAACAGAGGAAAGGAAAAAACCTTAAGTGGGTGATCTCAGTGAGGAATTAACAGATCTGGTTTGACATGATTCATATTATCTTTGGTTTGACAGTTCATGCAGGGCCTTAGTTGTACACAGAAAGTAAAAAAAAGGTTACCTTGACCTTAAAAAAAATAGTATTTCAGTGTTCACTGAAGCCACCTGACTGAATAGTCAAGAAAGCAAAAGCATTTACCTAATCAAAGAGGTTCAGCCTGGGAGTTGACAGCCATTTACTATAATTATTCTTTTCAGGCCATCAGGGTCCTGTGAGGGTGAGCGCCTTGTTGTGCTAGGCACTGTGCAAACACGCAGAAACAAATGGTACCTTTCCCCACAGGGTACAGTCTAGTTAAGCAAATGGAAGAGGTTGAAAAGATAAAATTATTTAGCCACAGCTAGGTCAGGATGAAAATCACTATCTTCTGAGACTAAGGCCTAGGCCCTGTCCCTTGAATGAACTACAGTCTACCACCTGCCCTTTGTTGTGTGCCCCAGAGTTGTGTGCGGAGGAGAGTGAGGAGGCCAGGGCGGCTCCGTGGCCCTGTCAGGCTTTGGCTTCCCGGTGTGAGGGAGCGGCAAGGGACAGCTGCTCCTAAAAGAAAGTGAGCTTGGAGCTGAGGGTGACGGCAGCACAGGCAGTGCCCTCATGGACTGGGCACAGCCCCACAGGGTCTGAACGCCGCAGGCAGAGCAGGGTGCTGGTAACAGAGTCCTTCGGTGGTCCCAGGCAAGGCAAGCGATGAGCCAGGCCCAGGGTCCCTCCAGGGAGTCCAATCAGGAGCAAAAGGAGAGGGGGTCAGAGGCAGGACAGGAGACAAGCTATGACGTATGCCTGCAGGGCCCATCCTGGAGAAAAGCTACCTACAACAAATTTCTGAGAGCCATCCAGGAGGCAGGGCCAGAGACAGGCCTAGAGACAGGCACACCAACAACATCTGAAGGCCCAGGGCTGAGCCGAAATGGAGCCCCCGGGCTCATGGGCAGGGGGAGTGGGTGGAAGCCCCAGGTGAGGTTGGCCATTAAGGCCTTTTGGTGCACTCAGGACACTGACATTCAGCTGAAACTGCCAGCAGAAAACCATACGTGGTGGCTATTTTGACAACATGTTCTTGGCTCCCAGGGAAATGGGTTTGGATCAGCTAGTCACTTCACTGAGGTTATAGGAAGCAAATAGTAAATGGCTAGAGTTTCCATTCACTCCAGCCTGGGATAGATGTGAAGTAGCACCCTATTCCTTCTCCCCGTGGGCTGTATCTCTAGGTCTGTGCCCTGTCCCCTTGCTGATACAGGAAGGCACCCAGCGTATCGCTAGGTCAGCTTATGTAAGAAGGTGGCACCCGGTGGAGGACCGGATTAAAAAAATTCTGTTAACACAGCTTTGCCCTGCTGGTTAGTTCCCTTGTCTGGACAGGTGGAGATATGTGGAACCTGCTACACCAATGTAGCCCCAGAGGCGATAACGCTGGTCATGAATGGACTCAGTTATCTATCCTAATGGTCAGGTAGATGGGTGAGGAGGCAATGAGACCACACTGCTTATGCCAGAAGATGTGCCCCTAAACACACAGCCTTGCAAAAGCATGGGTCTGTCTAATTCTTCAGCACTCCATACATAATATTCTGGAAGGGGTTTGATCTTCTCTGTTGCCGAGTAAATGCATTGTTGCTATTGCTAGAGGCAAGCCACAGGCCTTCTACTAATTTACCAGCTCAAGACTCACCAGTAGCTGTCTTGAGTGGCCACAGGTCTCTTTTAGATATAAGTTCAGAAATTTGTGTCAGGAAGGAGTTGGGAGGGCTATCTCCTATAGCTTAACACCGATTCTGCATATTTATCAGATATGGTAGAGGTCTAACATTACTAAATAGTCATCGTGTAACTGACCCATGGGCCAGTAAGAAACAGGTTGTTTAAGAAGTATAAAAATAACTCCAAGAGGACCTAAGATTAAGGAGAAAGAACTCCCCTCTCCTTTCCTCCATTTAATTTCTCCCAGCAAAGAACTCATGATATTGACAGTTCGCTGCAAATCATCTCTTCTAAGAAAAGACTAGCATGACTGAACATCAGGACCCGACACTGGGGAAATGGTTAGATACTGGAGAGCCTATGTATATCAATTTTAACTGTATCATTATTGGGATTTGGCAATAATTGAATAATTTGTATTATATATGTTAGTATCATTTTAACTGGATTAATATTTTTGCTGTATTGTAATTACCCTGTCAAGGCAATAATGAGACTAACAATAAATTCTTTACTCTGTATATAAGGTATGTTCCTTTAAGTCTATACAACTTCCACTGAGTGTAACACACTCTGACAGCAGGTGTACAATGGCATGAGAGCCACTGATTCCACCTCTGCCAGTGGGATGAACACTAAGCCCTACACTCTTAGAGATAACTGAAGGCCTTTGCCTCCCTGAGAAGCAAGACTTCCTCTTAAAGTTGAGCTGTGGAAACATAATAGTTTGTGGCTAGACCTAGTAATCTGAATTCTACATATTATCCAATTAAAAAATTATTTGGATTGTTCTTCTACAACTCCAGGCATGTTAGTGTTGTAAAGCAATTTCATACCAATTCAAACACTCATAGGCAGAATAATATAGAAAGGCTTAACTGGAATTATGTCTTCAATGTATATTTCCTAACATGTCTGTTGGGGTTATTGTGTGACTAGTAGCTATGCAAAGTTTCCTCATTCCTGTCATCTTTTCCTGGCTCACCTTACTGCTGGGCTATATATTTGTGCATCACTTGTGGATACAGGTTCCTCCTGGGACTGTAGAACAGCATAGCTGGTATATATCTCAATAGCTTGTATCCGCTAAACTTTTCAAACATAGCTTCTAATCTAAAATGTGCTTCCCTTTCTTTCTCTTTCAGTACTCTTTAACAAGAGGTATATCAGATGGATTCCACAGCAGCCTATGCCTCTCTGGTGAAAGATGTTAGTTCATTTGAGTTCACAACAAACTATCATCCATGTGAGCTATTGCTCACTGGAGATGAAGCCTTCCCAGTGCTGGTGAGCACCAATGGGCAAGTGCTAATTGCAGCATCTTGTTATGGGAAGGGTCGGATGGTGGTTGTTTCCCATGAAGGAATCTTGAAGGACTCCAAGTTTTCCCAGTTCCTCAGAAATGCTGTGGAGTGGCTCAGGCCTTCCCCTGAGACCCTGGTTGAGGTCCATCCTCATTTGGGTTCTCTCTCCCAGCTGCTGCTCAGGGCAGGCACCAAAGTGCAGGCTGGGGCAGAGCTCAGCCCCTCTCTGGGGGGGATGCCTATGACAGCACGCAGGCAAAAGACCTGGCTAGCTTTGTAAAGGGGGGCTGCTGCTCATTGGCGGCCAGGCCTGGCACTGGGCTAGTCGACATGGCAAGGAGAAGGTGCTGTTTGAATTCCCTGGGAACCAGGTGATCAGCGTGGCTGGCGTGTACTTCACAGGCAGTGAGGGAGAGACTGGCACTTTCTCAGTGTCCAAAGAAATGCCGAGGATTCCTCTAATCACCCAGTGAGTATTTAAATATTTGTTTGTACTGTCTTTAGATTGTATATAGTGTTTATTCTGCCTTGGGTTTTCTGCTACTGGCCTGCTGGAACGAAAAAGATCTCTTCTTCCTGTCCCCCAAAAGAAATGACCATGGATAGAGATGGATGTGCAGGAGTTGAAGGTGCTTCTACAGTTTATTGAGAAACTACCATGAAGCTTGGCTCATGTGCTCCATGGTAAAATGTTCAACAGACGACTGTTTAGGAAGAAACTTTTGGTTGGGTCTGATCTGCAGTGCTATGGCAATTTAGCCTTTTTTTTCCCACTATGTCAATAGCACAGCTATGGGTCCACTTCCTGAGGTATTTAAATCCTTCCTGATGCAGGACCTGGGACACAAAAGATGACCTTCGTCTTTCCTGCTAATCTCCTGTGGCGTGGTGTAAACTTTAAGGCATTTGTAACAGAGTTCTTAGCTTTGTTATAGGGTGTCCCTGCACTTCAGGGTGCACTTCAAAGTCCCTGGGAAGCATGGGGTAGATACTGTGTGGATCCATGAGGCTTGGATATTGTCCACACAAGGTCCATGATCTAGCTGTGCATTCCCCACTAGATGGTGTATTGTGTAGATGCCTGGTAGTGGAGGCAACTCGACTCAGTAGCATAGGTGATCCTTTCCTGCCCAGTGCTGTGAATAGAATAGAATAGAATAGAATAGAAAAGAATAGAATAGAATA
>NW_008794491.1:748610-753359 GCF_000699145.1 Aptenodytes forsteri
ATCTATCTAGATCCCTCTGCAAGGCCTCTTGTCCCTCCAGAGAGTCAACAGCACCTCCCAGTTTAGTATCAACAGCAAACTTGCTAATGGTGCATCCAGATAATTGATAAAAATATTGAGCAGAACTGGCCCTAGAACTGAGCCCTGAGTGACACCGCTGGTGTCTGGTCGCCAGCCAGGTGTAGCCCCATTCACTACAACCCTTTGAGCCCTGCCCTTCAGCGCACCATGTACCTGCTCATCTAACAGTTGGACAACTTGTCCAGAAGGATGCTGCAAGGGACAGTATCAAAAGCCTTACTAAAATACAGAAAAACTACATCCACTAGGTGGGTGACCTTAGACTATTAGACTTAAGGCACTTTCTTGTCACAAGTCCCTGAAAGTGATGATAATTCTTCAGGGAATTTCTCACAAATAAGGTGGGAATTTGAAGCTCTATTATTGGACCTTATACTGCTACATAAGGAAGAATATATTACAGCTTCATCTCTGTCTCAGAGCTATGTTCAGACAAGGATAATAGAAAAAATTACCCTTATATCTCAGGATGGAGAGGCAGGCAGGCAACGGAGGCTAAAGTTTAGACTAAAGCCTGTGGTAAAGAGACAAGCAAGAGAGCAGATGACTGTGCAACTTTGCAAACAACTATCACAGTTTTAACATTTTACTATGTGGTTTCCATTTGCTCTATGACTGGAGGTCACCACCTTAAAGCTGAACTGTTAGAAGAAAGAGTGTCAGAGCCCCTAGACTTCCTGAAAGCAAAATCAATTGGATTAGTTGAAGCCATTGCTGAGAACGTTTTGAGGTACATGTCTGCCTTTGCACTGAAAAGGATTAGGAAGTGCTTGCTTGATCTCTTATGGATTCTGTGCCCTGAGGACAATAAGTTCTTCTTGTGAAGGATAGAGCCACCCTCTGTGGGTGGTAAGATCTTAGCCCATTGCAGAAAAAGCTAACATGAGTCACAAGCACACAGCACCATTCTTGCCTGGAATTCAATTTATACCATGCTTAAGGAAAGCTGGTGATCCCTGTAATTTTAACATTGCTGCCACTTCAGTGATATCTGTTGGGTAAACTTCCAAGTCTCTTTTGATAGAGATTAATATATTTGTCTTGAGAACTTCTTGAAACAAGGAGTGTTAATAGGAAGTCATGACTGTATTACTACTAACAGGGCAAAGATTAGTACAGCTTTCAGCATTTATAAATCAATCTGGATGACGAGGATTTCTTTTGGTTTTCCAGACATGGATTGGATGCGAAAAAATATTTAGAAGTTCTTTTGAAAGGAGTGACCAAATTCAAGATAGAAGATGGCAGTGTCCCCTCCCATCTACTCATCTATGGTGCATTAGCATTTCCCATTGCTATGAATGACTCCCACCAGGCATTCCTTGCAGCTGCACACTATGGCAGGGGCCATGTTGTGGTACTCACTCATGAAAACTTTTTCCAAGCATCAGCAATGAAAACCTTTATCCTCAATGCCATTGGTTGGCTTGATGCTGGGAAGGGAGGACAAGTTGGTATTGCTGGTGATCTGCAGGACTTTTTCACTCTTCTAAGCCAGGAGAAGATTCCTTGCAAGCTAACAGATCTTAAGGAAAACTTGAGCGTGTACTGCTGCAAAGCCTACAGTGATGAGGAGGTGGAGAAGATTCATAAGTTTGTTTCAAGGGGCGGTGGTCTGCTGGTTGGAGGACAGGCATGGTCCTGCAGAGAATGCTGATGAGAATGCCATTGCTGGGTTCCCTGGGAGCGAACTACTGCACAAGTTTGGAGTTGGTATCTTGGGAGATGCCAACATACTAGCACCAAGTCAGCCAGTCTTACATCCTGATGAGGTTTTCTCACAGTACCACTTTTGCAAGGCACTCTACCAATTTTGGCAAAACCTCAAGAAAAAAGAAGCTTTAAAGCCACCATATTCCTCCTGGCTCAAGAAATTAGCACAGGACTCAACAATGTTCCTGAGGATTCTGGCTCAGACCTCCCTAGCTATGTGGTCTGTTCAGGAGGAGATGGCTGAGCTAGTGCTTTCCCAGGGGGTTCCTGACGTCAGTGCTGACAGCCCAGTCAAAGGCAGCTCTGAGGAAATGGTTTTAATCAACATAGCTGCAGAGTTCTGTGACAACTTCCCTGATGTACGAAAACAAATATGTGCTCCCAACCGAAATCTTCCAGAAAGGACTACATCCCCGACTGTAACTGTTCAGATTGATGGAAGAAATGAAAGTAGGGGATATTTTTCTATTTCCTTCCTCAGCAGCACCCAAACTGTGGAATGGAATGAGGCTGACCAGAGTAATCTATAAATATAATAGCCTAAATCTCTCTGCTTCCTTCCTGTCCCAGCTTTCTTCTGGGATTGCATGCTCACCATGTAGTCAGAAATACCTCGGTCTTATGATGGATGCTGTCATATTGATCATTTGATCTTCTGTTGGGTACAATTTTGGTCAGATGATGAATGAATTTTTTCGTTATGCAATATGGGAGCTGTCCAGGCATATGGCCCATAAATGCTTCCAGAGGAAGCAATTTAACATTACATTTGGTCAATGTAAAGTACCAGTACTGCTCTTTGTCAAATTCAGGTGCAAATTCAGGTGCAATGACATTTCACCTGAGGATGTCATTGCATGGAGCTGTGTGTTTTGTCTTGCTTGAGGAGAGCTTCTCTGGAAAGAAAAAAATCCCACACTGTTATGGAGTGTTTCTAGTTGGACATATAAAATCACAAGTCACTTTTGGAGATTGTCCTGCATTCTTTTCAGAAACAAGCATCACTTCCGATGTTTGTTCATTTTTTTTTTAATAAAATTTTACCAGAAAGGTCACCTTGATATCAAGTTTATCCAACTGAACTAATTTTTATGACGTGAGGGTGGGGCAGGATTATCTTGATAGTTTAGTTTAAAATTTCCTTGCATTTTCTCAATTCCCTCATAAATCATTAAGAATTCAAACTTTTCAAAAAAGTTTCAGCATTAGCTGTTGGTCAAATGGGAAGGATTCAGCACAAAGGTGAAAGCTTCAGAAAAGTAATTTATTAGAATTAGAATTGAAGCTGCTGTTGAATTTCATCTGTAACTTGAAGACTATCATATGACTTATGTGTTTCTCTCTTGATAATGGCTGGGGTTCTTTCTAAGGTCCAGAAGCATGGAGAAGCACTGGGCTTTATATTCCTCCTAGAAGAATAGCCACTCTGCATTTTGCCGCTTCTGCTGTTGCAGCTAACTTGGAGGTAAACATTTGCCTTTGTTTCTCATTACAGTCAGAAGAACTTTCATTGCTTCCATTCTCATTTCTTTGAAGTTTGTCGTGGCCTTACTGAGACATGAATCACAAACAATTTCTCCCCAAGTTTCTCCTATCATAAACCTCTTTCTACGTTTCTCAAGTTATACTCTCTCGCTTCTGTCCTGAAAAATGACTGCCCTATGCAGCTGTAATGGACACACCTCTGATTTTCATCTGCTCCATACTGTGGCCATCTCATGTTGGTCTCATACCTACTCTGTGCCCTTCTCCATTCCCCTAGAGAAGGCAGAGGTCAAACAAGACAAATATCTATATTGTTGCTTTCAAGATTAAAGGAATAATCCCTGTATTGACAGTGAATAGGATGAGAAATAATAAGGTTGAATGTTGTCTATGTCTATGACTACTAGATATTTCTGCCCGCTATAAAAAAATCTTACTTGTCCTACCTTACTGTCTTCTGCTATCATCCTGCCTCATTTCAAGGCCTCCAAGCTGTTTTCTTTCAAGTTTTCTTACCTTTGTCATCAGGACAGATGAACAGCCACACTATAAAAAAAATATTTTTGTGGGGCTTGTATCTTGACTCTGAAACCAGCCCCTACGTAACTGTAAGTAAAAAGGGATAAACACTACCATAGAGGTAGTTATCCAAACAGTATTATCTCATAGCAGCGTGGGTTGTTTTTTCTCTTTAAAGGGACAATAATAGGACAAGCTTTGGGCAGAATTGGGCAGAACTAGTCTGGGAACCAGGGATTCCCATGTCTTCAGTCACTGATGGCTGGCTCATGTGGGCATTACAGTGTTTCAGAGAGTGCATGGAAAGCAGGTGAATTATTATAAATGGGAACATTATCCCCTTCCCCAGCTTCCTTTATCCTTGCTTGTTTCATATCAGAGTAAGCTCTGCTCATGCTCTGCTTTTCACCTTTATGTTACTGTATTGGGTTTGCAAGGCAAGGTTTTGGTAGCAGGAGGGGCTACAGGGGTGGCTTCTGTGAGAAGCTGCTAGACGCTTCCCCCATGTCTGACAGAGCCAGTTCCAGCTGACTCCAAGATGGACCCACCACTGGCCAAGGACGAGCCAGTCGGCGACGGTGGTAGCACCTCTGTGATAACATCTTTAAGAAGGTGACAAAGTTACTGTGCAACAACAAGTGCAGCCAGAGAGAGGAGTGAGAATATGTGAGAGAAACAACTCTGCAGACACCAAGGTCAGTGGAGAAGGAAGGGGAGGAGGTGCTCCAGGCACCAGAGCAGAGATTCCCCTGCAGCCCATGGTGAAGACCATGGTGAGGTAGGCTGTCCCCCTGCAGCCCATGGAGGTTAACGGTGGAGCAGATATCCACCTGCAGCCCGTGGAGGACCCCACGCTGGAGCAAGCGGATGCCCAAAGGAGGCTATGATCCTGTGGGAAGCCCGTGCTGGAGCAGGCTCCTGACAGGACCTGTGGACCCGTGGACAGAGGAG
>NW_008794491.1:753517-768164 GCF_000699145.1 Aptenodytes forsteri
CCCACACTGGAGCAGGGGAAGAGTGTGAGGAGTCCTCCCCCTGAGGAGGAAGGAGCGGCAGAGACAATGTGTGATGAATTGCCCGCAACCCCCATTCCCCGTCCCCCTGCGCTGCTTGGGGGCAGGAGGTAGAGAAAATCGGGAGTGAAGTTAAGCCCGGGAAGAAGGGGAGAGTGGGGGGAAGGTGTTTTTAAGATTTGGTTTTATTTCTCATTATCCTACTCTGATTTGATTGGTAATTAATTAAATTAATTTTCCCCAAGTCGAGTCTGTTTTGCCCGTGACAGTAATGGCTGAGTGATGCCCCTGTCCTTATCTCGACCCATGAGCCTTTCATTATATTTTCTCTCCCCTGTCCAGGTGGGGAGGGGAGTGAGAAAGCGGCTTTGGTGGGTAACTGGCATCCAGCCAGCCTCAACCCACCACAGCTATCCATTTATAGCAGCACATCTATGGTAGCTGTGATGGGAGGTAAGGGTCCTAAAGCTGGGGCCAACCAACTTCGAAATTTCTTCAAAACCAGTGAAATCCCTCCTTTCGAACAGAGCTGTAGAAAGAGAATTCTACTTTTCTTTGGCAACTGATCCACCATTTCCATTTTCTTATTCATGGGGCTTAAGTCTGCCCTTGAATTCTTTCACGCTACTTTCATCTGATTGGTATCCGTGCCAAGGCAAAGAATAATGTTCCATATGGTAACATACTGTTGCCATTCCCTGCTGAGACAAGAGCGTCTTGTTGCCTATGGTAGCTACAGAACACACCAAGTTTGGAGTGGGGCTACCCGAGCCTCTCCGAGTTGAGACAAGAGCGTCTTGTTGCCTATGGTAGCTACAGAACACACCGAGTTTGGAGTGGAGCTACCCCGAGCCTCTCGAGTTGCAGTGCCTTTCGGTGACTTGTTCCCTGCCAGGTGCAGATCAGCTGTCACACTGATGACCTCAGCTATGCTGTGGAGCTGAAGAGGCCTCCCTTGGTAGTAAAGAAGTTCAAAGTTGAAAAAAATACCATGGAATTCTCTAGTCTGTGGGGTGGCCTCATGTATATTATAGTGCCAAAGGAGAGCACATTAGGCCAAGTATCAGTCACAATTAAAAAGGCTGTGCTGGCTCCATTCTCCAGGGTTGGTAAGTGGTCCCAAAAACCTAACTATAGGCAGGTGAGTAAAGAAGTATTTCTGTATTGCTGGCCTGGTTTTTTGTGGTCATGTATAGAGAAAAACCTATTATTCTGATAAGTAATGCCCCAGGAAAGCCTTTGCGTAAGGCTTTGTATTTCTCAGTGCAGAAAGTATATTGATAGGACTTTCATTTAGGAAATAATCTCTGTCCATGTTCCCAGTATGAGCATGTCTGAGCCACCTTTAATGTGGCTTGATATTGAAAAGTGAGTATCATCAACCCCTTGCAGCAACAGTAGACCTGTCATCACCAAAGATGGCTGGACCCCTCACCAGACCCTCAGGATCTGCCCACTGATTCAGTAAAACCCAGTTACATCTAGATTAACTTACTGTTTCTGAGGCTATGCAGAGCGTTTTAGCTATGGTGATTCTCCTCTCTCTTCACACTTAAAACTTCTTTTTACATTGCCTACCTTTTTCAACCTGAATGCTGAATTAGGGGAAACTGACATCTCTGCCTGGCAGTCAACCATCTGTCAGTACCCAGCCCCCTGGGCTGAGGTGGCCACAGAGAACATCATCCTGACAGTACCAGCTGCTGATGTACGCAATATGGACAACCCAGAGAGTCTGCTTTCCATCTGGAGCAAGATGATGAATGCAATAGCCAGACTGGCAGCCATCCCAGCAACTTTTCCAAGGCCAGAGAGGATGGTGGCAGATGTCCAGATATCTCATGGCAAGTATCATAACTAGAACATTTTGTCTTTATCTGTGATGGATATTTGTAAGGGAAATACACAAGGCAGTAACATTATCACAAGATCATGCAGATCCTCAAATCAGCGGATTAATCCCACCAAATTCAAGGAGACTGCTCATGAGAGTAAGAATCTTCTGTGACTGTCAAGAGCTGGCACACAAAAGTAACACGTTCTGCTGCTAAGTCTGAGGCTATCCCAGGGTAAAACACAGTGGAGGGAGACAGGTTGGCCACAAAATGATGTGTAATACTGTGTCATGTTACTCTTAGTGCTGTGGGAATGAGTTTATGCTAATTGCAATAGAAAGAAGGGAGACAAAGCTAGCTGTTTTAGGCAGGACAAATGAGATCTTGAGTCTTAAATTAAGGCATGTAACAGACACACAGGCAGCCTACTACGTTAAGAAACATGCTGCTTAAAGACAACTCGCTAGGCCAGTGGAACTGAACAGGCTGGAGCAGGCTCATGTGTTATTATGGGTGGTAAGGAGGCTCGTAAAGGCAAGTTTGCCAAATCTCACCATTATTTGCAATCAGCGTTTGTTCAAGTATTGCACTTTTCTCAATAAGATTGGCAGGTGCTTTCAGCTCTACTTGGTTGCAACACTAAAGGTGTTTTCTACCACTTGAATTGATAAGTTCATCAGCTGCCCAGGCCACCACTCTGTCAATAATCCACAGCTCTAGCAGCTTAACTCATGTGGTGTAGCTGCTGTCAGTCAAGCAGGACTAATTCGTGAGAGGCTGGCTTGAGTGTAAACAACTTGCACTTCAGTTATTAATAACCAGTTAATTATAATCACTAGTGAAATATAACCAAAATAAATAGATGCTATGTTTCCATGCTGCATGTTCTCCTCCAAGCATATCCTCACTTAAGAAGGATTTTATCAGAGTAATCAATCATTACATCTCGCCACATGTGGCTCTGAATTTAACAATGAAGTTGTAATCTGTCAGTGACTCTGCAACAATTGTGTTTAGATTACATGTCAGTTGCTAATTTTTGTAACTGCTAACCCCTTAAGCTCAACAGGGAACATGGGAGTATTATATTTTTCTCATTCGTTCTTACCATTAGCGACAGCCGTATTTGAAAATTCAGACTCGGGACACAAAGGTAACATAGTTGTCATGAATAGTTTTGCACAGGTATAAAGGATGAGCAAGCAGTTCATTTGGCAGTGCATGTCAGAGAGCAGAGTCCATCCCTTTCCCTGCTTTGTTTTAGCTGTATTCACTCTGTAAGCCCAGTAAGCAAACCATGGCATGTGTATGACCCAGGCCAACCAGTAGGTTTTGTGCTAACACAAGCAGCTGTTCTGCAGTAATTTTTACTGACGCACAGGAAGAACTGATTTCCAAATGCCAGAGTTTAAAATCTTTGGATGTCTACAGATGCAGGTGAACTTTAAGTCACTAGCTCTCCCTTCCCTTGAGCTGTAGGGAAACAGGAGTGTTAAAAAACAGCATGACCCTGAACACATGCAGACTTGATTCACAGCTGCTGTGAATCAGATCTTTCAAATGAGTTTGCACCGACTGAGAAGCTGTCCCGAGAAACACTTGTTGTTTAGATAGCTGCCATTCTCTGAGTGAAGGTGCACTCAGAAACAAAGACTTCTGGATTATTGATTTATGTGGCTCCTTCTCTTAATGTATTCTAGCCCTCTGCACAGATACTCACCATGTGATAGACAGCTATGTCCACCAGAGGCCACGCTGGTAGAGCCCAACATATAAAACTCTTCCAGCTTCTATCACGTCTGCTGAAATAGGTGGAGAGCAGCGCCATTTCAGAGATGTGAATGGCCCTGTATCCTCCCTGCACTATTCTGGAGCTGTAAGAAACCAGTGAAGGATCCATTGAGCCTATTGAATTGGCACTGAAGGAAAAAGAACTAAAGATAGTAAATTCCTATGAAAAGCTACTGAAATGTGATTTTTAAAGCTGGTTATGGTATTCAGCAATACTGAGAAACTCATGGGAGCTATTAAGGAGTATGTTAAGTCTGTTTGTCTTTTCTAAAAAAGATTTTTACATACAGCATGAGAAACAGCAAAACTGGAACCGAAGTGATGACAATTACAGTGAAGTAGTAACTGTGGCCATCAGCAACAAGTTCTATCCAAAGCTGAAGTGAACTATGGAATATTTTTCAATAGTAAAGAGCTGCTTTACTAAAAACACTGGCAAGAATCTGTCTTCACAAAAAAAAAAAAATCCCAGTTCACTTTTTGCTTTCTGGTACAATAGACATTGTCAGGGCACAGTGCAGGCCAGCTGCTCCCTGAGGGACAGGGAGCCAGGACCCATGCAGTAGCAGAGCCAGCAGGACAGGTGCCTCGCCAGCTGGGGGCCATCCCACAACACCTGAGTGAAGCAAGCAGGGCAGACCTGGCACAACAGCCAGGGTCAGCTGAGAGTCCAGACTGCTAGACAAGTCTTCAGGGATGAGGCAGGTCTGAGGTCAAGCGAGGAGATCAATCCACAGGTCAGGGTCAGGTCCAGTGACGGTAACCAGGGTCAGACATAGTCCAGTGATTCCCAGGCAGGCCCATTGTGATAAGGCACGTCTGAAATCAAGTGAGGAAGTCAGACCGTGGATTAGGGCCTGGATCAACAGGGTCCATGGCCAGTCACAGACATATCTGTGACAGAGATGGAGACAGGCACACCTACAACGTAGCTCAGGCAGGGACTGATGGCCCACATCTGAGCTGAAATGCAACCCGTGGGGCCACCAGCAGGAGGTGTGGGTAGAATCCCCAGGTGGGGCTGCTCAGGCCATTAAAGCCTTTTGGTGCATTCGGGACCCTGACACAAAATTTTGCAATGAAACATTTTAGTCCCCTGCCTTCAAGATTAAAATCTGCTGCTTCTTTGGGAGCACTTTGGGAAAAATAACCCATTTTTCTACTTTATTTGTGTCTGCTATTTATCATGAGGTTTTTCCCCCATATATTTCCTCCAGAGACAGAACTTAGATTACAGAGTTTCTAGAGAGAGCTGAGGAGGGTGCTGGGGTCATTTTCATCAACACAAACCATACAGTTATTTGGCTATACAAGGATACAAACTGTCCTGGCAATAGCATCTTCCTCGCCAGATCTGAAAATAAGGAAACACCAATGTCAACAGAAAATTCTTCTACAGACAGAATTAGATTTTCACACCTCCTCTCCACACCTGTAGCTGGGAGTACAGTCACCTGCAATGTCTGTAGCTCTGGCAAAAGTCATTTGGCCTTTTTTGCTCTTTGCGTTGGGTAGCGCTGAGGAATGGTAATGGAGCAGAAGAGCATATAATATGCACAACGAACTTTTGCTTGTGGTTGATACATTTGATACTCCAGCATAGGGGGTGGAAGCTGTGTCTGAATGTTATGGTACTATAATGAATCTGAGAAGCAGCTTTACATTGTAGATGTGATAGAAGAGTTCATTCTTAGCTCCCTCCCAGGTCTGCCTTTGTGTGTTAGGGTCCCACTACTTCCTTTCCCAACAGGAGTCTTTTTAACCACAGAAGGGGAAACATTTGCTGTCTTAATACCTATGAAACAAAGCAACCACTTCCCATTTTTTTCTTCCTCTGTTTCCTTATCTCTAAAAGGTTCTCTGTTCCAGACTTACTCTTGTTACAGATATGCAAAGTCTGTTAATTAAGAGTAGGAACAGGGGAAAAAAGTCACTTTAAAAATAGAGACATGTTAGGAGATAATAAAGTTAAAAATAAATGGAAGAACTCAGGTGAAATTATGGCTACAGCAACAAGAAATGAGAAAACCTTGATGGACAGCATAGGAAAGGCCTTGATCTTTGTTTAATGTTTTGAAAGGGGTTACCTTCATGCTCTGCTTTCAGAGTTGGTAGCTATGTAGTGAGAAACTGCTGCTTTAGCTCATGTCAGAAGCAAAACAGTATCCAGGCAGTGAAGGTACCACCTTGATCCTCAGCTAGAATAAATCTGCAGACATCTAGTGAATGTAAAATTGTGGCAACTTGCTCTGCCTAAGGATCTAAGACAGCAGGTGCCTCACCTCACAGGCTTGAATGTGTTGACAGGAAAGCAGCACTGGAGTGTGTTTATAACGGTCTATTTTGATCTCCAATCTAAATAATCAGATCAATGGCCCTTTCTTAAGTGCTACACCTGAATTTCCCCTATGTTAAAACACGGACCATAGCACAAGCCAATTTTTATGGTGTGTTTCAAGATCCTGAGCCAAGCAGTTGCTTGTCTTGTGGTTGTGGTTTCTTTTTCTAGTGAATGTTACAGAATTCTTGATCTTGCTGTTAAGGCCACTGGCACGCACTACAAGGGACAGCAGCAACAGAGTTAGAGGCTCTCTGCAACTCCTCCGGATCTCATGGGCCATAGCTGAGCAGATTCTTCAGCAAAAGAGCTGGGAATGAAGGGATACAAGGATCAATCATTTCTTTTCACTGTGCCCAGATAAACATATGTCAAACCTATGTATAATCCAAAGTCGATGAAGTGATCTGCACTAATAATATTACAAATAATTTACATGTACATCCAATAGCAAATGTTATCCAGAAAGATCCCCCAAATCCTTCAACCATCCTGAACTTGAAAACCTTTATTCTATACTTTGAAGCCAAATGTTCAAATGCTACGATTTTTTCTTCTGGCAAAGTCCTACAACTATTCTGTTTTGAAGTTTTGGGGATTCTAAGCTGAAAAAGAGCTGAAGACTTTATGATTTGATTCTCAAGAATTAAAACCTACCAGTGCATGATTATGTCCTCAGCCCCAACATTTGAAAAATTTCCACAAAGCTAGTTTTAAACATCCCAGAAAATGGAACTTGCTCCCTTTTCTACAGTAGAGGATATTCTTCCAAATTGGGTACATTTAACACTGATATTTAGGGTTTCTGTAGAACCTCTTTTTGCCTCTGGTGTTTTGTGGTGTCTTTAATAAAGGCTTTTTGATTGTTGCTATCTGTTTGTACACAATATGATAACATACTGCTAACACATCTGGGATTCAGCGGTTATATCCAAAGTGTTAGAAATGTTTCCTTCATAATGTACTAGCAGAGCATGAAGAATTGTACTAGGCACAAATTTCATTTAGCATTTTCATCATGATCTCATACTAATAAGTCTTGCTGATGCCACAAATATATGGGCATTGTTGGTACAGTGTATGAATATTATCTGAAAATAATCAGATGTCACTGAAGACTATAGTATGGGAAATAGGATGAAAATTTAAAGTGCAGAACTATTTTGCTCCTCATCAAGAGTTTCTTTTCTAAGCTAAGAGCTTATCAATGGGAAATGGCAGAGAGGAAAAAATCTAGACATATTAGTGGGTCACTGAGTATCTTACGATATACTGAAACTGAAATAAATGCAGAAGATAATGGGGAGGCGGAATGAGGAACCAGCCTTAAGATTGGTTTTGTGAAACATAGTTTGCTTAAGCCTTGAAAAATTAAAGCCTGGGAGAGGTTCTATGATTATTCTGTATGAATGCATTGGAGAGCTAAACTCCAGAAATGAGGAAGAAACCTACCTCAGGTGTCTCCAACAGCAGTAGCTGTATGGAACCCCTTCCAGAAGATATGCTCAGGGATCTGCCTGTGCTCTCAGATGCTGGCCTGAAGCTAGGGAGGATCTTCAGGTTTCCCCAACTTGGCATTATCAACATAACAGACATCTGTTCTGTACCTGTTTCCCCAGCTTCTCTCCTGGGAAGGAGTCTGAGTAGTATGGTGTTTTATTTTAAAATAGTAACACACACTCGTGTGTTCAGGCATGGGTAGGTACTCATTACTGCTGCTTTACATTAAAAGGGGGAAGGAAGGTAAGGAATTGTGCCTTCCACTCTGGGCAGAAGGTTCATGATGACTCAGAGAATCTGTCTGACAATATGGGACAGGCTCCTGAAAGAGCTGTTTCCTATCTTAGGAATGCATTGTTGATCATGGCTATGAGCCTACAGCTTCATCTGATCTTTCAGATCCTCTAGGCATGGGGTATCTTAAGAACCAAGGCCTAGAAGTCAGTTGCTGCTTCTTTTATGAAAGGCAGTGCAGGATCTGGAGCATAGTGCTTGGTGTGCTTGCAGTAGCCAAGGCTGAGAAGATGTGCTGCAGTGTTCTGCCTCTGCTGGGGTCTCCTAAGAGCTGCATACTTCTTCCCTGGGTATACTGCACTGCTGTAGTGCCTCTGAGTGGTGGTGAGGACATGAACAATTGGGTTGGAGTTTGCCAGCTTAGGTTGGAAACTGTCCACCAACTACAAACAGCTACTGTTACAGAAGATCTCATTTTTGTGAGGAATCCATCAGTGACCCTAATCTGAAATGAATCAGCCAGTTTATCATGGGTTATAATTTTCTCAGTGAACCCTAGTTTCTGCAAAGTAGTGGATAAACAGGAAAGCTGTGACAACAGCAAAAGGTGAGAAAGAGCAGTGGTGGTGTTTAAGGCTGAGGGCATCTCATTTCAGCCTCCCTGCTTATGCTCTACAAGCACTGGTGCCATGAAAGGTCTCATGTCTTCTTGGATTCAACCTAATACAGCACATACATGTGCATACCCACCCCATTACTGCTAGTGGACCCTCACTCTCAGCAACTCATATCCTATGTCCACACACTGCTCTCCAGTGGGACTCTGCCTTCCACTAGACTTCAACTGGCTCCACGTCTTCAGTGCTTTCTGATGGTTCTCCTCCTTCCTGAGTTTTATCTTCTCTCTCACCTCTTCTCTCAGAGACCCCACCTCATAGGAACTCCTCTCCACCTTGCTGTGAGGAGTCACCAGTCACTCTCTGCAGATGTCCAATGGTAACTGTTACCGTAAGTCGGCAAATTAAAAATTCTCTAAGACTCAATTTGGAATTTTAGAAAGCAGACATTCTTTATTGCAGCGCCAGGCGCATGGGGGATCGCTCCACCTAGTGTGTGCACCGAGTTGCTCAACTACAGGTTATGTACAGTTAGAATATATATATTCATTAGATTTCTGAGAAATGATTAACATATTGATGTTGTTTCCTGGAACTCATTAACATATGTAAAAGTCTTTGACGCATGCGCTCTTATGTCCATTTCAGGGTCCTCTGGTGGTCGTCGATAGTCTTCCTCACCATGTCCGCTAGTTGAACTCAGTCTTCGCAGATGCACAGTTTGTTCTTTGGCTCAGTTGCGCATTTTGCTTACACAAACTAGCTTATTTCAGCATAGCTTCCTTATCTATTCTACTCCAAGATACAAAGTTTCAAGGTCTTCTTTTGCCTACTGAATGTTTAGCTCATCTATGCATAGGGTACTTCTACTGAAGGTCTAGCTTATCTACAGAGTACGTCAAACTTGGCTACATTACTCCAATAAAGAGAACCATATGTCTCTTCAGTGTTCCTTCATACTCAGTATCAGTAATTCTTTCCATACCAAGGTTGGATGGAGGAGTTCTTTCCTGCTAGGCAGGTAGAGGACTACCACCCCTTTTCTCCACATGCAGGTAGGGAAATCCTGGGTTGGGTTTCCCCTTGAAAGAGTTTTCCTTTTGGAAAGGAAACTTAGTGCCAAGGTATTGTTGAATCCAGACACAATAAGACCGATGGGCAAAGCTGGAATCTAGTTTCAGAACTACGCAAGAAATGGGATAGTGTCTGCCCCTCTTTCTTGCTAGGGGACTGAAGATGGAAGACAACTGCTCCCTCCAAAATCAAGGGACAGAAAAGCTAGACACAGTAGTTGGCACAGTAGCTTGACACTGAGCAACTCAGCTCAGTGGTGTCTGAAGACATTTTACTACATTACTGAGAAAAAGCAGATTATGGTTTTGAACAAGTGGATGAGTGGCAGGAAAATTCCAGTCCTGTAATACGTCAGCCAGAGGTGGAACAGTAGGTGGATTCAATGCTTGCTCCAAGATTAGCATGTCACAGATGAAAACATCTCCTGGTTTGTTCATTGTAGTCCTAAACTTCCCATGTTCCACCTGTACCTGGGAATCTCCTTCTGTTACTGTCCACGAAATGCTGAAACAGAAGGAACAGATGTGTGGAGCTGGGGTTATAAAAACTAAGTGACTCACCTGGTAGGAACTGCTGGCAGAACATTGTTATTTATTGTGCAAATTTTGAAGGAGGCTTTAGAAGTGAGGGTTGGAGATGCTTTGGGAAGTGAAGTATCAGGTAGAACTCCCAGAAAGTAATAGTAACAAAGTGCATGTAGATAATTAAACAAAAAATCACAAGAGAGAGGACAAACTCTCCCCCTTCATCCCCTCCCCCCCAGTCAAAAGTAACCTGCACAGAAAAGAAATAGCTTTCTATTTCTTTCTATTTTTCTCTTCAGGCCTTCCTGGTGGGAAGATGTGGGTGGAGGTGATACTGCTGCACAGTTAGCACTCACTGTTGGCTCTTGTATTCATGAAAAAAGTGCATATGGCCCAGAAATCACTGGTTTGCACAAACCATTACTGGAGCTCCAAAAGTGAAGAATGTTCCTTTATTAACCATTCCTTTTCCAGGAAGCAAACCAACAGACACAAGGTTAAGACTGCAGATGGTAAAACTAGCAGAATTTGCACGAGCAGTGCATGATAGGGCTGATGCAGAGTTCCTCTGTCCAATCTCTTTCTCTTTCTATGAGAATGCTGCTGTATGAAGTTCAGGGCAAGCACTGAAGTGCTTGCTTTACAATGACCATCACCTGAGAAATGGCACAGAAGATGAAGTGATTATGTGTGTCCCTACTCTAGAGGGTGCTCATTTTTGTTCTCTAAGCCTCTGCCACCACATTGCATCAGAAGTCACTGAACTTCCCGTACTGATGTAGTTCTCTCTGCAATACAAGAGCTGTGTACTGGTGACACCCTGTGTTCCTGGGACTCTGCAGAGAGAAAAGCAACTGTTCATCAGAGGCGATGACCCCTGGAGGGAGCCCCGGTCAAGGGACTGCAGGTGATAGTGGGGATTGCCTCTACTGTCGTGTTTAGGCAGGGTGGGAACAAGGAGGGATGAGGCTCTGGGAACTGGTGGTGGGAGACTGGACAGGTGTCCACTCTAAGCTTCTGAGCTCTGAGCTTCTAAGCAATGCTAAAGTGAGCAGTGTCCAAGTCCCACATCCCACCTGGTTAGAACCAGTGCTGGTGGTTATCATGAGTGCAAGGGACCCTCCCTCTGCAACTGATGCGGACTGTGACTAGCACAGGAAAGAAGAGCATGAGAGAGGGGAGCAATGGCTAGAGAGGGGAGAGAAGGGAGCCGGGGTGTGAAGAATTGGACAAGTGCTCAGGGGACAGGGGGAAGGAGAGGAGCTCCAGCAAAGCAGAGACGCTATGGCTTGCTGCCCCCTTCAGTGCCTACATATAACAAAGGTGTCTGCGGGACTCCACAGCTTTCTCTCCGGAAACTGTGTTGCAGGAGGCCAGCTGCCTGGTGAGGGCTGCTGAGTTTCCTGGTCAATCCTGTCCTTGTCTCGGGGCAGTGTGTGACTCCTGCTTTTGCCTTTTGTTTTTCAGCCCCAGCAGAGAAGAGAAGCTGTCCACTGCTTAGCTCTTGGGTCCTGCTCATTTCTGCCGTTGTCCTCAAAGCAAGTCTCATATCCATCTGTCTCGGTGGGTTCTTGAATTTATTTATTTTGCCTGGAGGTGGAAGGGACTGAGGGAGAGGGGAGTAGTGGGAGAAGAAGACATGATTAGAGAAGCTTCAATTGCCTTTTTGGAAACGGTCTTGACCATGTGACAGCTGATTTGGCTCCTTCCCGCTTAAACAGTTCACAGCTATGCAAACATTCCTGGTTAGTGTGGTGGCAACTGCACATGGCCAATGTGCCTCTCTGCTGCAGGGATCCTCACAGTCTGATGACGTTGCTGTGTGACAGTTGCTGGGCTGAGGAGCTTAAGAAGCAGTAATACAGCCTTGTGCATGAGGGTGTAAGCTGGTTCCTACTAGGATGGGAAGAATCCCTGCCCCACAACATCCCTGTTGTGAGATGGGAAGGAGCCTTCATAAGATATGCAGGCTATCGCCTTCCAGGGGGGCCCTGGCCCTAGTCTCTAGGTGAGGAAGAATCTTTGCTGCACAGCTGCACCACTACTCCTTTGTGTGGCCTCAGGAGCTGGAGTGCCTACTGACCCCATCTCATTCCAGCTGACTCAGCACTGGCCAGGGGAACAGCATGGTCCCTGGAGCTCCCTGGACTGTCCTTCCCAGGACTGGTCCAAGCCACCTTCGCCCTGACTTGCATAAATTGTTAAAAGACACACTGTTGCCTTTTCACATGTAGGTAGTCATGCTTGGGATGTGAGTTGTCCGGCTGCTTGCAGTCTTTCCACGAGACTCCTGCTTGGGATTTTTCTCAGTGACTGACACTTGTAAACAGAAAGCTAAGCTGTCATTTAGGAAAGAATATGTTTCCTGTCCTCCTCATGGTGGGGGAAAGACTGAAGATAAAAGTCTAAATCAAGATGGTCCCCTAATCATTAGTGCAAACCTGTGATTTCTGGACCACACAAACTTTGCAGTTTTGCTTTACCCCATTTTCAATGCAGAGTGTTCCTCTCAATAAAAACATCACCTACACTTTGCTGATGCTGTCCAGCATTGCTGAATGCACAAGACATCCCAAACATGAGTCCTATCCTAAGCTCCTACATGGCAATGATGTTTTAAAGCTGCATCCTACCAGCAGGCCCCAGAGCACTAGTTTGTACCGTTCACTCTGGCTTCATTTAGCAGTGCCTCATCACTCCCCCTTGCTGTGCTGTGCTGCTTAAATCTCCACATGCTCAAAATCCTGTGCATTGGCCACATGGCTAACTCTAGAACAGCCATAACCTGTCAGGACTTAACTGGCAGGCAGAAGGGAGCAGTTACAATGCAGGCAACTTGGAGGTTAGGTGGCCGATTGCCCCTGCTCCCACAGCCCTTGCTTTTACCTGTGGTCTGTGACCTCTCTCCACCCATCTGGAAAGCAGCTTGGCAGAAAAGGGCCTGGGGTCCTAGTGGACACTAACTTGAACATGAGGCAACAATGTGCCCTTGCTGCAAAGAAGACTAATGGTAGGAGGAGCATTGCCAGCAGGTCAGGGGAGCTGATCCTTCCCCTCTGATCAGCAGTGGTGAAGCCACACCTGGAGTACTGTGTCCAGTTCTGGGCTCCCCAGTATAAGAGTGACATGGACATAGTGGAGAGTGTCCAACAAAGGGCCACGAAGGTGATGAAGGGACTGGAGCATCTCTCCTATGAGGAGAGGCTGAGAGATCTGGGACTGTTCATCCTGGAGAAGAGAAGGCTTGGAGGGATCTTATCAATGTATATAAATACCTGAAGGGAGGGTGCAAGAAAGACGGAGCCAAGCTCTTTTAAGTGGTGCTCAATGACAAGACCAGAGGCAATGGGCACAAACTGAAACACAGAGAGTTCCCCCTTAACATCAGGAAACACCTTTTTACTGTGGGAGTGACCGAGCACTCGTACAGGTTGCCCAGGGAGGTTGTGCCGTCTCCATCCTTGGGAATATTTGAAAGCCGTCTGGACATGATCCTGGGCAACTGGCTCTAGGTGGCCCTGGTTGAGCAAGGGGTTGGATAAGATGACCTCCAGAGATCCCTTCCAACCTAAACCACGTCTCTAATGCTTCCTCTCCCTTTGCAGTTGTCCCCCTCCGTCACAGCTCTGAGCATGGCTGAAGGCAATGGTCAGTGCCTGGGAGACGGGAATGAGCAAACGTGAGGGTCTGGGGCTGGGAGAAAGGGCCCTTCAAGGTCTGGCTAAAGATCAAGTAGATGGACAGGGCTGGGTGGGACTCCTGAGGAGAGGAAAACTGGAGCCTTTATGCAGTGACTAAGGAGAAGACAGAGGTGGAGTTGTGGAGTCCTGTCAGGGCAGCATAGGTATGAACATCACAGGGTGATAGCAATAAGGTTTTTAATAATAAGGAGTTTTTCAGGTTGCTGGTGAGGAAACAATCCTCATGGCTGAGGCCGACAGGACTACCACAGGCTTGTTCTGAGTGAGGGGTTAAGACTACTTCAGGAGAACAATATGGGGTTTGTTTAATGACGGGCATCAAGATGCGTGACTAGAGCAGGTCAGCAGCCCCTGAAACAGTGCATGGGAGTTACTGAGCATGATGTCCAGTAACATCTAACTTTTCTGTCCTTGTTGGGGCAGGAGCCAAACTGTAGGGGAGGTCACTACCCTGCACAGTGAACTGGGGAGAACAGTTGAGCATTCTTGCTGGAGGACAGGGATCCTTGCAGTCACCATCTCTCTTGTTATTAGCATTCATTTCTGCGGTCTCACCCCACACAGAGCGAGGCTGGACATGCTGCCCAAAGGGCTGGAGATGCTTTCAAAAAAGCTGCTATTATCTGTCAGATGATGAGTTGTGCTGGGCTGAGGGTAGCAATTGCAATGCACAGTTGAATCACAATACAAATGTGATTCTCATTACCAGCCTCTGCAGTATGCTCAACATCAAGACACTGGGTGTCCCCAAGGTCCCAGAAGGAACATGTGGGTTAAAGCCAGCTCAGAGCCATTGCTTTCTTCAGACACGTCTTTGTTAGTCATTCCGTTTTTCACACTATTTTGGGCTGAGCCACGTATGCACTCACCCCATGCTGTTCTGCCTGACTTAGGAAGACGTTGCCCTCTTTTTGACCTTTAGAGGGATGAACATAGAATCATAGAATCATAGAATCATAGAATCATTGAGGTTGGAAAAGACCTCTAAGATCATCGAGTCCAACCGTCAACCCAA
>NW_008794491.1:769402-791838 GCF_000699145.1 Aptenodytes forsteri
ACTCACGGAGTGGCGGTGCGTCTCGGCAGTGCCGCGAGGCAAAGGTCAGTAGGGCTGGCAGGGGTGCAGGAGGTCTTTGGGATGAATTGGGCAATGAATGGTGGGGTCTGCTCTGACAGCAAGGAGCAGTGGGAGCAGAGTCTGGAGAGGCGGACTCCAGAGGAGAGAGGTGGGGAGAAAAAGGATTTCCTGCTAAGAGCTTAGGGGGAGGAGAGGGCCATGTGAATGATGTCCTGGAGGGCAGGGTGGCTGTGAACACTGACAAAACAAAAGGGGCAGCATACAGCCGCACAGGGAAGGTTAACCGTGGAGCAATAACAGAAGTGCAGCTGTAGTCAGGGAAAGCAGCACTATTCCCTGTTCCCTGGGGCTGAAGGCCTAAAGGAGACTGTGCAAGGAGAAGTCAAACCAGATCACCAAACTAACTTTGTCTTTGTCAGGTCAAGACCTGAGGTCATGTTACAAGGATTACCATGGATTTGTGTGCACAAAGCTCACTGGTCATACTCCAAAGCAATTGGAAGAACTATCTGTACTATCCTTGTTTATTCAAGCCCTTTCTGTCAGGAAAAGTGATCTAAGGAGAACAGGAGCTTTGTCCCTGCAGAACTGGGATCCTTGCAGTCACTATCTCTCTCGTTATTAGCGTTCATCTCTGTGGTGTCTCCCCACGCAGGGCAAGACTGGATGTGCTGCCCGAAGGGCTGGAAACGCTTCCAAAAGAGCTGCTATTACGTGTCAGATGACAAGATGCCCTGGGCTGAGAGTGTGCAGAACTGCACTGGGATGGGCTCCCACCTGGTGGTGATCAACAGCAAAGCAGAGCAGGTATGTGCAGGGCTGAGAGAGGGGCACAGCAGCCAGAGACACAGTGCCAGGCCCTGGAGGGCACTCAGAGGCCCTCCTTGCTCCTGCAGGGGAGGGGGGATGTCCTTTCTGCATCCCTTCAGCACCGGCTTCCCTCTGCCACCAGCCCCACCCCACAGGGACTCCTGCCTCCTCCCTCTGCTTAGTCCTGCACCTCATGGACATTGCACTCTCCCTGATTTCCAGGCTTTCCTCACTAACGAGCTACGACAATCTCAAAAAGGAACGAATTACTACATCGGTCTGCGTGCACAGGTGGTGGGCCACTGGCGGTGGGTGGACCAGACTCCGTATAATGAGACGGCAGCGTGAGTATCCCCGGATGGAGAGTGCTTAGCGTGGCTCCTGGCAGTGCAAGAGAGTAGGAGAGATGTGAGGGTGTCTGTTGGTGCATGAGAGAGAGGTGAGACAAATCCCTGTGAGAGGACAATGATGGAGCAGGAGAGAGGGCTGGGTAGGACACCAGGTTGACACGTCCCCATCCATGCTGGTTAGTGGTTGTTAGTTAACTACCTGTGACGTGGCCATCAGTGCTGCAGGCACAGAAGCAGCTGCATCTCGCCAGCAGGAAGAACCCTTCGGAGATGACCAGCCTTGCCTGACCTCCATACTGCCCCCACCATGCATATGTGCACGTATATGCACAGGCCAGTGCTGTGATGCTGTGGGAGAGATGGGGCACAGGGAGAGGTCACCAGGGCTGTCCTTGCTGCGCCTCCTTCTGGAGGACAAACTTGCCCTGGAGGCAGCCACATGCCTCTGCTGGGTGTGAAGTGCGTGGGGTGAGTGGTGGTGAGCAGCTCCCCCCACCAGGACTGAGCAGGTCCCTGTTGTGCTGGCTGTAGGAAGAAGGCAGCTTTCCACATAAGACTGGTGCCAGTGGGATAGCAAAGCGGGAGGAAGGGTTCTGCTTCTGTCCGTGAATCAGCATCTGGAATTTTTCTCTCTCCCCTCCAAGCCTTGCGTCCTGCTGTGGCCCTCTCCAGCAGTGCTCTATGGGGTACGCTGGGAGTAACAGTCTGTCTCTATCTCAGGTTCTGGCGGACAGGGGAACCAAGTAATGTGGCTGTTGAGATGTGCGTTGTAATCCAGAGTACTACAGAATCACACAACTGGAATGATGCCCGATGTGAGAGCCATAATCGAATTTGTGAAGCTGCAGCAGTAACTGCGTGATGGAGCGACCCTCATCCTGAATGAATCCTGGGCTTTTGTGTCCTATTCCTTCTGAGTGGGTCTGGCAGCCACTGGCTGAAAAGAGGTTGAGTTCTCCAGGAAGAAGACACAGGAATGGAAGACAGATGTTCAGAGCTGTGATTTCCTCTGTCTCCCTGAGCAGAGGTGTCTGCTTTTTCTTGGGGCACGTAGAGAATGTCCTCTTCTTGCATTGGTTTTGCTGAATAAATATTGATTTCCTATACAAGAGAAAATACAGCATTAGGCCAACGAAAAAGGCTCTGTGCTCTGTGTGTGTGTCTTTCTCCCTCTTCCTCTTTCCCTCTCTAAGCTGCAGGTGGTTTGTATAAGCAGAATCAAAACGTGTTCCTGTGCCAGGATAGAGCCTTAGGCAACTACTGCAGCAGAAGTTGCAGCCACCCAGTGAGAGTAAACCCCCCAGAGACAACCTGGCTACAGTCCCATTGCACACAGCCAAAGCTCTGGAGGGGACTGGGCACAGGAAACCAGCTCTAGGGATAGGATGACTATTTGTTTCCATTGCTGAAAGTCTTGCCCGGGAGAGTAACAGGAGCTTGTGCCAGGAGTCTGACCTGCACATGGTTGACCAAGTATGAGGAGCTGTTCCCAGTGGCAAAATGACTGGGGCCTTCAGTGCCACCTCTAGGAAGAAGTCCTTTTCCCAACTCAGAGCTGATCCCAGACTCATCTGATGCAGCAGCCTTACTGGGAGGCCGACACCTCAGTGGTCCCTGTAAGGCCATACCTGCCCAGGCCAGACCATGCTGCAGAAGAGGCAGGAAGGGACAGGGCTCCTGTAGCATGAGGTCCCTTCCAGAAGTGCATTGCCTATTGAATTGCCTTCATGTTCTGCTGCAGACCATATGCCACCATGGATCCCACCTTTTCTCCACCCATTCCCACTTCCTGGCCCCATTTTTGTTTGCCTCAGGAAACATCATCTGCCTAAGCTTTCCTGACCAAACAGTGCCAGCTCCGCAAAGGGCACTGGTGTGCATCTCCTGCCTGTGCGATTCTGTCCTACCTATGAAAGTGAATCCTCTCTCTGTGTCCCAAAGAGAGGGGAGAATTTGTACTGGAGACAAGGTGACCAGGAGATTTGCCTTCCTAAGCCAATCGATGGGAGTAGTTCTGTGAATGGCAGGGGGTAGTGGCAGGAACTGCTGAATCCCGTAGCCCAGCAGAGGCAAGGCTGCTGCAGCTCCACGTCCCCAGCTCCAGATGGTAGTGAGACTGAGCGTGTATGTACAATATGTACATATACAGATACATATAGAAGAAAAAGAATATGTACATAAAAGCAGCCACACAGGTCAACACAGACAGAAAGCACTGATGAAAACACAAACAGCATGGGCAGTCTGATCCTGTTCCCCTCTCTGGCTGCCTGCGGGATGAAAGCCTGCTAGTAGAAAAAATATATGTTTACACATATGTAATATGGACCCCTCCAGTAGCAAGGCTTAGTCATTCAGTCTACACATAGCTGGCCCTTAAATCCCCTGGTCTTCCCTATACTCTGTCTCACGCCAGACACAATAAAAAAAAGGTCTTTCCAGTAGCTAGTCAAGACTTCTGGTCTTCCCAGTAGCTGCCTCCCAGACCCCTATGTCTGTCTGGGAGCTGGCTTGGACACCTGGACCCCTGATACATTTTCAGTGATGAGGTTCCTGGGGTTCATAATTGCCTGATGTTGTTCAACCACATAATCTGACAGGTGGGAAGATTCAGGAGTCTTTTTTTTGAAACTAGCCACCCCCACTGGTTGACGGGGGTATTTCCACTGGTGTAGTATTGACACTTGCAGGGATTTGACTTAATTCCACAGGATACTGTCAATAACACAAACCAACACAAAGCAGTGTCACAGACAGCTGCCAGAAAGTGGTGGTCAGCGGAGACTTGTGGTGGTATCAGGGAACTGGAGAAGTGCAGTGCTGGAAATGGCCTCTCTTCCCCTTCCTGGTGCTCCGGTCCTTTCCAACTTCACAGGACAGTGGTGTACCTCACGTAGAACAAAATCTTTCTCTGCTGCCACTTGAGTTAATGTCCTCCAGTGTACTCTGGTGGCAACAGGACCACTGTGTTCTTCACAGTCTCTTTGTGGCTAAGATGCTTCCCTCCTCCCCTCTTCCAACTGCTTTTTCCCAGTCCCAAGCCTCACCTTTCCTCACAGGTCCTACTTAACAGACTTCTTTCCACCATTTTCTTACTTTGCCTCGGACTCCTCCCATTCCCCTCTGACTCTGGCTGAGCCCAATGCTCTAGCTGTGAGCAGAACAGCATAATTTACCTCTTTCCCCCTATGTCATACATCTAGCCCTAGAGTTAATATGCCTCCCCTGGAGACCCACTGTTGGACAAGGAGTTTCCTCCTCTCTTTAAGGAGTTTTATGAGGGCCAAGCTCACTCCTGCAAAGCAGTGTTGTAGTCACTTGTCCCAGGGTTTGTCCCTGAGTCTGTCCTTTGCTTGATTCACCTGAGGATAACAGACGCCAGCGGTATCTGCTCCTGAGTGGTGATGATTATCACACTGGCCACTGTGCACTTGAGATCCTGTAGTTCACAGGCATTAACAGGTTTCAGCTTTCTCACTTATTGGCTTGCTTACCAACATCCTAACTCTTGCACTAGCTGCCAGCTCCTGTTAAAGATGTCTAGCAAGTATAAGGAAAATGCCTTTCTGACTGGTAGCTTCCTGCTTCCAAATGCACTGTGCTTTTGGTAACCGTGCCTAAAATTACAGAGCTTTGAATCCACCACATCGGAGGATTCGGTTTGGTTATGTGATTAGAGGATCTTCTCCCCAAACACAGAGGAGCACAGAGGTCTGATGGCAGGTAGAGGAACTGCAGTAACCTAATCAGAGAAACAGAGTACGCTCGCCTGGTTCCTCCTAAGGCTGTCACAGGACAATAATCAGCCCATGGACTGGGTGTGAAACCCATCTAGATGACTCAATGGGAGAGGCTCCCCACACCACCTGGCAGACTGAGGGGCTTTACTGCCTACAGGGGTATATGACACATTATGGGATGCTAGGAAGAGCATTTTGGGATTGTGTGAGACTTTTTATGGCATGTTGAGGTGAGGAACCAAAGGTGGGGGAAGGGAAGGATCAAGGTCATTTTGGGAAGAGGGAGCAGTCCCATGTAAACAGGTTGCTGGTCAGTACACTTGTCTGGCCACATTCTGTGCCTGATCACTGCAGTCCATCCTGTCTTCTTATCTAACTTCATTTCTGACTGTTTTCCTGGGTGACATGACTCTGTCTTGGTCTAAGTGCCAATGACAAGTGGGACCAGGGGTCATAGGGGTCCATGTATGTGTGATGCCAGTAACTGGAAAGAAGGAAACGGGTGAGAGTCGATGTGCTAGGGGCTGTGGTCTAACCGTGGTTCATAGGTGTCCATGCATCTTTGGTACAAACAATGGGAGTGAGAGAATGAGAGTCTCAGAGCCAACAACTGGAGTGGGGACCAAGAACTATAGGCACCTGTGTGTCTGGGGTGCTACCAACTGGAGAGACCACAACAGGTATGTGTTGTGTGGGTATGTATGTCAGGGCGTGATCCCTAGCTAATATCAAGATGGATCAGCTAGTGAGTAGGGTAAGCCACTTGGCAGTCTGGAATCAAGGCAGCCATAAGTTTGGACCAGCTACTGGGGAGACTTGAGGGTCTGTGGTTTGACTACCGGAGGGACCAGGAGGTCTATGCCAACTCCTGGTAAGGTCTTGGGGTTGACTGAAAGATCCACTTGCATGTGCGTGTCTGTGCATGAGGCACCTGAAGACAATGGGATCCAAGAGACAGCTACTGGGTAGACTGAGTGTCTAAGGCCAGTTACTGAGGGATCCCCACTGTGTAGCTACACACCAATGGACCTTCATCCTGATCAGCCAAAGAGCTGATAACGGGCTGAGGCCTTTGGTGCTCTTTGTATTTGCATGAGTGCTGAGTGTTTCTGTCTGTGCTGTCTATTTGTATGCTGTCTACTATGTCTGTGTGACTGGCCGAGTCTGCATGTGAGTGTATATTTTATATGTGTGTTTGCTTACTGGAAATAAATGCTCAACCTCATTACTGGCTGGAGCAGGGGAAACAGAGCTGTGGCAGCCTCACCTCTCAGGCTACTGGATTTTGCAACTCCCAACAAGTTCCACCTGAAGGTGTTAGTGGGATCTGGTCACTTATTTGCCTCACTGAGTAATTCAGTGTAGTTTCCCTGAGAAATACAGTCTGTCCCTGGGGAAAGTGCAGCCAGGCTGGCTCTGCTCTGGTCTCTGCTGTGAGCCACAGGTTGCTGTGCTGCTGCTTTCTCAGCGTTGGTGCTGACCCCACCTCTCATTAGCCTTGTCAGCCTCTCAGGGACCAATGATTGGCCTCGAGGGCCACCACAGCATCTTCTGCTCCTTTTTCATCTGAGGTTTTTGATCTTTCAGCTTCACGACTTTAACATGACACTCAGTGTTTCTTGTGTTTGTCCAAGTGTCGAAGACCTTGAAATCCTGGATGGACAGAGACCTCTGTTCTTATTTATGAATGTTTTCCCCACAGCCCACTTAGACATGAAGCCAAGGTGAGGGACTGTCAGTCCTAGAAGTCCAAGATGCAGCAGGCTGTTCCATGGAAACTCAGAGCTCTTTGTGCACAGCGCTCCCAGAAGAGTTAAGCCACCCTCATGATTTCTGTAACAGCTTCAATTCACCTTTGTCTGTCTGACTGAGGTCTGAATTAGAGCTACCACATCCTCACTGGAGTCTTTTCTGCACCAGCTATAGTTTTTGCAAACCTTTCTGATGAGTTCCAAACTGGTTCCTTGAACTTCCATTTTCAAAGCACTCTCCACTAGCAGAAAACAAAGAACTAGCTGCCTCTGTCCTTTGCTTTGGCATTACGCCATGCACAGTGCCTGTCACCACCCACACCTTGGCAGAGTGGCCTAAATCACAGAATTATTTAGGTTGGAAAAGACCTTTAAGATCATCGAGTCCAACCCTAATACTGCCAAGTCCACCACTAAACCATGTCCCTAAGTGCCACATCTCCACGTCTGTGAAATACCTCAGGGATGGTGACTCAACCAGTTCCCTGGACAGCCTGTTCCAATGCTTGACAACCCTTTCAGTGAAGAAATTTTTCCTAATATCCAATCTAAACCTCCCCTGGCGCAGCTTGAGGCTGTTTCCTCTTGTCCTATCACTTGCTACTTGGGAGAAGAGACTGATGACCTCCTTTCAGCATTGATCTCTGCAAAGTTAGGGTCTGCCTCCTGGCTGGTGTGATTCATAACTATAGACATGGAAATGTTAAACAGTATTGGATGCAGTATCTGCCCCTTGTGGGACACCACTAGTGACTGGCCTCCAGCTGCACTTCATGCCGCTGATTACAATCCTTTCAGCCCAGCAATTCAGCCACTTTTCGATCCACCTCACTCTCCACTTCATGCCTGCACTTCATCAGCTGGTCTATGAGGATATTATGGGAAACAGTGTCAAAAGCCTTGCTAAAGTCAAGATAAACAACAGGCACTGCTCTCCTCATCCATGGAACAAGTCATCTCATTGTATAAGGCTAGCAGGTTGGTCAGACATGATCTCCTCTTTGTAAATCTATGTGGACTACACCTAATCACCTTCTTGTCCTTCATGTGTCTGGAAATGATTTCAAAGGTTAGTTGCTCCACCAGCTTTCCAGGGATTGAGGTGAGCCTGACTGGCCTGTTGTTCTCCAGTTACTCTTTCTTGCCCTTCTAGAAGACAGGAGTAACATTTGCTTTCTTCCAGGCCTCAGAAATGTCTCCCAATGGCCAGGACATTTCAAAGATAATTGAGGGTGGCTTCACAATGACATCTGCCTGGTCCTTCAGCACTTGTGGGTGCATCCCGCAAGGCTCCATAGACCAGTTTGTTTATATGTTCTCTAACCCAATCCTCCCCCACCAAGGCTAAATCTGTATTGCTCCAGATTTTCCCTCTTATATGAGGGGCCTGTGATTCCTGAAGGCTGGTCTTAACAGTGAAGACTGCAGTGAAGAAGGGATTAAGTATCTCAGCTTTTTCTGTATTCCTTGTTACCAGGTCCCCTGCCCCAGTCAGCAGCAGGCCCACATTTCCCCTGGTTTTCCTTTTGCTGCTGATAAACAGGTAGAAGATTTTCTTGTTGCCCTTCACACTCCTTGTCATATTCAACTTCAGATGATGGTAGGCTTTGGCTTTCCTAACCCCAGTTCCTTGTCATATTCAACTTCAGATGGTAGGCTTTGGCTTTCCTAACCCCAGCCCTGCACACCTGGACTGTATCTCTAAATTCCTCCTGGGTCACCTGCCCTGCTTCCAGCTCTTGTATGCTCCCTTTTTATGCTTGAGTTTTGTCAGGAGTTCTTCTTCATTCATGCAGGCCTCCTGCTGCCTTTGCTTGATAATGTTTTCTTGCTCATTGGGATGGACTGCTCTTGAGCTTGGAGGAGATGATCCCTGAATATCAACCAGCTTCCTTGGAGCCCTATTCTCTCCATGGCAATATCCAAACTCTTTGGATTCTTCCAAGCGTCCAGGATCCTTCCAAGCAGATCCCTGAACAAGCAAAAGTCTGTTCTCCTGAAATCTCTGGTTGTGATCCTGCTTTTCACCATGCTCCCGCCTCACAGGATCCTGAGCCTGACCGTCACATCCCTGACCAGTTTATCCTTGCTTTTAAGTGTGAGATCCAGCAAAGCACCTCTCCTCATCAGCTCCTCAATAACCTGTGTCAGGAAGTTATCATCAAGGCAGCCCAGAAACCTCCTGGATTGCTTGTACCTGCTGTGCTGTCCCTCCTGCAAATATTGTGGTTCAACTCTCCCACAAGGTCTAGGGCCTGCAAACGTGAGGCTTCTGCCATTTTCTTGTTGCCCATTTTCTAGCTGCCCATTTCAGCATTTCAGTTGTGTGAGCTATCCCACCACGTCTCTGTGACCCCAATGAGACTGTAACCTTGTAACTGCGCACAGACTTCTAATTCCTCCTGTTTGTTCCCTGTGCTGCATGCATTGGTGTACTGGCACATCAGAGAGGCACCGCAGCATGCTCATTTCCCAGAAAGGGTATGAAAGCTTTCTCTGTTAATATATCTCATGGGTACTTCTGTATTTATGTGCATGTGCTTGTGGGGATGTCACCTCAGCCTTGTTTGGTTGATTATGATTATGATCATTATTTCTGTTCACATCACCCCGGAACCTTTGCTTGAAAAAACACTTCCTAAATCTAACATGATTGCTGGTCATCCTCTCCCTCCTCTGTAATTCCTCGTTTAAAGCTCTTCACAGAATCACATAATCACAGAATGGTTGAGGTTGGAAGGGGTCTCTGGAGGTCATCTGGTCCAGCCCCCTGCTCAAGCAGGGCCACCTAGAGCCAGTTGCCCGGGATCATGTCCAGATGGTTTTCATATATCTCCAAGGATGGAGATGCCACAAACTCTCTGGGCAACCTGTGCCACCGCCTGGTCACCCTCACAGTAAAAAGGTGTTTCCTGATGTTCAGAGGGAACTCTCTGTGTTTCAGTTTGTGCCCATTGCCTCTGGTCTTGTCATTGAGCACCACTTAAAAGAGCTTGGCTCCGTCTTTCTTGCACCCTCCCTTCAGGTATTTATATACATTGATAAGATCCCTCCAAGCCTTCTCTTCTCCAGGATGAACAGTCCCAGATCTCTCAGCCTCTCCTCATAGGAGAGATGCTCCAGTCCCTTCATCACCTTCGTGGCCCTTTGTTGGACACTCTCCACTATGTCCATGTCACTCTTATACTGGGGAGCCCAGAACTGGACACAGTACTCCAGGTGTGGCTTCACCACTGCTGATCAGAGGGGAAGGATCAGCTCCCCTGACCTGCTGGCAATGCTCCTCCTAATGCAGCCTGGGATACCATTAGCCTTCTTTGCAGCAAGGGCACATTGTTGCCTCATGTTCAAGTTAGTGTCCACTAGGAGCCCAGGTCATGAGGTTCGTCAGCCCATTTCTCCAGCCTGTCAAGGTCCCTCTGGATGGCAGCATGACCTTCTGGAGGAGGGAGGAGGAGTCACTCCTCCCAGTTTTATGGAATCAGCAAATTTGCTGAGGGTACACTCTGCCCCATCATGCAGGTCATTAATGAAGTTGTTAAACGGGACTGGATCTAGTTTAGACCCCCTGGGGTACATCACTAGTTACTGGCCTCCAACTAGACTTTGCACCACTTGATCACTACCCTCTTCTTACCAGCTTGGCCAGCCTGTTGGCAAAGATGTTTTTGCCCCACTTAGTCAGGTGGATGCCATCTCTTCAAAGCATCTTTTCCAAGCAGCTGTCGATCCTAAAAAAGGGTCCCATGGTCATAGAAACCAAAACCCTGTTGCCGACCGTAGTGCTCCTGACCAGAAGACCATTGAGAAGTTAGTGATCCACATAAGAGTTAACCTGAGTAGGTGCAGGTCTGTGCTGTGCTGTTCTGTGATGTGTGTACAATGTGACATTCAGGCTGTGCTGCCCATCTCTCTTGTCCACAGGATAAACTTAGCTGGTTGATTGTAACAGGAGCCTGCAGGCAGCTCCCACTCAGTACCAGCAATTACGCCATGTGTTGTTGCCTTTATCTAAGGCTGCAGCAAGAAGTACCCATGTGAACACCCTTTTGTTGGACAGAAGAAATGATGAATAGAATTGTTTTCCTTGTAATAAAGTACTATAAGAACTCAGAGGAGCAAAATGGGGTAACCCTTGCAAAGATGGGATCTGCTCGGCGTCCTGTGACCTGATCGGAGCCCCATTCAGTGCTGCACAATGCAGGGGTCCCAGCATCCGAAGGGACATAAGATTATCTGTACTGTCCAATCTTTCTTTACAGTGTTATCTCTGATAAATAACATTTTAACTGGTACTTTATGGAGTCTGGGTGCCTTTCTTACCGGGATCATAACAAAACAGTACTTCTTGGTGAAAAACACTTAACACCAGCTGCACAACTACTTGTTGACCTACAGAATCCATCCACTCCTCCTCAGGCCCTTTCCCCTCACTAGCAGGATCAAGAAGAACATCACTTGGGCTCCCATGCCTTTGACCCTTGCCCCCCCCAAGTCCTGCTTGATACGCTCCAGGTCTTCCCCAGCAGTATCATTGTTGCGCACATGGAAGAGCAGCAAGGAGTAATAGTCCGAGGGCTGGAAAAGTGTTGACAGTCCTTCCACAACATCACAAATGCAAGCCCCTGGCAAACAGCAAACCTGCCTAGATGATATATCAGGTTGGCAGATGGGGGCCTCAGTTCCCTGGAGCAGAGATTTGTCCACTGGGGCAGAGGTGGCCCCAACAGAGAGAGGATCCAACCCCTTCTGATCCAAAGACCACTTTCAAGAAAACTTCCCACTTACCTTGAGTCTGTCTAGGAGATCCAAAAGGGAACCACAGCAGCAGGATAACACCTCAGCTCTGTACTACTTTGGTAGATGGGCATTAATAATGCAGCTGTCCTGGGACGCCACGAGGATGCCTGAAGATCTAGCTCCCCTGTGCTCTACAACATGCCAACACTGTTGCACCTGCATGGAACCAGCAGTGTTCTACCACCATTCAACCTACATGCCTAGCAGAAATATGGGATATTCTCCTGCCCATATGGCTGTGCCATTAGAAAGATAAATGGCAATGGCAGCTCTGTGGTTGCCTTGCTATATATCAGTTGCATGAGAGCTAGAACTGCACAGGCTGCCTTGTTGAAGCAATATATACTGTGTCCCTCCACCTTCTTCCTGCCAGAACTGCCTGAACTGCTAGCCTAGTTCACAGAGATGAGTAGGCATTCGGACGGAATGGGATTGCAACTGCAGTACAGGCACTGTTTTGGCATAGGCAGAGCTTCCCTCATGGAGTTATGTTTGTTTTGTTGTATGGTACTTGAATGTTTGTGCAGGAAGCACAGATGCTTGTTCTCATGTGGATACAAGTCATCAATAATTCTGTTGTTTGGAACTACTCAGAGCAGGGGAGCTAGGCTCCCATTAACAGTGTGATAGTGTTTGTTACTTGGACAGTTTTCATCCACCACTTTCATTTGCTTTAATAACTCTTTGGTGAGTTCAGTAGTGTGGAGGGATGGACGGAAACCTCAGCACTCCAGGAGCAAAACCCGCAGCACTCTGGAAACAGGAAGCTGCCACTTCTTGCTTTTCAGAACTGCAAAACAGTCTCACAGTTTTGGAAATCACTCATAATGTTTTGGCTCTGGGGTGCAGCCACACTATATGGCTTCCACATAAGCCACTCTTCAGGCAGGGGGAAAGAACAGCATTAATCTGTCCCACAGCACACTCATCCCAACCTGCTACCTCAGTACTACCCTCAGTTTCCCATCCCTCTCTGTCAGGGTGAACAGTGTCATGCAGTAGAATGGCTTCCCAACAGCCAGCACAGAAAGAAGGGAAGATGAACCGCGGGTCATCTTGCCATCATGCCAAGGGTCCTCCTGAGGGAAGTGACCCATGGCACTTTTGCAAGTAACATAGCCGGAGGACATTGGGTTAACTACAGAAGTTAACAAAGACAGGTTTTCTTCCCTTTTGTTTTTCCTCTCCTTGTCCTCTTCCATATCTTCTGGATGGACATCAAAGCTGCAAAGAGCACAAAGCTTTTCTGCAGTACCTTAGAATGGAGGACTGTGACAAAAGTTGCTCACCAGAAATTATGTAGATTGCCTCTTCTTAACTCCTCCTATGTTAGTCAGGTGGCTAACTTACTCCCACATGTCCCCACTCAAAATTGTTGTTCTTAAAAACAGGGAGAGTCAACTATGAGGTAGGACGTAGGGACAAAGAAAAGCATCAGACTGCATTTCAAGTCAGGGAGTGGAGAAATAGTGACGGGGTGAGTCTGATTACACTGAGATACTACTAGTTTTCTCCAGGCACAAATTTCCATATGAGTGGTTAGATCCACAATAATCAGCTTGTTAATGTAGCTAGAGCTGCTAAACATATTAGGAAGATCTTCTCATAACCCGTATTTTATCCCAGTCTCGGCAAAGGCCTAAACACAAGATGGCAAATCCTTAGACATAGGGAGGAAATGATCCTGTGTGGTTCCCAGGGACTATGGGATATCCCATGGAAATCATTATTGTTTGCTCTGTGCTTGTCCTCCACACACAGGGTGAGGCAGGATCTGCTGTCCAATAGGCTGGAGAGGTCTTCAAGTCAGCTACTCCTGCGTATTGTCTGATACAATGTCCCAGCAATGGGAACAAGAACTGCAATGGGATGGGCTCCCACCTGATCTGTACAGGTGCTGAGAAGGTAACTACAGAGCTCAGCAATTCTGGTGGGATCCTGCACCTCCCACCTTGCTCCCGAGTTGGACCCTCTCTGTTTGGGCTGCCTCCGCCCTCAGTCCCATGGTCAACCCACAGAGACTCTTGTCTGCTCAAGCCCTGCCTCTACTGAAGAATTAATTTTATATTTTAGCAAGATTTCCTTTTCTGTTTGGCTCTAAGTACTTGTCACAGGCAGCAAAGAAGTAAACTTCTGCATTGGTCTGGGTGTGGAGAAGGCAGAAGACTAAAGCCACTGGGCATGCCACATTGCAATGTGTGTATGCACTATGATGGAAACCATTTGTCAGAGCACACCAGAGATAAGCAGGGCTGAAGATGATGTCGGGCATGGGTGCAGCTGGATGTTGATGCATGTGTGAAAGAGATCATTCTCCTTACTTGGAATGAAGTCTTTCTGCTGTCGCAGCGAAGACTGTGTTGGGAGAAACTATCAACTCCTCTCAGGGCAAAGAAGAGAAACCTTTCTGTATGATTCTGAGACTCTTCCCACCCCTCCAGCTACAGCTACAGCTACAGTTTTGCAATATCATAGAATCATAGAATATCTTGAGTTGGAAGGGACCCATAATGATCATCAAGTCCCAACTCCCTGCTCCTCACAGGACTACCTAAAACTAAACCATATGACTAAAAGCGTGTTTGGTTTGGTAAAGCTGCAGCCATTTCAGCAGACGGGAAAGCAGAGTTAACGGAGGAAATAAAAAGTTCCCCCCAATGAGCTGAGTTACTAGCTGTTACACGAGCTTTTGAAGCCAGAGCTAACACAGTCTATACTGATTCCTATGCTGTTTGGGCTGGAGCTACCCAATGGCTTGAGAATTGACAATGACAAACTGGTAGGTAGGGAAAAGAGAAGTTTAGTAATTCCCTTCTGATGCAAGGACATTTCCCTCTTGCAGAGGCTGGTACCTAGAGGTACTTAATCATACAGACAGGGAGGATTTCTTCTGTTCGTGAAAGGAATAACATACCAGAATGGAAACAGGAATTGCCTGCTTTTCCTTGAGAACCTGTCACATTTGTGACACTCCAGGAAAACATCTGTGAAGGATTCATTGGGTCTCTTGGATGTGGGGCTACAGCAAGAGAGACCACCCTGGCTCTCTTGAGGAAATCTGATGAGAGAGGACCTGGGGAAACCCTGAATCTGGCTCTTATTATGCCAAAAGAGGAGAGGCTGAGGTGGCCTGGTTCACCACCTTGAATCAAGAAACAAGCATTATTCTTTAAGCAAATTTCAAACATTTAAGATGTGGCAGTGTAGGATGGCCAACCTGCTGTGTAGAGACTTCTTATGAGTATCCAAACATGTTCTGGAAGAGGTTGCTTGGACACAGATTTTCTTGAGAAGTGATGCAGGGCAAATGAGACCAATACTGCTGAACTTTGCAGCTTCTGTGTGAATGCTGTGAATCCAACAGGTTTGTCCAAATAGGAATAAGGGAGCAGCTCCTCTTGTCTGCAAACCTTCTGTGAAAGCAAAGATTCAGCTTTTGGGCAATGAAGGGCCAAACTTCTGTTAACTGCTTTGGCCCCAGTGGAGATGTACCTGTTTCCAGCTGGGGACAGCAGTAGTTTCTAATATCTTATAATGAACCTGAAAAATGTCAACAGGGAAGCAAAGGCCTGTCTCATAGCCTCTACACAAGAACTTTGTCCAGCCTGCCTTCCTCTAAGCCAGTTCAAATTATGTCTTTGTTTGTCACATGCAAAAGGCCTCACAGTGTCTCTCAGCCAGCTTAACCCTGTGGGCAGCTGATCCATGGGCACTGCACACATGGGGCAGAAACCCTCTGAGGCAAATGTATCTGCTACAGGTGTAGTCATGCAGGACCTGACCATGAAACCTTGTGCATATTTCTGTGTGGGATAGGTGCAACTTTCTGGGCAGGAGAGTAAAATTTCTGCTGAGCAAGTGAGACTGCTTTGGGGTAACCTGGTGATGTGAAGCAGCAGCATTTTGCTGCTGCAGCTTTGAAAAGCTGTCTCCTGAGGGCCATGAGCTGTGGGAGAAGTTTTCTGCATCACAGGTCTTGTGTCACAAGCTTGCAGCTGTTCCCCATGCAGCACAACTGCCCAGCAGTCCCAGCGACCACCCGAGCTGCACCAGCAGCCTGCCATGACCAGCCCTTTACGCTTCCGTAGCACAGGCTTATGGCCCGGGGCTGGTTGGTACTTTCCCTGGTAGCTGAGCAGAGGTGGAGGGAACATACAGAAGTCCTTGTCTTTCTCCTCTGGCAGGAGGAGGATGTGTTTTCTCCACGAAGGGGGCCATTCCCACCCTGCAGATCCTGGTCAGCTGCCTCCGCCCCTGCTTCCCTTCCCCATCTCTCCCCAGCCACAGCTGCTGGTCTCACACGCCCTCTCCCAGCTCCCTTCACCTCCTCCTGTCTCCTGGCAGCCCCCCACATGTTTCTGCAAAGTACATCCCACTCAGGCCCTGCCATCTCCCCCGCCCCCGTCTCTCAGCAAGCTGCACAAAAGCAAAGGCGTCCTGCAGCCCTGCAGGAGCAGCCCTGGCCGCCATGCTCCAGGCAGGGCTGTGAGGCAGCAGCCTCCGGCTCAGGAGGAAGGCAGGCCAGCCCTTTGTCCAAAGGCCCTTGCAAAGGGCCTTCCTGCTTTTTGTGATCCAAGAAACCTCTGCCTTGTGAACTACCTGCTGCTCTAGCTCTGGGCCCCTCACATAGCTCTGACAGTGCCCCCACTCCTGCCCTGTAGACCCTTTTCCTTTTCCAGCCAAGAAATATACCCCTCTTCCCCCCCAGAGGCTCCCAGTCTTTGTTGGAAGAGCTGGAAGGATCCAACCATTTCATTTTAGGTTGAAAATTAAATTTAGTTGTATCTCAGGTCATTTATTTGAGCCTTATAATTGCCCACAACTGGAAATGGCTTTATCCAGTTTGGAGTCACTGAGCAACTGGCACCACAGAAGTCTGAAATAACTGATTTTCTGAGGTGGATGAAAAGGACCCTTGAATTGTAATTGGTCATCTGCAGAGGATTTCTTCTACATCTGCTTGGGGTGGAGAGAGGAAGAGGGTTTTTTTTGTTTCCTGTTTTGTAAAATGGTGAACAGATTTGGACACTCTGGAAATATGTATTGATGGCTCAATGTAAACGGAGTTGAGAAGGCACAGGCTGTGGATATTCCTTCTCCATAAACTCATTAACCCATACATTCCCTTGCATCCCACCAAGTCAGTATGCTGAAGAGCAGCAAAACCAGTTTCATGCATTGCTGCAAGGGAAAGTTGGATCGGGTGCAAGAAACAAATTCTTTCCTGAGAGTGGTGTGGCACTGGAACATGTGGCCAGAAGGACTGTGGGAGCTCCATCCTTCAGACTGTCCAAACTCAAGAGGAAAAAGTACCTAAACAACTTCATGTAGCCTTGAAGATAGCCCTGCTGCTAGCTGGACTAAAGATCTCCAGATGTGCAATCCCACCTATAGTGCTCTATTATTCATCAACAGTACCAAATAGCAGGACAGTTTCATACTGCACTCTCACAGTACAGAAACTGTAGGTAAGAAAGCACTATATGCAGCAACTGTCTTCCAAAGCAACTGCATTGCTTTGTCGCTATGCTTCCCCATGCTCAGGATTCCCGGCCAAAGTCCACTCAGACCAGACCTTCATGGCTGCTTTGAGATATATGACTGAGTATCAGTTGGCTGCGTGATCAAGAGATACAGTTCTAGAGGAAAAAGAGTGCTTAATTCACATACTCCTTCCACAGTAGTCTGATACTGCTGCTGTGTCTGGTACTGGTTCTTTGACTGGTCCTTGCTGGATACCACACAATAGCCTTTGGCAGCTGAGCTCAGAATCCAACTTGGTTTGCAAAACCAAGAGCTTCAAACATTTCCTCCTTATATGCTAGGACAGATCTTAGCTTATTCCTGTCTCTTTTCCTCTCCAGCTCCTTCACACCTGAGTTGCCCTTCCTGGAGAGAAGCCATCTCATTCTGAACCAGTCAATGTGGGACAACGTGGGCAGTATGGAGGACCAGGGTGTGTAGAGATATGGCAGAGATGAAGCCCTGAGGTGACAGAACGGTAGAAATGCTTCTGCTGTGTAGGAGACCCTTACAATGTGAGGCTTCAGGGTCTCACATCACACAGTTCATCACTCTCACCACAACAGCCTTCCCACCACTCATTCTCCCCAGCAGGTGTCCATTACCATCAGGTGAACGTAAATCACAGTGACACTGAGAGAGAGTGGCAGGTGACGTGCTGTGAGCAAGAGGTGGTGCTGAAGTACTGGACCTCATAATCAGATAAGACCTTTGCAGGAAACCAGGAGGTTGTCCAAAAGCATGTCAAGTGAAATGATTTATAATTAAGCAGCTAAGGTGTTGTGTGAGCACAAAAACAGAATGTGAAAAACCTTGCTCTGGTATGTGGACTGTCTGCATATAAAATAAGAAAGTGTTTGTATTTACTTGTAACCAGGTAGACATACAAAAGCTAAAGTCTTAGCTTTGGATTTGTCTTAGACAACATGTGAGGTAAACAATGGGTAACCAGCATGAACTGGACAACTGAAGGGGGGTTTTGGGGATCTGTTGGATGATAAGAACCTTGCAAGGCCCACAGTACCTGGGTTATTACTAATACCTTACACAAGATTGCTTAGGAAATGGTTTCAGAAACACCAAATTTGGGTATAGATGTAGCAAAACTGAGATCAATGGGGAAAGTGTAATTAGGTGTAGGCTCTTTACTTGGGAGGAGACTGGGTAGATGAAGATTGGTACTAAGGTGGCAAAAAGTTGGCTCCAAAAATGGAAAAAAAGGAGCATAAAGTATAAAATCAGTCAAAGAACACAGGAGGGCAGGTCTTCCTATGGCAGGAATATGGACATCTATAGCTTGTAGTGAACCTGCCCCGAGGATCCAAATCCAGCAGAACATTGGAGGGATCCCCCTTTGACAACCCACTGGCCTCTCCATCAGGTCTGTATCTGAAAGACTAGATGTGGGAGGGTGGAGTAAGGTGGGACAGGATTCCATCCTAAAACTAAGTGATGTGGGATGATAGAGAAAAGGGCAGTAGAAGTGCAACTCAATACTAGTTGTGTGTATGAGGGATAAACTGTAGCTGCATAAGTGCAAGTAGCTGTGAGAAATCATAGAGCTGTAAATTGATAACAGACGTGTTAATTAATTTATTGGTCATTTAATTGGTTTATTAATTTCTTAGTAGTGTGTTGATTAATTGATAGTCTCTTGAATATAGTGTCTTGGACCAAGTATGTCTCAAGCTTGCAATATAAAGAGGAAGGTCAAATCCTGAGATAACACTGGCAGAAACTGGAAACAAACATGTTTGCAGCTATGAAAGTGTTAACTTTTCACCTGCTGATTGACATGTTTATGTTGGGCTCAGCATCTCATGAGTGCCTTTCTCCCAGTTTCTTTTATTCTGTAAAACCGTGGCCAGGCCTTTTTAGCCCTGTCTGTGTTTCTTTCAGCAGATCAGCAGCAATGCTACAGGATAATTTCCTGCCCGAGCAGAGAGTGCTTAAGAGGGGAAACTTCTTCCCACCATTCTCACCAGCTGGTTGCCCCCTCTAACACCATGTTTATTGTGTGGTGGTGGTACTGATTTTAGTGTTTCATGAAAGTGATTTGTGAGAAGAATGAGGATTATTTTTCTTCTCCATAAAAAAAAAAAAACAAAAAAAAGAAAGAGACCCAGGTTTTGGGTTTGGTTTTTTTGATTATCCAAGACACAACACAGCACAGCAGACGCTTGTATCAGCATCAGGGATCGGGCAGCTAACCACAGAACAGAGGTGGGAATGAAATGCCAGGGTGGAAATGGGAAATTCTTAAACCAATATCACAACCAGAGTTCTAACAATGCCCCTGCAAGAAGTTACAAGTGCACCAGCAGTATACTGACCCTTGGCTCTCTCCTCCACTGTCTTCTTTGGTTGCAATGCAAACATTGGGACTTAAAGCTTTTGCTAGTCTAGTCCTTCTACTTTGTGGTGAACCTTTCAAGATAAGGAATGTATGCAAACATCCCATGCAGCACAAATCCCCAGTAATTCCCAGGCAGTGTGGCCGTGCCACTGTCATGATAACATCCATATTAGCTCATCCAATCCTGACTTTAGCTGGAGAACAATTGGCATTAAGAAGTTGCACAGCAAACATGTCCAGCCTGCCACAAGTGAGCTCACACGCCTACTGTACAAGGAGGATTTTACAGCCAACAGGAGGTTCCAAATAACTCACTACTCAATTCAAGCTACCAAGAAAGGGACACAGCAGGGAAGCTCTGTTCAGGGATGCACAGTAAGAACTCTTTTGCACAGCAAAAACAGACCTAACGCAAAGGGGGTCAAACCAGACAGACCTCCTGCTGGGCACTGCTGCCCACCATTGTGTGGAGATCCTATTCCCTGGTCTGTGACTTGCTCAGAAGGTGTCAGTGGCTCAGGAGGGTGAGTTATCAGAGTGATGGTTACTTTCAGTAGCATACTGCAGCATGGTACAAATCATGATTCCTGGTGTAGCAACTCCAGTTCAGTAGGAAGCTCATCCAACCTAATACAAGCCCTTTCACAGGAGAGTGGTTCCTTTATGCCACTCTCTAACTTACAGATCAGAAATAGCAGTTTCAGTTCAATTGTCCGTTATTTTTCATCTCCTTTACTTTTTCTGTTGCATTTAGACTGTGAGCATTTTGGGGCAGGAACTGCCTTCTGACTTCTGCTAAGGATATACCTAGTAACTGATTCTGCGGGGGGCCAACACAGGCCTCTGAGAGCTATAGGAGTACATTGGAGAAAAGGAAAAAATGGTTAAACACCATGTATCATCAAAGCAAATCACTGCAGAATAAAGTTTTTGGTTGAGTGTTACTTCTCATTATCAGTGTATCTAGGAATAGCAAGTTTCACATACTCAATAATCTCCTCTTTCCTCTTTTCTTATAAGCTTTTAAAAGCCAGAACAGATGTGTTTCCAGTGTCAGAACTCCTTTAAATGCCATTTCTCTTTTTTCTTTCCCAAAACAACTTTGTACGCTCTTCATCTGTGGTCTAGCAAGAAAAGGTAAAAGGAAACCAAATTAAAAAGAAAAAAAAAAGGAATAAAGGGGGAAACAGTATAAGACACAGCAGGAGTGCAAAGAAACATAAAAAGGTAGAGGAATAAATGTTGTAAGGGAACATAGAAGAATTTGAGGTGAGATAAAAGAGAGAAAAAGTGAGAAATAGTAGGGGGGAAAGCCCTGCTTTGTATAAAAAAATATCAGACACCCTTGGACGAAGTTTTTATAGAAAAGTCCTTAGAAAAAAGACAGGGGCTGTCATGAAAAACACATACATTTCACTTTATTTCTTCACTTGGCTTGGCAAGGATCATCATTTATTAAAGACAGTCAAGTGTATCCTATAAAGAAGAATCATCTGTCAGAACAGGGAGAAGGAAGGTAAGCCAGCACGTGCCAGTGCTTTCCAAGGCAATAGGGAATTTTTTAAGAGGGTGAATACACTGTTACTGCTATCTGAGCAGGTGGGACAAAACCAGCAGGGCACACCACCACCTTCCCCACAACACGATTCCCACTGGGAAATTTCTAAGAGACTTGTATAGTAGGATTGAGGGAGTGGAGAGCACTGGCTGTGCTTTCCTCTGCAGAAAGAAGCAATATGCAGGAGAATGAGGTGTATTCCCAGGCTGTCCTTCCAATATGGCTCGTCTGATGGTTTTTCCAGCTGATGACAGCATCTCCAAGACTAGGCATCACAGGGTTTCTTGAGGAAAACCAGAAGCTAGCTTAGGTTTGAACCACGACAGAGTTTTTTTGGTACAGTCAGACCATGTCTTCAGTGTACGTATCCTCAGAAGTGAATGTCACTTGTGGCTCCTTCTCTATCCTCAGACCCGAGTTCCTTTCCAAAGGAAAAGTTACTGTGCCAAGGAGTAGTGAGCATCCAGGTCTTGTTCTGACAGGCAGCTGGGATGTGGCCAGGTTGCCCACCTGAAAACAGGGATTACAGATGCCATCATGAAATATGCTAATCTGATAAACTTTTTGTCCTTTCCACCCAACTTCCTAGTTCAATATGTGGGGATTGTCCTTCTGAAGCTTTCTAAAGTGCTATACCTGACTGTATATCTTCATCTCTCCCTCTTGCTATGACATCTGCTGCCCCCTGAACCAAGACAGACATAATGCCTGTTTCTCACATGCTGGAGAAAGGTACCTCTCTCAGATAAATCCTTATCGAAGAGGAATACATTAAGAGGAAGACTTTTGCATTATTCTACCTCTGTGCAAACACCTACTGTGTCCATCCCTACCTAAACCCTGACTGCTGCTATTGGGGTGGACTAGTCAAGGGCATTGGCTTCACTCAGAGACATGGCTGAAACTCTTGCTCAAAGTTTTACCACTTATCCTTCAAGAGTGGCTGCACAAAGCAGGGACAGGGACCAATTCTTCTGTCTACCTTCATTTGCCATATTGTACAACTAATGTAGAAGAATGGGTTTGTAGTTGTGTATACCTCTGTGTGTGTGTGTGTGTGTGTTTGCAGGGAGATGGGATCAGGAACTTCCCTTCAGTACTTCTGCAGGCAAACCCAGTATCATCTCCCAAGATCCCTCTTTTGTCAGGACATCTCAAGAAAAACTTTGTGTTCCAAATTTGGGGCATGGAGACTGTTTCTAGCAAGTTACATTTTCTTCCAAACTGGTCTTCTGGTGTGAGTTCTGCTCTGTCCCATACCACCTCCCAGCAGCCAGAACTGTGGCTACCTCTAAAACCTCCTGTAAAAGCTTGGTCACTCTGTGTGTCTTATCTGCCCCATTTTCTTCCTCAAACCCTGCTGCTGTGGTTTCCAGAACTGAGTTGTGGGAAATTGAAAGAAGAAGTCCATTGCAATGTTTTTGTTTGCTATCTTGTTGGACAGGATGTCATGGTTTAACCTCAGTCAGAACTGAGTACCACACAGCCGCTCGCTCACTCTTCCCATCGTCCGTCCCCCCCCCCTGG
>NW_008794491.1:792044-807816 GCF_000699145.1 Aptenodytes forsteri
GAGCATGACGTCACATGGTATGGAATGTCCCTTTGGCCAGTTTGGCTGTGCCCCCTCCCAGCTTCTTGTGCACCTCCAGCCTTCTCAGTCAGTACAGCATGGGAAGCTGAAAAGTCCTTGACTAGTGTAAGCATTACCTAGCAACAACTAAAACATCGGTGTGTTATCAATGTTGTTCTCATCCTAAACCCAAAACACAGCACTGTACCAGCTACTAGGAAGAAAATTAACTCTATCCCTGCCGAAACCAGGACACAGGACAACAAAGTTTTCTCCATTGTGAAAAGATCCTGGCAGCTCTAGAAAATAGGAGACAAAGACCTTGCAACAGCCAAGCTTTTGGTCCAATGGCTAAAACAGAAACCTGGCAAATACATTGCTTCAGGTGGAAATGACAAAAAATTGTGCTCAGATTTTTGATGAATTAAAAAAAAAAATCACCCAGAACTGATTTTTCACAGTGTATTTTTAGTCCCAAACTGGAAACCTACAGCTCTTCAGGGAGTATGGATATCATTGATGAAAGGGGAGGAATATACAGACAGAGGTTTGGGGAATTTGGGGGAAGCAGAGCGCTTGCTCAAGACTTCTGTGTGTCTGATTTCCAGTGATGCCTCTGATAGAGGTCTTCTACACTTTTCTCACGTTAGAAATCCCTCCTGGGGAGACTCTGGCTTTTATCCTTTATGTGATATTTTATTGCTTTCTCTCCCCTTCATTGCCACGCTTAATCCTGCCACATGTCTCAGCAGGATCTCCAAAATCCATTTCCTTTCTGCTACATCCTGGGCAAACAGTTGTTGGCATTGACTACTACACAGCTTGCTCTGTTGCTTCCCTCACATGTCATTCTCCAATAGGGTTCACAGCCTTTCTCACATGTTTGGAGATGTTCTGCAGATGAGCACTAGGTTGTTTCTGTTCCTGGCCAGTCCAGCACTCTCACAGTAATATTGTCACCTGCAGGTGCCAAACACACTGAAAAGTTAAATCCGCCATGCAGAGAGGCTGGGTTGGCGAGGGGCTGGGACTTGTCACTCAGAAGACAGCCTCATGCAAAGAGCAGAATTAACATTTATTGATACGTATTTTAACTTATCAACACAGAATATGCTGAAGGAAGAAGGAAACATTAAAGATAAGCCATGAATAATTGTTCCCTTCAGGAGTGGGCCAAGCACACTCCACTGAATGCTCTTCTTTCAAATTCTGCTCCAGCGATTTGTAGGACCGGTATCCTTTCATGAAACAGAGAGAGGGCCTTTTCTGCACCATTGAGACATCAACTCGACAAGGAGTCAAAGAAAGTACTGGAGGACGAGGGCACCCATCTATGAAGGAGGAGAGTGAAACAGGGCACAGTATGTCCTTGACACCAGCCTGAGAGAGTTCATCCAGGACTGATCTTCATCTTGGAAAGAGATGCAGGGGCACAGGCTGGAAACTGAGATCCTTCAAAGCTGGGATTCTGTGGCAGGTTTGCTCATCCTACATTGCAAGATAAAGCATTTGTGTGGGTTCACACCAGCTTTTCATCAGTCCTTTCATGAGTTGCCCTTTCTCAAGGATACTCCTTCAGGTCCTTCATCCAAAGTGCAATTTCCTTCCTCAGATAAATTTGATTGCCAGTTCACAAATTCGATAGCAACTTGTGAAGCAAAGGATGTTATTCCAGTTACTGAAAGTGTTGGCGTCTGTGTTTCCCTTGACATGAATTGCAGCACATTTTTCTGCAAAGAGTAAATTGGGTTCCCCGGGTTTCCAGAACCTGTAAAATAAAGTTCCTCCATTGGGAATGCACTGGTATGCATGACAGTGGGAGGAAAGTCACCTCAGACAGTTGTGGAAGAGAAAGGAGAAGATTTCTGTAACAGAGATCAGGAGCTCTGGCAAGGCAAAGAATAGTCATGATTTTGACTAGAAAACTAGTCAAGTTTTCTGACTTATAGTGCAGTTCGGGCCAGAGACCCCTCTCTGACATATATCTGCCTTACACAGTGTATTGGTCACTTGGACTGAGGGATGTGAATTATAGGACCTTCCTCACTCCCCCCAGGATACTCACGTGGCTGCCTTCTTATATGGAGTCTGATCCACCCACTGCCATTGCCCATTTTCGTAAGCAGTTAAGCCTATGTAGTATTTTGTTTCATAGGCTTTAGTAAATACTCCTTTCACCAAGTTGAAGAGGAACTCCTGGAAAAAGTACAATGTCCATGAGGTGCAGGACTAAGCAGAGGGAGGAGGCAGGAGTCCCTGTGGGGTGGGGCTGGTGGCAGAGGGAAGCAGAAACGAAAGCCACCCAGAAAGGACATCCCCCCTCCCCTGCAGGAGCAAGGAGGGCCTCTGAGTGCCCTCCAGGGCCTGGCACTGTGTCTCTGGCTGCTGTGCCCCTCTCTCAGCCCTGCACGTACCTGCTCTGCTTTGCTGTTGATCACCACCAGGTGGGAGCCCATCCCAGTGCAGTTCTGCACACTCTCAGCCCAGGGCATCTTGTCATCTGACACGTAATAGCAGCTCTTTTGGAAGTGTTTCCAGCCCTTTGGGCAGCACGTCCAGCTTTCCTCTGTGGGGGAAAAAAAATCCCCCTTTTGAACAAGATGTGCTGTCCTTCATCTTAGTGAGCTCAGTGTAGGGTGCCAGTGTTAGGGGACGGGTTTGAACCACACTTTTAATCTGGAGAGAGGTAAATGCTCTCTCATCTTGTCATCTGACACGTGATAGCAGCTCTTTTGGAAGTGTTTCCAGCCGTTTGGGCAGCACGTCCAGCTTTCCTCTGTGGGGGAAAAAAAATCCCCCTTTTGAACAAGATGTGCTGTCCTTCATCTTAGTGAGCTCAGTGTAGGGTGCCAGTGTTAGGGGACGGGTTTGAACCACACTTTTAATCTGGAGAGAGGTAAATGCTCTCTTCCAAGCTCCACAAGTAAAGCTGTCAACAGCCTGACAGGCTCCTGTCACAAGGCTCCTGTCACAAGGCCCCTGCCTGAAGTGCCTTTCCCTTTCTCTATCTGTTCTGCCATGTCCATGCAACCCCTGTTTGGTGAGAGACAGAGTTTCTGCCTTACCCTTCCTGAGGAAGCGAGATGGGAAGTAGTTGTCTTGTGATCCTTTGGGAACACTTCCATCAGAGAAGTGTTGTCCAAGTGTTTAGCTCTCAACTCATGCAGACTGACAGACATGTACAGTAAACTGCTCTGACAGCCTTGCTGCCACCACAGGCAGTTCCTTACACTAGCCAGGTTTTCCTGGAGATCTGCCTTATAGCCAGAAAGTCACATGACGGATTAAAAAAACACGGTTATATTATCTCAAATCATGAGGCTACATGCTTTGGGGCTATATATCTGTATCTATGAGCTCTATATATTATACTCTGAATATATCTCTGTATAGAATACATCAGGCTGAAAAGTTCATCCAATAAAGTCCACAAATACACCCTTGTATATGCTACCTTAGATGCTTGCTCTGAATCTCAGACCTCACAGGGACTCTCTTCTTAGGTTTCCCAGTCAGGAGCTCTTTAGGGGGTTGCATGCGGTGACAATGCCCTGGTCAAGCCAATGTTCCAGCCCACCCACAGCAAGCAAGCACATCATATTCATACTACAAGGTGGACCCAGATAGCCCTGTGCCCTTCAAGAGCTGTCTTGATGGCACAGAATCTCACATCCCATTCTTGGCACCAAATGGAGGGAGTAGAGTCCAGTGACTGGAACAGCTAGCAAAACTTTTGTTAACCTACCTGTGCTCTTATATATTAGATCCACTCAAGGTGCACCATTATGTACCTTTGTAGAAAGAGAGACCATGGCACTAGAGAACATGAGAAAATATGCAAAATCAAGTCCAAGCAGTCCAAGGAGCTTGGAGCTCTCTGTCTCTGTGCTGCCCACCCTGATCTTTCACTGAACTGCTGGAGCATGGCCTGTAGCCATCAGGTACTCTGCAAAACTTTTCCATCCGTTCCCAATTCCCCAACAAAAGCTGAAGTTTTCCCACATGACTAAGAAATGCTGGACAATTTCTTCTGAATTCTTAAGTGTGTTGGTTGGGAGAGTCTGTCTGCTGTTCAATGGACATGCTTGTGCCTTGTGGAGCTAGGCAGGCTTTTTTTAAGGGAACACCAAATTAAGCATGTGTAGAACATAGCTTGTCTGGCCTTCCATAAATGTCCACCATAAGAATAGGTAGACCATGCCTATTTTATACTGCAAACACCTTTTTATCATGGACTGTAAAGGGAGTCTGAACAGCTAGCTCAGATGTACTCAACATGTAGGGGTTAACCTTTGTGCAAACTGCAACCTGTTTCTGAATGCAGTGCACAGGTGAAAACAGATCTCTGAACCGAGTTTGGGAATTTGCACTGCAGGAATTGCCATTGCCATCACTTCATGTGTGATTGCAGCCTAGCTCTCCAGCTACTCTAAACTGCATAACAACATGCTCCTTCCACTCCTACCTCTGTCCCTCGCACTGACCATGATGCTTGTGTGAACAGGCAGTGAGCCAGCAGCACAGGGAATGGAGCTGGATTGAGCCAGCCCTTGCAAAAGGATGAAGCACTTTCAGCTAGATTAATGAACTGGACTAGCAGTTGAGGGGTTGTGTGAGGGCCAGCGAGAGGGGAAGAGTAGGAAGGGTGGTCAAAGGTAGGTCTGGAACAACACACCCTCTTCCCCTGGCCCAGAACATGTTTTCATAGCATCCTAAGTAAAATTGTGTAAATGCAATACAGCATTTTCTTTCCTCAATTCTCCAGCTTCCTTGCTTAAAACAATCCAGCTCTGGCTGACAATCACATTCCCAACCTCAAAGGCTGACTGACACCAGAGTAAATATTGCTGAAGTCCTTAGTGTTGCTTATGAGGCTCTTAGCATCACTCACTTTTGCCTGCAGATACACTGGGGACGCAGCACCACCCCGTAGCGTTCTGGAGCAGAGTCTTGTACTGGCCATAGCTTCCGTGAAGGAAAACAACTGGGAGGAGAGGAAAGAGAAGGAAAGTGCTAGTGTCATCCTTTCCTCCTCATTCATGAGCAACCTGTCCTATCCTCCACCTTCTGGCTTAGAGCCCCCCAGAGACTCTGTTACGTAACAAGATCTGAAATCTGTACTGAACAAGGAGATGAGAAACAGCAGGCTGTTTCTCCCACTACTGGTCACTCCTTCCTTTAAACAGACATTAGTCGGATGAGCTCCTCTCACCTCTGCTGGCTGAGAGACTCATTTTCCCAGCTGACAAAACCAGCTTAGACATCCTTTGAGGATGGGGTCAGGAAAGGGTCAAAGAAGTCATGGGATAAGCTTAATAAAGGTGGAATATAAATATACAATCCCTCTTAATCTTCCTGGGCATTGCAGCTTTAGAGCACCATTTTTACCCTTATCAAGAAGGGGTAGAACTGTTGAGTGTTGAGGCTTCCCCCCAAGGGAGTTAAGAAGAAGCACAAAAGAGCCATCACAGAGCGATATGATACTCCAGGACAGTACAAGCAAAGGATTTCCCTTTTGGTTAGTCTGGGCAGTGTGGGTAGGATGCAGCTGGAGCATTTTGATGGATTCACCCCCTCCCTGCTAAAATATGGGCAGCCTGGTACCAGTATTTCCAAGGAGATCACACTGGCTCCTTGGCTGCAACATTGTCACAGGGACCTCTGAGAGAGAGACCAGGTCAGGACAACCAACATCCAACAGCCAGCCTTTGGGGAACCTACTCAGATGCCCTCTGACACTAACGAGACTTCTCAGCTCTTGGTGGGAGGGGAGAAACTGACTGGTTTCATCCAGGACTGGCTTTATTCAGGCAGGTGGGAAAGTGAGAGGAGCAGTGGGAAGGCCCTGCCAGGGAACGAACCTTAACTGTGGAAGGGACCCTACTCCCTGACTAAGAGGGCAGAGGCGGGAGAGGGGCAGCAGAACAGGCTGTTTTGGTGAAGGGCATTTGCCTGCTGGCAGGGAGACTAGGATATTGTTTTTCCATCTGACAAAAGGCAGTCAACTGCTCCCTTCATCCCAGGGGAATTAAGAGATCCTGGAACCCACCAAGGCAGATGGTTACAAAGGCAGTTTTGATGGCAAGGACAGAAACAAGAAAGACCCAGGGGTTCAGCCAGGAGCAGCTTCTCTCTTCTGCTGGAGCTGAAAAACACAAGGCAAGAGTGGGAATCCCCCAGTCCAGAGTTGGGGCCAGGATAACCCAGGTGGCTCTGTACCCCAACAACCTGCTGGTACCCTTGTTCCAAGGACTGGGGAGCCCCACAGGTGCTGTAACCAGGTCCTGCTGCCCATCATTAGCAGTGGGTCAGACACACAGAGTTGGGCAATACGGGGGCTGCCCTGAAGCTGCTTTTTTATTTCACTTTTTATCACAAGCCCTGCCTGTACTCTTCGCAAACTGCACTCCTCCTTTCTTTGTCCTGTCACACCTTCTTTCTCCTCAACATATCTTCCTTGTTGCCCTCCATTACCCCTGTCTTTCACTGAATGCACTTTCGATACCTCCCTCCTCTTCATCTCTCTTTAGAGCTTCCTTCTCTCAGCTACCTTTATTTTGGCTCTATCCCCCAAAAACCCTTTTATGCAATAGCATATAGTCACTCAAAGGAGTGACTGTCCAGCTCAGTCTTTGCAGAGGCAGACACACAGCAGAGACTGTTTCCACTGGGAGAACAAGCACTTTGAAGCTCTTGGGAGACCCCTTGCTTGGTTCTCCTTAGAGACACCAGAGATGGGAGCAGTGACTTGTGCTTAGCTTGATGCAGATAGGATAGCACTCTTCAGTCCCATTGTTTACAGAAAAAACACTGAAGAGGATGGCAGACCACAGTCTGCCTGGACTTTCATTCCCCCTGGCTCTGGGAAAAAGGTCATTCTCCCAGGCCGGGCACTCCCCAGTTCCCTCGTCTGTTGCTTTGCTCTTGTCCTAAGCCCCTTCTCCTGGTATGAGGCCAGCCATTGTACCATGCCCATTATCTGTATTTTCCCCCACCTCCTCCTTCTTCTACAGGAGGACAGAAAAGAAGGCTTTGTGGTTACCTGCAGTTCCAGGACTGACTCTCCCTCGGTGATTCATTATCTCTACCACAGCATCACTGTTCTCCACCAAGAGTCCAGATTACTAATATGGCCACGAATACAGCCTTCCTCCTGCACAGAAGACTGCACTAGGGCATCTCCCACACTGGTGAGGAGCCTTCACAGTCTCTAATCTGGTGTGCAGAAAAAGCCGTATCCTGGGTGTTCCCCACAGCACATGGAGATGGGGGAATTTTCATCATTTCTCTGCCAGGACATTTCACAAGATGCTCATTGCAACACAGAAACTCACAGAGGCAAATGAAAACAGATGAAGAGTAGCATCATTCCAGCTCAAACAACTTCCTTTTGCACATATTCAAGCAGTTTCACAGGACATACTACCGGCCTTACCTCTTTGTTGTTTGTTCTTCCCTGGTGAGTATGTGTGTGAAAATGCCTATGCTGTTGGTATTTGTTAACAAAGGGCTAAACCCACTCACAACGTCCTGCTAAAGGGCCTAAAAAAAAGGGCAGGAAAGCATATCTGTGGCACGGTCTGGGCAAGTCCCCATGTGAAGCCCGAGCCCAGTAACCCAGAGTACAACAAAGAACTTGCCAACACTGTTTTTAACTAATTGCTCATAAAAAGAGGATGGAGCTTTGAGTGGAGGGCTTGCATATGACCTGTTATTGTGGAGCTGAAGGTCAGAAGGGATCACTAGACGGTGCCAGAATCCCTGTGCCTTACAGATCATGAAGTTTTACTTGGTCACAATTACAAAAGGCACAGTCATACGTGGTGGTTCTAGCACTGCTCAAGGCGACTTGATTCAAAACCCTGCAGGATAAAGTGTCCCTAAGGATACCACTAAGGATAAAGAATTCCTACTGGATCTCATTGTACTCTGAATGGACTGGGGTGGGTATGCAGCCTTTGCTCTTCCATGTTCCATCACCTAGTTTCTTCCCTGTGAAGAGGCATGCATGGATGCACTGAGGAAGGCGTGGGATAGCTAATGCAATAGCACAAGCATATCAGTTGAAGTCTCAAAAGAGCAGGGCACAAAACTGGTTACAAATGAGGACAAGCCTAAATTGTATGTAGAAAATATCCTCTGAGTGTGTTTTTTCGTGCACAACAGGCTGCAGGCAGGGTCGAACCATCCAACAGCTCTGTTGCATTGGAAAGATGGTCCATACATGTGCTTGCTGGTATTGTCGTAGAAGGGATGAGCTACTAGAAGGCACTAGTTACTGGATTCACAGCTCAGTGAGAGATTCTCAACTGACATTTTAAAAAGTTCCCAGCCATCATGCTGGAGAACAGAACTGAATTGCACCACAGATGCCCAAAAATGAGAATATGTTGTATTTGTTATTGCTCTAAAATATACCTGCTTTTGTGCATATGGGTGGGAAGCTGACTTCGGCTGATCAGTATGGAGAATGCAGAGGGTGCAAAACTGTCAGAAGGAAAATGTACTCAGTTCATGTGGTTTAAACCTAATCAGAATCAAAAAGCAGTTTACCGATTTATTCATGACATGTAATTAACTGACAAACCACTACCTGTATATTCAGGATCAGTATCAGCAGATATCTACTAATCCAACAGATAAAGCAAAATACCAGACACAAAATATTAAGACACTTACAAATTTCTAAATGTCTTTGCATAACTAATTCCCAAAAGCTCTAACCCCACATACACACACATTCACATGATTACTTGTGCAACCTCCCACCCCTGCCACAGGAAGTGCACACTGCAAGAACACATCCCCTTTTCTGGGAGCAGGGGTTCCCCTATTCTCACGCACTTCGAGCTGGAGATGTAGGGTTCATGTGTATCCACCCCACTTCCTACAGTCTGCCAACCCACAGGCCAGTGAGAAAGCACAACGTCACATATGCACACTGCAGTTGTGGGTCTGTACATGTTGTGCCCCTTACTGCCAGGAATGCAGGCTACCCACGGCATCCAACAGGGAGGATGCTCTGTTACAGACAGAGGTTGCAAAGTTGCAGGGCAACTGTCAAACCAGATTTTGACTGCCGCTTCCTTCCCACTTCTCTCTCCTCTCTCTGTTAAAAATGTTCTTGCTTATTCTAAACTTTTTTTTCAGACTGATTCTTCTCTTTCTCAAAAGACTTTCACTAATTCCCTGGTTACTATTAAGCCAGTTGAAGGTCATGTTCTTCTTTAACAATAGTGGGTTTGGGACAAATGTCCTCTCAGATAGTTTCAGGTATTCAATTCACAAAGCTTTTTACATTCACATTCCTGTTTTATCAGTTGTTGCTATCCAGGCCATTTGACCAAGATGAAGGTCTGTGCAAGCACCCTCAGGTGAAGCACTTCGGTGCGTGCACAGGGTCTAAAGCAGAGAGACAGCAAACGATTTTCTTTTCAGCATCACAAACCAAGCTACTGTTCCCAGCAAATCAACTGACCTCACAACATTCAGGTGACTAACAGCTCTGTCCCACTCTGGGATAAAGAGTCTCAAAGTGCTGACGGTAGCCAAACTCTGCACTGGCCTGCACAGAAACTCCTTAGTAGTCCTGGTGCCAGGCAGCTGGGACCAGTGATGGGAGAGGTTACCTCCTCAGTGGAAGGCTCTGGAACCATTGCAAATATCTTATATTTCCAAAATGGCAGGAACTTATTTCTCTTTCCTGCTCCATAAACACCAGCAGCATGCTTGGGGAGAGCATGTATCAATGACCTCAGTCTTCCTGTACATCTTTCCACAGTTCTGTAAGTAAAGATTCTCAGCTCTTTTCTACCTGCTCCAGTCATGAAGAGCTTCACAAGTGACCCTTGGTTATTTCACTTCACAAATACATGTGTCAGATCAGTGTGCTGGGACAACAGAGTGGCACCTGGCAGTGCAGAATTGCTAGGGGCTCCTGCCCCTGAAGACAGTGGTACTTGGTTACAACAAGTGCACTCCTAGAAGAGGCACTGGAGAACCTTGAATCTACTTTCACAGACCCTTGCAGTATAGACAAGAGTCAACAAGCATGTCATGGATACAGACGAGGTCAATGGGACATGAACTAAGGAAAATATTGCAGTTACAGGGTATCTTGCAGTACTCAAGGTTGCAGGAGAAGACATGGAATGCAACTTCCCTCAGAGGTACTCAGGATCTGAGAAGCTGAAAGCCAGAAGCTGGAAGATAAAACTTCATCAGCTTTTCTGCAAAATTATACCACAAAAGAAATTAGTTGCAGTTCCTATTTAAGAGGTGGAAACACAGCGAACCACATGTTGGGAGCACTGAAGGTGCCTGGTTCTAGAAGCAACCAGCCACCTGAAGCAGGATGGAGAATACATGAAAGGGTTCCAAGCACCAACAAAGAACAGCAAGTGTGCTCATGTTCAGAAATGAACTCATTGGATCTAGTTAACTCATTCTCAGGGCATGATGGCAGTTTCTCCATCAACTTGAATCCCCTGGGGAGTCCTGTTTTCCAGTTTTCTTGAATTCAGAATGATTTGAAGAGAAAGACTTATCTGTAACAGTCAAATAAAGGCAAGTAGTCTAGAAGGGAATACTGACAATGTGAAAGGCAGAAAACACAGAAGTGCTACCAGCTGTGACAATACAGGAAGAGAGACTTAATCCCACAGGAAGTTCTTCCCAACGTGCCTGTTTGCTTTGCACTTTCAAGGACCGAAGACCAGCTCCACAGTCCTGAGCCCCAGCAGTATGTATGAGAGTGCAGCTAACAGAGGCAGCCAGCAGGCTTAGCAGTTTGAGCAGCAGTTTCTGAGCTTTGTTTTCAGCAGCAAAGTACAAGCAATCCAGGAGGTTTCTGGAGTGCCTTGATTATAACTTCCTGGCGCAGGTTATGGAGGACCTGATGAGGAGATGTGCTTTACTGGCTCTCACACTTTGAAATGAGGAAGGACTGGTTTGGGATGTAAAGGTTGGGGGTGGGCTTGGCTGTGGTGACTATGAGATGTTCAGGATCTTGTGAGGAGGGAGCAGGGCAAAACCCAGGATCACAACCAGAGACTTCAGGAGAGCAGACACTGGACAATTTGAGGATCTGCTTGGAAGACTCCCATGGGAACACTCCCGCGGGAAGACTCCCGCTTACCTGATTTGCTTCTGTATCGATCACTACGATCTGGGAGCCCAACCCTGTGCTGCTGTCCTTGCTTTCGTTCCAGGACATCTGTTCAGCCAAGATGTAGTAGCAACATTTTTGAAAGCATCTCCAGCCCATCGTGCAGCACATCCAGCCTTGCACTGAGTAATGATAGCAGGCCACAGAGTGAATCATAGAATCATAGAATCATAGAATCATTGAGGTTGGAAAAGACCTCTAAGATCATCAAGTCCAACCATCAACCCAACACCACCATGCCCACTAAACCATGTCCCTAAGTGCCGCATCTACATGTCTTTTAAATACCTCCAGGGATGGGGACTCAACCACTTCCCTGGGCAGCCTGTTCCAATGTTTAACCACTCTTTCAGTAAAGAAATTTTTCCTCACGTCCAATCTAAACCTCCCCTGGTGCAACTTGAGGCCATTTCCTCTCATCCTATCGCTTGTTACTTGGGAGAAGAGACCGACACCCACCTCGCTACAACCTCCTCTCAGGTAGTTGTAGAGAGCGATGAGGTCTCCCCTCAGCCTCCTCTTCTCCAGGCTAAACAACCCCAGTTCCCTCAGCCACTCCTCATAAGACTTGTTCTCCAGACCCCTCACCAGCCTCGTTGCCCTTCTCTGGACACGCTCCAGCACCTCGACGTCCTTCTTGTAGTGAGGGGCCCAAAACTGAACACAGTATTCGAGGTGCGGCCTCGCCAGTGCCGAGTACAGGGGCACGATCACTTCCCTACTCCTGCTGGCCACACTATTTCTGATACAGGCCAGGATGCCATTGGCCTTCTTGGCCGCCTGGGCACACTGCCAGCTCATGTTCAGCCGGCTGTCGACCAGCACCCCCAGGTCCTTTTCCGACAGGCAGCTTTCCAGCCACTCTTCCCCAAGCCTGTAGCGCTGCATGGGGTTGTTGTGCTACCAAGAGGACAGAGAGGGGACTATGGCTTGTTGTCTGAGAGTCACCAAAGTCATGAGAACAATGCTGGATTGTTCTCTGCAGGTTGTTACCCCAGCAGCTGACCATACCACTAACCACGTGTCCAAATAAGCTACAGGAAAAGGCCAATCTCATTGCAAAGCCAGTGTCTTTGACAGGCTCCAGTAATTGAGGAAAGTTTCCTATGTCTTGAAACAGCAAATGGAGCATCTTTTGGAGCATCTTTCGTATGAGGAGAGGCTGAGAGAGTTAGAACTGTTCAGCCTGGAGAAGAGAAGGTTGGTGCTCACCAACTGCCTGACCATATCACTTCCACTCATATATTCCCACCCCACAGAGTGAAGATACAGACTCCAGTATTCACACCCATTCCAAAAAAATCATCTGTTCTTGTCAGGTCACTGCTGGTCCCTCAGTTTTACTCGGGATGAGGTTTTCTCCACCAGACAGTTGATGCTGCAGCTTCAGAAATTTGAAGATAATGGCTCTCATTCATGTGGTAGATTGTACCAGCTCTGGTGTACTTCTGCCTTCCGGTGGATTACAACATGCGTTTGTGTTTTCATCAGTGCTTTCTGTCTGTGTTGACCTGTGTGGCTGCTTATATGTACATATTCTTTTTCTTCTATATGTATATGTACATATTGTACATACACGCTCAGTCTCACTACCGTCTGGAGCTGGGGACGTGGAGCTGCAGCAGCCTGCAGCCACGACCCCCTGCCATTCACAGAACTGCTTCCATCGATTGGCTTAGGAAGGCAAATCTCCTGGTCACCTTGTCTCTAGTACAAATTCTCCCCTCTCTTTGGGACACAGAGAGAGGATTCTCCTCATACTTGGTCAACCATGTGCAGGTCAGACTCCTGGCACAAGCTCCTGTTACTCTCCCGGGCAAGACTTTCAGCAATGGAAACAAATAGTCATCCTATCCCTAGAGCTGGTTTCCTGTGCCCAGTCCCCTCCAGAGCTTTGGCTGTGTGCAATGGGACTGTAGCCAGGTTGTCTCTGGGGGGTTTACTCTCACTGGGTGGCTGCAACTTCTGCTGCAGTAGTTGCCTAAGGCTCTATCCTGGCACAGGAACACGTTTTGATTCTGCTTATACAAACCACCTGCAGCTTAGAGAGGGAAAGAGGAAGAGGGAGAAAGACACACACACAGAGCACAGAGCCTTTTTCGTTGGCCTAATGCTGTATTTTCTCTTGTATAGGAAATCAATATTTATTCAGCAAAACCAATGCAAGAAGAGGACATTCTCTACGTGCCCCAAGAAAAAGCAGACACCTCTGCTCAGGGAGACAGAGGAAATCACAGCTCTGAACATCTGTCTTCCATTCCTGTGTCTTCTTCCTGGAGAACTCAACCTCTTTTCAGCCAGTGGCTGCCAGACCCACTCAGAAGGAATAGGACACAAGAGCCCAGGACCAGCTCTGATGACTGAGAGCATTCATGTGTTCCCTGAACTAATAGGTGCACTGGGGATGCTGGACACAGGGTAATATCACTTCCACTCACATAGTCCCACCCAGCAGAGTGAAGATGCAGGATCCAGGGCCCCCCATTCCTCCCAACACAACCCTGAGCTGTTCCCAGCTCACTGCTCATCCCTCAATTTTACTCAGGATGAGGGTCGCTCCATCACGCAGTTACTGCTGCAGCTTCACAAATTCGCTTATGGCTCTCACATCGGGCATCATTCCAGTTGTGTGATTCTGTAGTACTATGGATTACAACGCACATCTCAACAGCCACATTACTTGGTTCCCCTGTCCGCCAGAACCTGAGATAGAGACAGACTGTTACTCCCAAGCGTACCCCATAGAGCACTGCTGGAGAGGGCCACAGCAGGACGCAAGGCTTGGAGGGGAGAGAGAAAAATTCCAGATGCTGATTCACGGACAGAAGCAGAACCCTTCCTCCCGCTTTGCTATCCCACTGGCACCAGTCTTATGTGGAAAGCTGCCTTCTTCCTACAGCCAGCACAACAGGGACCTGCTCAGTCCTGGTGGGGGGAGCTGCTCACCACCACTCACCCCACGCACTTCACACCCAGCAGAGGCATGTGGCTGCCTCCAGGGCAAGTTTGTCCTCCAGAAGGAGGCGCAGCAAGGACAGCCCTGGTGACCTCTCCCTGTGCCCCATCTCTCCCACAGCATCACAGCACTGGCCTGTGCATATACGTGCACATATGCATGGTGGGGGCAGTATGGAGGTCAGGCAAGGCTGGTCATCTCCGAAGGGTTCTTCCTGCTGGCGAGATGCAGCTGCTTCTGTGCCTGCAGCACTGATGGCCACGTCACAGGTAGTTAACTAACAACCACTAACCAGCATGGATGGGGACGTGTCAACCTGGTGTCCTACCCAGCCCTCTCTCCTGCTCCATCATTGTCCTCTCACAGGGATTTGTCTCACCTCTCTCTCATGCACCAACAGACACCCTCACATCTCTCCTACTCTCTTGCACTGCCAGGAGCCACGCTAAGCACTCTCCATCCGGGGATACTCACGCTGCCGTCTCATTATACGGAGTCTGGTCCACCCACCGCCAGTGGCCCACCACCTGTGCACGCAGACCGATGTAGTAATTCGTTCCTTTTTGAGATTGTCGTAGCTCGTTAGTGAGGAAAGCCTGGAAATCAGGGAGAGTGCAATGTCCATGAGGTGCAGGACTAAGCAGAGGGAGGAGGCAGGAGTCCCGGTGGGGTGGGGCTGGTGGCAGAGGGAAGCCGGTGCTGAAGGGATGCAGAAAGGACATCCCCCCTCCCCTGCAGGAGCAAGGAGGGCCTCTGAGTGCCCTCCAGGGCCTGGCACTGTGTCTCTGGCTGCTGTGCCCCTCTCTCAGCCCTGCACATACCTGCTCTGCTTTGCTGTTGATCACCACCAGGTGGGAGCCCATCCCAGTGCAGTTCTGCACACTCTCAGCCCAGGGCATCTTGTCATCTGACACGTAATAGCAGCTCTTTTGGAAGCGTTTCCAGCCCTTCGGGCAGCACATCCAGTCTTGCCCTGCGTGGGGAGACACCACAGAGATGAACGCTAATAACGAGAGAGATAGTGACTGCAAGGATCCCAGTTCTGCAGGGACAAAGCTCCTGTTCTCCTTAGATCACTTTTCCTGACAGAAAGGGCTTGAATAAACAAGGATAGTACAGATAGTTCTTCCAATTGCTTTGGAGTATGACCAGTGAGCTTTGTGCACACAAATCCATGGTAATCCTTGTAACATGACCTCAGGTCTTGACCTGACAAAGACAAAGTTAGTTTGGTGATCTGGTTTGACTTCTCCTTGCACAGTCTCCTTTAGGCCTTCAGCCCCAGGGAACAGGGAATAGTGCTGCTTTCCCTGACTACAGCTGCACTTCTGTTATTGCTCCACGGTTAACCTTCCCTGTGCGGCTGTATGCTGCCCCTTTTGTTTTGTCAGTGTTCACAGCCACCCTGCCCTCCAGGACATCATTCACATGGCCCTCTCCTCCCCCTAAGCTCTTAGCAGGAAATCCTTTTTCTCCCCACCTCTCTCCTCTGGAGTCCGCCTCTCCAGACTCTGCTCCCACTGCTCCTTGCTGTCAGAGCAGACCCCACCATTCATTGCCCAATTCATCCCAAAGACCTCCTGCACCCCTGCCAGCCCTACTGACCTTTGCCTCGCGGCACTGCCGAGACGCACCGCCACTCCGTGAGT
>NW_008794491.1:809289-826168 GCF_000699145.1 Aptenodytes forsteri
GATGATCTTAGAGGTCTTTTCCAACCTCAATGATTCTATGATTCTATGATTCTATGATTCTATGTTCATCCCTCTAAAGGTCAAAAAGAGGGCAACGTCTTCCTAAGTCAGGCAGAACAGCATGGGGTGAGTGCATACGTGGCTCAGCCCAAAATAGTGTGAAAAACGGAATGACTAACAAAGACGTGTCTGAAGAAGGCAATGGCTCTGAGCTGGCTTTAACCCACATATTCCTTCTGGGTCCTTGGGGACACCCAGTGTCTTGATGTTGAGCATACTGCAGAGGCTGGTAATGAGAATCACATTTGTATTGTGATTCAACTGTGCATTGCAATTGCTACCCTCTGCTAAGTGCAATTTGTACTTGTGTTTTTATTTAAATGCATTGCTGTATCACTGTGCTAAATCAAATTCCTATGTAACATCAATTACCTTGGATAAGCAAATTTGCCATTAAAGATTAAACCTTCCATGTGTGGAATATCTAAAAGAACCTGGCCAGACAGTATTAGACTCTTAACAGCCTACCCTAAACCTCCCTAAGCATTTAACAGAGTATCATGAAAAGTTACACATTTGGGAAGAAAGCAATACAAACTTCTGGGACTTGGGAACTAGTGACAGCAAAAGGAAGGGCAGCAATTTAGCCTGACAATATGCCTTCTTCCAGAATCCATCATCTTTATTGACAATTTGTGCAAACATGCCATGAATGATCTTTAGCAGAAAATGAGAATGAAACAAAGATCACAACCTCCACAAACTGCATGTGCAAGAATCACTTTTAATGAATTATTCTAGTAGAATGCAGTTAACACTAAAAAGGTGTGAGAGTTTGCACTGTGCAGTTAATCCTGGAGATGCCAGGACTAACTGTGAAAAGCTGCTTTTTCCATTAGGACATAGAGTGTGTCAAAGCACCTTAGAGCACTCAAGTGCAGGTCCAGCTGCCTGTATAGACACTTGTGCTCCCATCTCCAGGCTTTTTCCCCTCTGCTGAATGTAATTAAGTTCTTTTTGTGTGCTATGCAGGTAGAGAATTGTTCCACAGATCCAAAGAGGCCATGCAAGATGGGGATGTACAATCTGGAAACACTGAAAAGGCCTCAGGGTAAACAGTGGAAGATTTGGGGGATGTATGCAGACATGTACAAAGTCAGGGCAGAAAAGCCTGAGACCTTACAGAAAGCCCAAGCAACCCTGAAATTCTGAAGATGGCCATGCTTCAAGTAGGGCATTAGACTAAAGACCTCCAGAAGTCCCTTCCCACCTAACTCTTTCCATCATTCTAAGAAAGAGGATGCGTACAACAGAACGAGCTGGCATAACGCTGTGGTAGTCCTAGCTCCCGCATACCAGTTGGGCAAAACATCTGGTTTAGCTGGCCTGCAAGAGAGAAGTTTGTGTCATGTTGCAACTGTACCCTTAAATCCCCAATGTTTAAGTAATCAGAAAAGATTTTGCTCCTAAACATACCTATATTCAGCATTCAGGTTTTCCGAGCCCAAATGTTGGCGCTTGCATCCTTTCTCATGACAAAACAGTTCCTGAGTAAAAGCTCCCTCCTGATTGGAAGATGTTCCTCTCTGGGCTCTGATTTCTCTGCTTTTCTCCCAGCACTTCCCCCGACCTCTCTCCTGTAACCAGCCTGCACATACTCACCAAGGAGAGCAATAATGACGGCAATGCACACCAAGAGGAGCAGCAGTGAGATCAGCCACGGGAGCCAAGGCGGGTATTTCTGGGGATGATGCTCATGCTTCTTTGTCTCAGGAGGTACTAAAAGTGAAGGAACACACCAAACACAACACCACAGTCAACTATGCTTCAGTCAGCCTGCATACCAAGGATGTGCAACTCAAGCGAGAGAGGCTCAAAAAAAATGCGGTTTCATTTCTGATGTGGAAGTTACACAGTTTGGGAGAGGGGCAGATTGGGACAGAGCAGAGGACCTCTGTGGTTTCTGAAGAAGGTCAGGTTCAGCAACACTGTTCACAGCCCCAGCCCTGTTGGTGAGCTAGCAATGCTAATTGCTGGTGTTTGGGCGTGAGGCCTTCACATGGCCTCAAAATCTGGAGTGAAACCATGTCTTTCTAGATTGAGCCGAGAGCTGCCAAATACAACATTGCTCTATCTGATACCTGAGACATTCACATGAAGATTTCATGTTGCCTTCTCCCCACAAAACTTTTTACGCCTGCTTCAGTTCCTTCTTAGCTTTTTGGACTTTCTGTGTAGAAGAAGGATGGTGCAAGCTGAATGAGGACAGGAGACAAAAAATGTGCAGAGCGATGATGGCACAGAATCACTGGAAGAGAAAAAAAAATTTTTTTCCCTTCCATCTCTGCTTTCCAAGCCAGGGTTCAGAGATTTGCTGTAGTAAAACTAGGCTGTGCTAGGCTGGATGCCTGGGGAGAACAGAGGGCTGTGTCCAGCAGCCTGAGTAAAGTATCCCACTCAGATTCAGACTTGCCAGGGCCTGACTTTTGTCTAGAGGGATACTGCCAGTACTGAGGAGCAGTCAGAAGAATGCTGGAAAGAATGCAGGGAAGGAGAAGCAAACACTTCTTAGGAGACAGGTTGTGGCAGGTACACAAGCCACGGCAAACAGGATGATAAAGAGACAGCAGCACTCGCTGCAGGACAGGAGTAAAGAAGTTTTGAGAGAGACTGATATTAATGATAAGCTTTAGAGAGACCTCATTCATTGTTCAGCATGAAACTCCCAAGTCTGCCAGCAGCCACGTGTGCCTGCCAGTCATGCCTAGTAAGCAAGACTTCCAGGAACCTGTTGTTTGGGGAAGCCCTCTGACTACTTCCCAAAAGCCTGGGGGAGGCTGTTACAGCAGGGCAAAAAGCATCATCTTTCATTATCAGAAGAGAAAACATTCATAGACAGACAAGATCCAGATTTCCCTGGCCAAATCATGTGTTTCTAGCCAGAGCTTTTGTCTCTAGTGAAAACAAGGACCTGGATCATGATCTGGAGTCCAACCACCTATTTCAGACAATAGATGTGACCAGTCCAAATGATTTTTTGATGTGCTGCATGTCCACAGATTGACTGTTCACCCTGTGCCCAGCCAGATCTGTGCATCCCACACTCACACCCAGGTGGCACAGAGAGCACTGCCAGTATGCATGTACCTCACCAACACAACTGAAGTGCAGTAGATTTTGTGCATACTCAACGGGTTAATCTCCCTGCAAAATGCTTCCTACAGTTAGTCTGCATGCTTGCAACATGTCCAGCATGATCACAACACAACAGACCTGATGAGCATATGATGGTTATTCGGCACATAAATCCAACATTTCCTAGGCACATGCAACAAGTGCTGTGCAGCACAAATGCCTAGGTTTCTACCTGGGAAATCCTGGTTGGAAATGCAGGAACCCTAACTGGACTGTAGTGTGAAACCCACCCCGGTAGTCTCTGCCACCTCCTGCCACAGATTATGTGTTGTTTGATTAGCTGCTGCCTTCTCCTCTCTATCTTCCAATGACTGCCAATTTTGTTATCTTTAGAGCCCAACTAGAAGAGGCTACAGAATGGGAAAACCCAGGTGAGCTTGGCCATTACCAACATGGAGTCTGCATGGCCAGAGTAACCACTTAGAAGGACAACAGAGCAGCAAGACTCCCTCAATCTTTCAATAATTTTCAATCAAAACTCTCGTCCTATGAGCATACCACGAGGCTGTGAGAGACATTAGCACTGTGTGCAATGGTACTACTGGACACTGCTCTGAATTCAAAGTATAAGCTAAGCGTGTGATCACTTGGACAGGTGCACTCAAAGACAGACCCTGAGCACACACCCAAACCTATAGCATGAGCCTGCCATCGGCAGCTCAAGCAAACATGGCTGGATCAGGTGTCTTTGGAATAGGTCACTGGGAACACAACGGGGAACTTCCACCACCCCCACCTCACCATGATAGAAATGCTAGCTGTAACCAGAACCAGCTTATCTTGGTACACCAAAAACAGTGAGCTTTAAAGTCAGTCAGGAGTATGTACATTCTTTATTTCCATGACTCATGCCTCAGAGCAGGCAAGGAATAACCTGGAGCTGATGCCTGCTCTGTTTGGGATTGTAAAACTGAGGTAAAGCGGTAAATAGGCAAGTTAATATCCTAAGCAGCAATAATAATTCATTTATTTATTCATTCATTCATTTACGCACACGTACTTTCACCCCTCTGCAACCTGCTGTTGTGTAGGATCGTGTATCAAAGGGTGGAAGCAAGGAGCCATACATGGAACATCTCCATGTGTTCCTACTTGTGGCATAATAACTACAGAATACATACTGATCAGAACATGTCTTAAATTTGCACAAAGCCTAGTAAAGGCACCATTTTACAACCGTGACTTTTAATAGCAATAAAAAATTGTTCGTTTGGTGTGTTAATTATTTTTCAGGAGTGGTAGACATCAATCACAGAATTGGATCTTCCTCCAGATCTTAGATAGTTCTTCCTCTGTGTATTTTATGGTGTTTTGTTCAAGCCCATTCTTCCTTTTAACATTTGGGACTCTCTTCTCCAAGGACCATTTCTCAATCAACCAAGGACAATGGGGCTATAAGTTTCTGCAGCCAGTGCCACCTCTCACGAAGCTGCAGAGGGCAACTGACTGCTGTACTGTAAGGAGGCATGTTGGTTCTCTACTCCTGCTCTTTCCATAAGCAGGAATGTGCAGCCTCACTCTCTCAGAGGCAAAAGCAGTAGCAGCCAGGGCTTAGGCTTATTTACTGCCATTTGCTGCCCTGGGAGCCCCTCCACCTTTGTGACAGATCAGATTGTTTGTAATAAACCATAGTCTCTATTGTTGGTACTCAGTATATGTCGAAAAATGACTCATCCAAGACTAGATAACATACAGAGAGGCAGCTGCTGCCTGCCTTGTACCAGGGCTAAGCATTCATCCTGGACCCTCTACCATTCACCATTGTTGGTGTTGCAACCAGGGGACTAAGGGACCCCAAATATGTTGACTTGAAACCTACTGTTTGTGCCCCCCGTAGTCGTTTGCTCATGTTGCAACTCCAACCACCTAAAGATTGCCACCTCTCCTCTTGTAGACATTCCTTGACCCTCTTCAAAACTCCTCCAGTCTCCTGCTCATGTAGTGGTAGACAACTGCTTTTTCTCACCAATTTGTCAAGACCAGGTAGGAACCAGAGTCACAGAAAGAAAAGTCTCCATTCCCTGTTCTTCAGTCCTCCTCCCTCCAGGTCCCCTTCCCCTGAATAACCCACCCATTCCTTACCTTCAACCACTGCAGCTGGTGATGCGTTCTTGAACTTCACCTCAGCGTAGGTGATTTCTGATGCCATTTAATCACAGGGTGACCACTGATCCCTGTCCTTAGTTTTGCTATGTAAAAGGTGGGCCTTTTTGGTCCCTGGTTCCAGAGGGAGACACCAATAAGTTACTGAGCTTTTCCCATCTGCTCGTTCACCCTATGTCTGCCCAAGAAGGCTGTGCTGAACACTGGAAGCACTGGCGATAACCCGAGAATTCCTGGGAGCTCAGAAATGCTCTGAACAGATCTTCAGTTTCTTAGCCCAGGAAATCAGCTCCGGCACTATGGAAACTTTTGAGAGAGAGAAGAAAAATGAGAACCTAACAACTGAAAAGGAAGTTGCACTCCTCCTTCCGCATATCAGATTCTCAGCTGGTACGCTTCCTTTTTAAGATCTCTTGTTTTTTTCTTTTTTCACACTTTTTTTACTCTCTCTCTCCTTCTCTTATCTTCATGCCTTTCTTCGTCTGTTAGTAATTCTGCCATTGCTCTTAGGTTTGCAGCTATCATGGGTCTTAGCCCAGTTCAACCTGCAGCACAGCTCAATACAAAATGCATTCTGCCCTCACTTGTCTCTTATGGTTAAACTGCATTTGCTACATCAAATATTGCATGCTATGTCTCATCCTGAGAAGTCAGCCCCAGTTGGCAGCTAGCACTAGAACAAATCTCAAACGAGGAACTGTTCCTGTAGAAGTGAGACTGGGGAGTTGCAGCCTTAGGCAAAGGAATAGAAATAATCAGAAGTTTGATATATCCAAGGAGAAACAGAGAAGGATGAGGCCAGGGTTGGGGAGGAGAACAAGTAAAGTGGAATAAAAAAAAAGATGTTGATGGTTTGAGAGGTTATTGGGAAGAGCACACACAGAGACCTCTCTATCACAACCTGATTTACAGCCTGTGGAAGTTCAGAGCAGTGCTTGCTTCAAGGAGTCAGGCTCCATTTCTGAGGCTGAAAAGGGCTGGTTTATATTTTTTGCTCCAACACTGTCATTTATCTCCCTTTTCTGCTTTCTGGTAAAGGCCTCTGTTATTACCTTGGGGAAAATGTCAGACTACTGTTTAGTCTGATTTCAAGCTGGTGCGGATGTTGAAAGGAGACAATTAAGGGAAATGGCTGCTGAGATACGTGCTGAGTCAGAAAGACTTCTGAGAAGAAATGCCAATGAGTCAGGATACCCTGGAGAAAAAGGGTGAGAAGGGTTCAGTCAGCAGATAGGACTCAGGAATCACAGCACGGTTTGGGTTGGAAGATCATCTAGTCCAACCCCCCTGCTGTGGGCAGGGACATCTTTCACTAGATCAGGTTGCTCAAAGCCCTGTCCAATCTGGCCTTGAACACTTCCAGTGATGGGGCATCCATAACTTCTCTGGGCAACCTGCTCCAGTGTCTCACCGCCCTCATCATAAAGAGTTTCTTCCTTATATCTAATCTAGATCTAGCTTCTTTCAATTTAAAACCTTTGCCCCTTGTCCTGTCACTACAGGTGCTGGTAAAAAGTCTCTCTCCATCTTTCTTATAAGCCCCCTCTAAATATTGAAAAGCCATAATAAGGTCCCCAAAACAACCAGAAGGAAGGAGGAGGAAGCTTTGCTTGGTTAGTTTGGCTAGCTGGAATTTCCTCAAGGCAGACCAGAATGACACGCTAGCAGGACATCCAGGGAGCTAGTACAGAGGGTACACACAGCAGAGCTGGAGGCGAGATGGGACAGCACAAGGAAGAACACACATTGGACAACAGAGGAGAACAGTGTGGCAGAAGGTAAAGGGCAAAGGAGGGATGTGGTGGACATTTGAACACAGATTATGGAGAACTGCCCCTAAACAGAATGGGGCATATGTAGCTGGATTTCTTTAACAAGGAGCCTCCTTATGTCTTGTGTGCGCTGAGCTGGTTTCACTTCTCCTTTTTGTATTGTGTGCAAAGAGGGTGATTTTTATACAAGAAGAAGAGCAGCTGCAGGACAGAAGCCTGGTCCTTGAAAAGATGCATGCTGCCTGCTTTCCTTTCCAACATCCTTCCAGCACTCTTTGTCTTCAGGCTCGGCCCTTTCACTGGAATTAAGACTCCCTAAGTGTTTGCTGAAACCTAGTTATGCCCTCAAATTTCATGCTGAGATTTCAGTCAGAGTAACCCTCTGCATGCTTCCCCCTGCCCCCAGCCAACGAAGCCACAACAGACTCACAGTCTCATGGGGAAAAGTCTTACTGCCCAGTAGGGTTTCAAACTTTCCACCGTGAAGAAATGGGAAATACAATCAGCAGACAGAGAAGGAAGTCATAGTATAGCTTCATGCACTTTTTGCCATTGAAACACAATCTCCAAACGCAGCTGAGGCATTTCAAATGCAAATTCAGGATCCAGCTGCTGATTTTATTAGAACACACTAGATTGCACTCAAACATCAGGAGACAGCTCAATTCTTCCTTCTCAGCCAGAGTTGTTGCTTGCTGTCAAAATTCAGCCTTGAAACATACTTCCATACGATACAATGCTGGACTCTTGTGCAACAAGATATTCCCGAGGGTAAAATTTGTGCTTTGAATTTCATATGCACTTGATGGCACGTAAATGGGTGGAAGATAGGGAGACTCGAGTCCAGCAGTTAGTTGTGGGGCTGAAAATAGAAAAAATAAAACCTTGCTTATAAAACCCCCAAAACTCGCACTTTGTTTCCTTGCATTCCCACTGCTGTTCTTCGGTTCATCCCTTCCCCCTCCACCTGTGTTCTGCCCACCCCATGCAATACACACTCATCCTCCCACAATACCTGTGTTTCCCCGCAGACATCTTTCATCTCAACCCCACTCAGCACGGCCAGGTACCTCCCACGCTCCTAACGCCCACGTACCTCGCAAGCCCCAGCTCCTTCCTAGGACTCATATGTTTGCTCACCACAACAGTCCTGGTTTCCCTCCTTACTCATGCTCCAGCTGCTGCCTTTAGCTGTGCAGGCACCATTTGGCTAGCTGACCCAAACAGAAGGCAGCAGAGGCATGCTCTTTCTCCCCTACCTGTCAATGAAGTTTGAGTAAGGTAGTATCTGCAAGCCTTTCATCTCACAGCCAGTTTCACCCAATTTAGCAAGCAGGTCCACGTAACACCAGAGGAGACAGCACCATTGCATGTGCCTTACTTCTGATGAAAATCAAGCTGAACCAGTTGAGTTAAAATTGAATTCATAAGCAAAGAGAAGGACTTGAATCCTAAAGTTGTGACCCCACACATTCAAAAAAAATCCCCTTTTGAAGTCGAGCACAGCTGAGGTGGAAGCTGCAGGGAAATGAGACACTTGTTACAAGCCAGTCAGAATGGAGCGGAGCAGCTGAGGGAATTCAGTCATCACAGGTGGCATGGAGGTTACACAGGGACATCACATTGGCAGCCCAAAGCCAATACCTAGCACCTCTTTAGAAGATTTGACAAAAGGAAGCTGACGTGGCTAAAATATTGAGCCAAAGGGATTATCAGTATGTATTCTTCAACAAACTGACCTTGCATTCAAATGAGAAAAATTGAAATGATCATGATCTCAATTAAATGTAAAACCACAACAAAGCGAAGGTAAAAAAAGAGCCTGAAAAACAACTAGCAGAAGCCATCAGAACTACTACTAAATCCTTTCCTATAGATACTGAAAGCAGAAACCTTTTCACAAGCTTTGAGGACAACTGAAAGGCAAGGTATAGAAGAAGCAGTCAGAGAGAACAAGGACATTGAAACAAAGCTAAATTAATTATTTGTGACAGCGGAAGAAACTGGAGAAATTCTCTCAGAAGAACCCTGTTTTGTGGGGACCTGTCCAAAATAAAAGTGATTGGGCAAAAGGTATGGAGTTAGCAGATCTGGACAAGATAGTCCCAGGTGTTCCCAAGAGACTCGGGGGTGAAACAGTTGCTAATAGCAGTGGGTGGCCTGTTGCCTTAAACTGCCTTTTGATCACCGAATCACAGGATGGCTAGGAATATAGCAAAGAGGGAGGAGGGGAGAAGTCTAGGTAGATTTAGGAAGCTAAACGTTTGACATCTGTAGTGGCCAAGTTAATAGAAATTACAACAAAAGAATAAAGTTAATGGACAAGTGTGTAAGTATGACGTACTTTGGGAAGAGTCAATATAACTCTTGTAAGGAAATCCTGCCTCTTGTAGTTCTTAGGAGGGGTCAATAATCATATGCATGAGAATAATCCAGCTACCTGTGAAGTTCCTCAGCAAACGCTTCTAAGGAAAGTGGGCAGCCATGGGATAAGAAGGCAGATCTTTTCATGGTAAGCAGACAGGAAAGGTGGGTAGGAATTAATGGTCAGTTCCCTCAGTGGACAGAAAGCACCTACAGAACTCTACCATGTCTGTAATAGGACCCTAGCTGCCTGCTGATAGAACAGTCCTGCCATCACCTGCTCTTATGGCACCCCTAGCTAGCGCAGTCCTCCAGGTCACTCAGATAAAGACAGCCTAAACCCAATCCTGGCTTTTTGTCCCTGCGCCTGGGTGAGGAGAGCATCAGAAATGAATGCACGCCACCCTCTTGGTCTTCCCTCTCCACATCACCTTGCTCCTCTCCTAGGGATTAAGACAGAATTGGCCGTAGAGGTAATAAAGGGAGAGCAGAGCCCTCGCAGCCAAGGGAAGAGCACAAAAAGGCACTGAAGCATGGGGAATGGGGCCCCAAGGCCTGGTACTGAGTGGTTAGTAAGGGATGGCAGATATCTAATCAAAGGGATTCAGGCAGCAACAGCTCCTTGAGAGCTCTTGAGGGATTTGGCGGGTTAGAGGGGATCTAGCAATAAGTGATCCCACTGTGTACCCTGCTGCAAGGAACTGGCTAGGGAAGGGAGGGGCAGGATGCTGCAGTTCTCACTGCAGGAGCTGAGTTCCCCCAGCTCTAGGGGACAGTGTGAGAGCACTGCAGCCTGCTGGGACCTGAGAGAAAAGCATCCTACGCCCTTCTCACGCATGGCTGACAACACTGGCCAGAGCTGCAGGGAGAAGAAACCTCTTCTGGAAGGCAGTCACCCCTGCTGATGACAGAAGGTGAACCAGGGTGCCATACAGATACACTAGGAGACCTAGGAAGAAATGTGTTATATGGAGCTGTGAAAGCTCAGAGAAAAGGACATTTGAGCATCCAGGGGTGAAGGGGAAACAGAGAAGAACTGAACAGAGAGTGAGAAAGGGAGACGAGAGCAAAGAGTGGGAAGGATGAAACAGGAGGTAGCACTGCAAAGTCACACTAATGTCTAGCAGGTGGCAGCACATCACCTCAGGCAGGCCTGAGTCAGCAGCAACACTTTGTGTCCCAAACAAAACCACCTAGAGTGGCACTCTAGCATTTTGACAGAGCCCAGCAGCTCCCCAAAATGCTATGGTTACAGTACCATGCAGAACATGGTGGAAGGAAAGAAAAGTAGGAGAGATGAGAAAGAGATGTTCCTCCCCAAAAGGGTTTGTGCATTCCTCCCCCACCCATATCTCTGCCAAGTTTTAGGAAGAGCTGCGAGTTTCAAGCAGAAAGCACCATGTTTCAAAGCTATCTGAGCTGAGGGAGCTCAAACTCAGTTAGCTTCAGAAAGGGAAAGTTGTGTGCTCACCTGTGATGACAGGCTCCCAAAATCCCTCAGGTATAAGGGAAGGAGTAAGAGAAGGAAGAACAGTATCCAGGGAACCTTCAAACAGACAAGAAGCCCCAACCCACCTCTTTACATGTACCATTAGCCCGGGATTGTTTCTTTAGAAGAGAATTAACAAATTATCCAACCAAAGCCAAGAGAGGACGCATTCAGGTGCATTATCTCACAGCTTTGTTTTATGCCATTACTGGGAACATCACACCTTCACCCACTTCCTCTTTTGGGTCTGAGCCACAAGTCTCAAGGCCAGAAATTGTTGGGGGTCAGATCCAGATACTGCAGTTGCTTGCTACAGCTGCACATCTGACTCCAAACATGGGCCAGATCCAAGCCCTGGTCAGACCCAGTGGCCTATTTCAGAGGCAGGGCTGTGAAGTTTAGCTTCTTAGAGTGGGCACATGGAATTTGCATGAACAAGCTGTGGCCACGTAACACCTCCCCACAGAAGCAATCCTTCATGCTTCATTGTCAGTTCTGTCCAAGGATCGCACAGATCTCAACAGCCTTGAACTCAGTTTGGCTACACCTCTGCCCAGTGAGGTGAATGCACCTCATCTCCCTTTTTTGAAGGGGGAGCAGGGGAAGTAGAAAGAAAAGCACAAAAATGGAAAACAACCAGAGTCACCAAGCAAGCATGGAGGCTATCAGGTAAGGTCACCCAGACCCATGCTGTAACCTTAGGGCCACTCTTACTTGATCTCAAGCTGTTTCCCTCCACATCTTCACATCCTCTCCACGCATATGCAGTAAAGTCTTCTCAGAGGTTTTGGGGAGAGCTGCACTGGTTAGGCTGTCCCACCAGATGGCACTGGAACAGCAGCACAAACCTCCCAGGCCCTGCAGTGCTTGCCTCAGCGCTGGCATGGCTCCCTCATGCTGCCCCTAGCCTCAAGGGTAGATTTAACAGGAAGATTGTAAATAGCCTGTGCTGACCCTTACCCCACGCCCTATAGCCAAGAAGGCCCTGCACACCATTTGGAGCCTCTGCGCCCATTTGCGTGGTACGCTCTCGCTGACCGGCTGCGGGGCAAGGGACACCGCCTGCCTCCAGAGCAGCACAGCTGTCCTACACGTCCAGTCAGGATGGGACAAGCCAAAAGCCATCTGGCTTTTGTGGAATTAAACCCAGGGAGTACAGTCACCTTGGCTAGACAGCCCCTGGCACCTCGTCACTGAAATACACTGGGGAAGTTTTAATGCCAGGCAGTGAGGGCTCTAGCTTTGGGGTTCAACTGCACGCAGGAGCCTCCTCACAACATAGATGTCAACACAGTCAGATGGGGAAGGACACTTTTTGTTCCTCTCCAGGTGCCCGCATCAGCCACTTTTACCATGCTAGAGCATTGAAGTCAGTGTTGGCACAGTAAAGCGAAGGGCAGGCAAACGGTGCTCCCAGGTGCCAGCCTCCAGCACAGAGCCGGCGTTGACTCAGAGGGCGAAGGGCCCCTGCTGCTGACTCCCTGCCTGCCCCGGAGCTGCCATCTGGGACTGACACAGAGGGCAAAGTGCTCCTGGCTGACTCACGATGGCCTGCAGCACCTTGGCCCGCATCTCTTAGACTCTGCCTCCAGTTCACATTTGCATATTTAGCATTTTAAGACTGGGCAGGCACTGCACGCCACGCTGGTCCTTGCACAGCCTCTGCTCTTCCTGAGCCGAATGAGCACCATCAGACCTCAGCGTTCCCCACCACCTACCAAACCCCCATGTCAGACATCTCACCAGACGCTGCTGGCCCACCGCAGGACCCATCTCACCACAGCCAAGCACAAAAGTTGTGCTAGGAAATAGTTCAGGCTGGAGGTATCTCATTCAACCCTTGCTCAAAGCAGGGCTACTTCTGAAGCTAGACCAGACTACTCAGGGCAGGTTCTCCACTTACAGAAATCCTATTTCTGTATAGAATATATTGCCTAAGCACTTTCCCTGTTCTTCTACCCAAAAAGTATCCAGCAGTCATTTCCAAGCATGCTTTGTACAGGTACCCATGGCATTGACTTCAGCTTTAGGTACTAGTGACAGCAGCCCCTAACTCTGGCCCAGACATGCAGCCTATGCTGCCATATCTACAGCCCCTTAGCACATACTCTCCAAAGAAAATGCTCTCCTACCCCTCTCCTCTTGGCACTGCTGCTCACTGGAATCCAGTTCCTTGTCCCTACCAGCTAACCAAAGCAACAGTTTGTGTAGCACTACAGATGTAGCATCTCCACACATCTTTGAACAGTTTGCTTAACACCCTAAGCTCATGGACAAGTGCTTAGACTTCACTTCAAAAAAGACCAGGAGGAATTCAGTTCCTATGGGCCAATTTCAAAGACAACACACATCATACATACACACATATATGTGCTGGCAGACCACAAGACTGGGACATCTCGATTCCAAGCCCTACACTACACTGTGCTTGAGGGCACTGAAGCACAGAGGGCATTAGGATAGCAGAACATGTCTGCATTTGGAAGCACCAATTCCATTACTGCCAAACTGTCAAGAGGGAAGAAGAGGGGAAAAGAAAAAGGAAAAGCAAAAGGAAAAAAAGGAAAAGGATCTTTAAACCATGCTTCTGTAAACTTGACCAGGGGTCAGTTTTAAATCATTCAGGAAAGCATTTGAATGACAAGTTCTGATACTGGTGGACATGAAGGCAGAGCTGCTATTGGACTGAGGGAAGCGTTCAATAAAAGCCAATGGAAACTCTGCTGTCACCCAAAGCTGTTGTGGTCTGTTTTAAACCAGACCCACCAAAGTCCTTGTTCTGTCACCTTATGGTTGCCTACCTCCTTCTCCTTTGTGCCTCCTGTATGCCAAAGTCAAGACACCCTTTCCTTTCCCCTCCATCTCAGATGCTCCTGGGGACACCTCCAGATGCTGCAGTTCTGCTTTATGGCTTGTTCCATACCCAGGTCCAGCCCTTGCCTACATCCCACCCCCAGGCACAGGTCTCCCCTGCCCAGGGGAGGTCACTGCAGGCAGCCAACCCAGGAGTCAGCTTGCTCTTGCTGACAGATGACAGCTGCCATTTCTTTTCAGAGAGCACTTCACCAGTGCTAGCCAGGTCCCAGGTGATGTTTGCCTGCATCCTCCCCTCCCGACTGCTGGTGGGCCAGCCGGACCCTGGAGATGGTGGCTGAGCCCAGGGATTGCCAGAAGCCCCGCAACAAGGGGATTCAGCAGCAGGTGGCAGCACATGGTCACGGGTGAGACTGAACTTGGAGGTCCTGGTCGCAGGTGTCACCAACCCAGCCAGGCTTGCAGACCAGGCTAGGAGGGCAGGGGAGCGCCACACCTCTTTACATCCCTGAAGCACAAGACTCAACACAAAGGCTGCAAGTTACAGGCAGCTCCCTCCTTCAGGGAGTGTCTCTTCAGGCTGCTTCAAGGATTAAAAAGCTGGTCTCCTAAGCAAGCCAGCTGCGTCTGCCCCAACATGCAGGAGTTGCAATCCTACAATGCCTGGGAAAGAAAAGGGAAAGCAGGCCATTGCAAGTTACCTGGCTGGCCTGCCCCAAACACAAGCGATGCAAGAAGTTCACCACAGGCTCCCAGCAGTGACAGCTGGCAAAACGTGGCTCTGGTCTGGAGCCACTACAGGCACCAGCTGCTGCTGACTGATCTTCCCATGTTCAGAGGCAGCTTCAAAGAATGTCTGTCGGAGCCCCAACTCTGGATGAGGACACACAGCTATAGCTAACGGCAGCTGGCAAAATTAAGCTATCAACCTAGAAGGGCACTACATCCTGCAATGTGTTTTTCCCAACTATTAGCATGGACAAAGCTATTAACTTGGAAGAAAGAGACCTAAAACAGTCTCTAGACTGAGAATCTATTGTTCATATAATATAATGAGCACTCAATGGATTGCCTAGACCTTGAGGCATTACAATGCGTGTTAACTACATAGGCCCCAGTGCTCTGGTTTTATGCATTAACAGCCCAGTTGTGCTCCCTCCTAGAGCTTTGTAGGTTTATGCTGATTTAGCAGGATGAGTTCAGGTTCAGATCCTGTTCCCTCATCACCAAAGCTCAGGAAGACTTTGGGGTTTTTGGTTTCTTGTTTGGTTTTTATTTTGTTTGATTTCCTCCAATGGACATCTCTTCCTCTCCATTTCTTCAGGAGTCCACACAAAGCACCAAGGCTTTGTTAAAGCTAGCAAGTTTGTGCCCGCAATCCATATTGTGTGGCTGCCGTAGAACCAGTTACTGCACAGCTGTGAGACAGGAGTTTTAAGTCACAGAACATAGAACAGAATTAATGGGGGACGGGGAAGAAACACTCACATCCCACCTTGACTACAGCTCTTGCAAAAGAAACAACAACCAATAACCAGACAAAACCGGGATCTTCCCTTTGACACTTGTTTCTTGACTCTTTCTACGTGCTACAGTCTCTCCCCCATTTGGCACGAACTTTTCTCGGCCTTTGACCATTGTCCCTCTCAGACTGAGGGCAGCTCTTCCCAGCTGCCTAAGGTAACCAGTTGATCTATTATGTGGAACATAATAAATGTTCAGGAGATACTGCTCAGTTTGATCTGCTGATCCACATTAAAGGCCTGGCCTTAATCCTTTCCTAGAGAACGCTATTGTCTGCAACATCTGAGACTGTAGGTCTCAAGCAGCCTGCATACTGGCTTCTGCTACATTAGAAGAAACTACTGGCAACAGAAAGTGCAGGAGGAGATGGGATGATTCAGCCAGTCCAGTCACAGGCCAAGTCACTTCACCAGTAACTTACCGTCACAGCCAACTTCTCCCACTGGGGATGGAAAGATTGTTCCCGATGGTCGCCAAGGAGAAGGGGGAGAGGATTTACACAAGACACATCAAGCTGTTGTGTTCTAGGAGGCCTCACTGTGAGGAAAGACATGGGGGCTGGGAAGATCTCCAGAGAGGACTAAGCTCTCCCTCATGAACTGTTTCCCAGTCTTCTATGCTTCTCTATGCACAAGCAGCAGTATATCCCAGCACCTCCCTTAGGTACACCCTCACCTGAAAATCCTCCTACTCTGGAGAAATACCCTTTTAGGCTATTCAACTCTTTTTGCTGCAAGTACCTACTTAAAAGTCAGAGAAGCTTCACCATAGCTCATGGACAAGACCCTTCACTTTCTGCCTGGCCAAGACCTATGCAACATATAGGAAGGAGAGGCATTCCACAGGCCGATTGGGGGACTCGGCGTATACGTAACCCAGCAACTGGGCACAGGTCAAGGGCACTCATCCTCCTGACCCTCAAGGCAGAATGGTGGGCACTTGTCTGAGGGTAAAGGCCACAGCTCCAGCTGGGGGGTCTGCACCATCTACCCCAGCGGTAGGTGCCTCCACGCAGATGGAGCTGCTGAAGGGAGAGGCTGCAGTGCAGACCTCAGGCTGCAGGAAGTGCCTAGACCTTTCTCCTGGGGCAGGGACAGGCAGCAGACCTGCCTGCAAAAAGTGTGCCCAGGTGGAGGACCTCCTGCAGCAGGTGGCTGAGCTGCAGGAGGTGGTGAGAAGGCTGCATAACATCAGGGAGGCAGAGAAGGAGCTAGATAGCTGGTTCCAAGTGCAGTCTGCAGTGGACCCACAGCCCATGGCCAAACAGCCAAAAACTCCCCTACCAGCACACGCAGAAGGGAGCGGGGGGCCAATAATGTAGAAAAATGGACGGTTGCAAAGGCAAGGACCAGCAAGAGGAAGAGAGTTCCCCTAAAGCCTAAGGTGCCCTTGCAGAACCGCGTCACTGCTCTGCAGGCCAAAGAGGAAAGTCCTGTCACACCAGGAGAAGCGCTGGAGCTAAGTAATGCAGCCCGATCTGCCCCCCGTACAACAACCAGCGCAACTAAGAAAAGGCGACGGGATAGTAGGCAACTCTCTTCTGAGAGGCCAGAACCCATTTGCCAACCAGATGCACTCTCCAGAGAGGTGTGCTGCTTACCGGGGGCTCATATCAGGC
>NW_008794491.1:828775-837648 GCF_000699145.1 Aptenodytes forsteri
AGTCCTGCGTCCAGCTCTGGAGCCCTCAGCACAGGAAAGACACGGACCTGTTGGAGAGGGTCCAGAGGAGGGTCATAAAAATGATCAGAGGGAGGGAAGACCTCTCCTGTGAAGAAAGGCTGAGCGGGTTGGGGTTGTTCAGCCTAGAGAAGAGAAGGCTTCGGGGAGACCTTATTGCAGCCTATCAATACTTAAAAGGGGGCTTATATGGCAGCAAACTTTTTAGCAGAGCAGTCCCCCTTTTTTGCGACAGGACAAGGGGGAATGGCTTTAAACTAAAGGGGAGTAGATTTAGACTAGATATAAGGAAGACATTTTTTGCACTGAGTGTGGTGAAACACTTGCACAGGTTGCCCAGAGAGGTGGTGGACGCCCCATCCCTGGAAACGTTCAAGGTCAGGTTGGACGGGGCTCTGAGCAACCTGATCTAGTTGAAGATGTCCCTGCCCATGGCAGGGGAGTTGGACTAGATGACCTTTAGAGGTCCCTTCCAACCCAAACTATTCATGATTCTAAGATATCCACCCTATTCATCAAAACAGAGTAAGTTTTGCTCCTAGATCTAAAGAAATGTAGCGATTTTTTTTTTTTTTGGCCACTATAGATGCTAGAATATTTGACAATGACACCAGCATTTACTGGTGTCATTCAAACAGCTGACTTAAAAGATTAAGACTTCTCATCTTTACCCAGGCCGCAAGATTTCTGTTGTACTTTCAACACAATCATATGTACAGCTTTACTGTCTGGCAGAGGAACACTGAGCAAACATGGCTGTGCAAGAAGAGATGGCTGTGAGAAGGCTTGATAGAAGAACATCAGGGCTGTGAGCATATTCTCCATCTTCTGGAAGATTGGCTGCCTGGACTCAGGTCCAGCTTAAATAATACAGGTGTCTGGCTTTGAGAAACCTCAGCAAGGTATGCCTATGAGCTTCTTTCAGCTAAGGTTCTCACCCTTGATCCCTGCCTGAGCTAGTGCAGCCGTGCCCATGCCTGGCCACGTACCCTGCTGATCCAAGTCCTCATCCTGACCTGCTCTGATCTTCCTGCTTAGGTACTGTGGGACTGTTCCTTTGTCAGCAAGGCCACTGCCCCTGCCTACCTTGTTGTGACTCAGCTTCCAGCTTGCTCTCCCTTTCAGAACAGCCTGCCCTTGCTGCTCCCTGACAAAGGGCCCACTCAGCTCACCTTGCTCATCTCTGCAGTCAGCAGAAAGACTGCTTGCCATTTACAAGCATGGCAAGAATCAATTCTGAAAACATGTGCAGGGTGTAGAAGCCTCTAGTGTCTGAAATGCTAAATGGCAGGGCGACTTAAGTTTTCTCACTTGTTAGTTTTATCCACATTCTTATCAAGCATCACATACCCCCCTACAGTCAGGCCTGCTTCCATGTTTGGTTTTTTTGGTCCCGTCCCGTCCACCCCCCACCCCCACCCAGATTTGGAACAGCCATAGGTAATTTTTGTGTCCTTCTTCCATGCTCCTACTTCTTTGCTCAGGCAGAGCCTGAACCCGTTCACTCCTAAAGCTGCTCCTGTCCAGTCTGCAGGCCATAACGCACTTGCAGAAGGCTAAGTAGGCTACTAGGATCTTGCTAGAGACATAAAGACCTTCAATCTGCAGGGCTTCCAAAGCAACAACAATTTGACAACTTAGAAGACTCATGACATTCTTTTCCCCAATATTACTTGTTTAATTACCATTTGCACCAGTACATCTTATGCTTTATATACATATATCTTTAATTTTTGCTTCTTCAGCTTTCCAAATACATAATATATTATCTCCAGAATACTAACTAAGACAATAAAGAAGAGGCTCCTAGTTAGTTGTTAATTGGTGCCATGAACTTCCTTGGTTTGGGGAACCGATACATAGTTGAAATGACAGGACCTCACAATGATTTGAGCAAAAAAAGAAAAAGAAAACAAAAAGCCAACCAGCAGTCCATGACTTCGCTAGCAGATTATAGCCACCCACAAATTCAGAGGAGGCAGGGAGTTTAAGTACAATGAGACTGCAGGAGGGACTATGAAGGCGGGGGAGGGGCAGCAGGGGGAACACCAAGAGAGCCAGGGGATCAGGATTAAGTGACTACTTAAAATACATCCAAGAGCAGTCTGGTCCCCACTTCCACAAGTGGAACTGCAGCAGCTTTAGAGCTATTTTCAAGAATTTTGCTTCCCAAAGGGATGGTCTAAGTGAAACTTTGTCTCCAAAATGCCCTCAGTGTAGTAAGACGACAAAAAAAGAACAAGAGACCCTTGCAAGTACAAGGTGCATAGAGCTAACTACTCTCTTTTAAAAGCCTCACCAGGAAATCTTTGCCCAAAGGGAAAAATTTACTTGCACAGGTGTGCTAGCAGACAGTATCCCAGTTACAAAAGCGTTGCTGCTGGTTGAGTGTTCAAAACAGGAAGAAGCCTTCCAGCGAAGTACCAAATCCCTAGTGTTCTAGTAACTGGGTACAGCTGTAGAAGAGTCACTGAGACCACCTTCCCAGCTAGTGTTTTGGCTTATCAGCTAGCACAGAGGGTAGCCCGCAGGCTTTGCCCAGAGTAATCAGCAGACTTACACCCCAGATCACATCCATAGCTGCTGAAGATGGAATAGTGTCCAGATCAAAGGGCCTTAGGAAACTCTCCCAAAGAGAACAGCAGAGAGTAGGGGGCTTGTACCTCTTTCTAACCCCCTAAACCACACAGAAAATAGAGGGGGTTTGGGGCATGTTAAAAATAAAAAAAATATCCAAGTTACAAAAACCAGCTCACATCCCCAGAAAGTTAGCGTCAGAAGAAAAGCCACAAGAAGGAACACAGGTGGGAGAGTTTCACTGCCACAGTTCTCAGGACTGGGCCTACTATACATTTCTTGCCCAAATGATAAGTGTCAGTTGAAAAGGGGAAGGAGATTGTCCCTTCACCAGAGAATAATCCACTGTCCCACCATAGTTCTTATTGTGGCATGGATATGCAATACTTGTAACACAGTGCCAAGTCACAACACAAGGCCAGGGCTCAGGATAGTGATGCAGGAACATGAAATGCTGAGTGGTGGGATTACCTGGTTGTCATCTAGTGCAAGTAACTACCAAATTATAAAAACAGTTTTGTTTTGTTTTAAAGCTATTTCCAGTTAAAACAGCTCAGTGACAATGAGGCCTTTGCATGGGGCAGGAGGGAGAAAGGAGTGAAAATGAGAGAAGTTCCTCCAGTGAACCTGCAAGCTAAACAAGGAGCCTCAAGATGGGGTGCCCACCTGGAGCTACAGCACAATGGCAGCAGGTCTACTCAAGGACTTGCATGACTGCTCCCACAAGAGCACAGGAACATCCAGCACTATCAAGAATTGCACCAAAGAGAGGAAGAGTAATGCGTGCATGGGGAGGTTCACTCCTCACCATGGATGTAATTAATCAAAAAGGGTTTTGTGTCGAGACAAGACCTATCTCCTTACAGCTTCCACTTACAAGCCGCAGCCAAATGCGGCTGCCCTCAGCACTGCAGGCCAAGCTGCAGAGACTTGAGTCACTATTGAAAGCAGCCACAAAAAGCAACAGTCCAACCAGAGAAAATTTAAAGGACAAGGAACCCAGAGGCACCTACCCAGCCTTCTCCTGTACCCACCTTCTTCAGGATTCTTGCTTTCCCTGTATGGAAAGATGGGGAAGAGAGCTAGGATGTACCATGTAACAGCCAAGTGGGTGGAAGAGAGGAGGCTACCTCTCTCCTCCTTGCCCACCTTGTGAGGAGTCAGTATGTTCTCTTTAGGTTCAGTGGTTTCACTGTGGGATCAAAAGTAGTAAGTTTTGACTGAAGTGAAGATCTGGTTTAAAAAGGAAGGATTGTCCCGATTTGTTTTTGATTGAAGACTAGAGAGGTTTGTGCCCCCTCTGATCCCATTTGGTGCCTCTAGAGCCTCTTGGTCATCAGTTTGTCCCATTCCACTGCTTTGACTATTCAGAACTGGACCCAGTTGGACTGCTGAGGAGCCTGATTGGGAACAGCACTGAAATAAAGAAAGGACAATCAAAGGAGCAGATCTAATAAGACTTCTTAACTTATGGCTCTTCCAGTGCCCCTCAGGACACTACACTTCTTGTGTGCAATTCCCTTCACCACAGTTTACCTGGATGCAGTGCTGAAGTCTCCCCAGAGGTCTGTGGTAGCTGATGCTGGTGCCTTGGATGCAGATGCAGGAGCATCTAAGTCTAATAGAATATCTAAGGCAGAAGGAAAAAAAACAAAAACAAAACAAAATCAAGCTAATCAAGACAAAAACCACAGGCATTTAAACTGTCACCTTACACAAACTGCTGGATGCAGGGGCAGAGAATCTTTGAAGTGACTCCAGCTCTCCCTTCAGAAGAAGGAAGTTAGACTTTTTAAGGATTTTGTTATAACAGCAGCTCCTTTTGCTGAATGTGCACTGAGCCTCCAGCTCCCACTACAAGGGTACATCATCTTCAAGAACTATTCGGTCTCCACGTAGCGTACCTACTGGCAGATTTGTGACGTATCACCTCTCCCAGTAGAAATAAGGCTCAGACTCAGCCCAAGCTCAGCAATCATAACAGTTGCCACCTTAACAGTACAAATCACACACTGGAGTCCAGCCCTGTTCAGAAGCTTGTGATTTCTTCTCACTCCAATCTGTGTACAGCACTGCTAAAGTCTCTGCCTTCACAAGAGTATCATCAGCTCTCCAGACACCTCTGTATGGTCACACTAAAAGTGTGTACAGCATACAGAAGACTGCAGCAACCTCTTTGTTACAGAATCACAGAATGGTTTGGGTTGGAAAGGACCTTCAAAGATCACCTAGTCCAACCCCCCTGCCCTGATCAGGGACATCTTTCACTAGATCAGGTTGCTCAAAGCCCTGTCCAATCTGGCCTTGAACACTTCCAATGATGGGGCATCCACAACTTCTCTGGGCAACCTGTCCCAGTGTTTCACCACCCGCAGCGTAAAAAATTTCTTCCTTACATCCAATGTAAATCCACTGTCTTTCAGTTTAAAACCATTGCCCCTTGTCCTATTCACTACAGGCGCTGGTATAAAGTCTTTCTCCATCTTGCTTACAAGACCCCTTTATACATTGAAAGGCTGCAATAAGGTCTCCCCAGAGCCTTCTCTTCTCCAGGCTGAACAACCCCAACTCTCTCAGCCTTTCTTCATAGGAGAGGTGTTCCATCTCCCTGATCATTTTCGTGGCCCTCCTCTGGACCCGCTCCAACAGGTCAAAGCACCTCTTGAGTGGCTTTGACTAGGGAGAGAGGAAGCTTTAGTACGAGCAGCAGAAAGAGGTGCAAAGTATAGTGGGATTGTGGGTGTAGTGGGTTACTTTAAAAATATGTATATAATTTTATATAATATATTTTATGATTTTATACATAAATAAAAATATATATCTTGAACTTCATACATACACACACATATATATATATGTGTGTGTATGTATGAAGTTCAAGATATATATTTTTATTTATGTATAAAATCATAAAATATATTATATAAAATTATATACATATTTTTAAAGTAACCCACTACACCCACAATCCCACTATACTTTGCACCTCTTTCTGCTGCTCGTACTAAAGCTTCCTCTCTCCCTAGTCAAAGCCACTCAAGAGGTGCTTTTTCTGCATCTTTCAACAACAATCACAAGTCTATCTACATTTTTCTGCAGAAAGCAAGTGACTGTGCAGTACTTTTCTGGACACCTTACACAGCTCTGCCAGTGCTCCCAAAGCACATGCAAGTTCAGAAAAATCCAACTATTTAAATTTCATACCCCCCTCTCCCCAAGATCGTTTCGACCAAGTCGCTTGGTTTCTCCTCTTGCAAGGAGAGGAGCTACAACGCTGTCCTCCTTGCAAGGAGAACAAGCAGGTTTTATTAAACAAGCATGGAGATCGTCAGGTCAAAGAGAGCAAAGCCCTCAGGACACATCATGTCTCACAGGGCACTGTTGGCACTAGATTGAACACTGGTTCCCTGAAGCAGGCCTCAGTCCTCTCTATGCACCTACTAGTGTCTGACAGACTGTTTGCTCTATGCTAATGTTTACCTGCACTGCTCACGTTAGTAGATTTCAGCACGGGTGGTGGTGTGACATGGTTGGCAATGGCTGTGGAAGAAGGGGGAGGGATAGGAGGGACTGCAATTTTGCCTCCTGGTGGGGGTGGCAGCAGGCTTAGGCCCCCTGATCCAGACACACGAGGCTTGGCTGCTCCTCCTTTCTTTGTCGTCATGTTCTGTACAAGAAGAAAGAACAGACCGCTTTTAGGCAGTCTCCATTGGCATATCCAGAGAAAGAAGCAGGGTAAACTGGGCTGCTTACCCCAATGTTCAGTTTGATGGTCTGCCCTTCCTTAAACCCTAAGTCTAATTTGGGACGTGTGTCAGCTTCCTGGGACTCCTTGGAGATCTCAGTCTCCTGCTTCACCCACCTAAAAAGAAGAGAGGAAGACATAAGAGCCTGTGGCAAAGGGAAACAGGGTTTCAGAAAAATGCATGGTTCCTCTCCCCACCCTGCCAAAGAACTACCTTGCTTTGACAAACCAGCTACCTCCCTACTCCCAGTGTAGTACAGCAAAAAGCTGGGACCACCACAAACCCAAGAGACTAACACTGCACCTGTAGCATCACAGGCCCCAAGCTTAAGACTTACAGATCTGACCCTGCAGGACTCTCAGCTTGCATGACAGTTGGCAGCAGACTCAAGTGACCCTGATGGAGCCAGAGCAGGGCTTCATGTCCATCCCAAGGAAGCCTACACTAAATGAACATGCACCACCACCCGCCATGTTCTACAGGCCAGAGGAAAAACAGCATTCCAGAAAAGCACAACTCACTTGAAGTGATCCTGCAAAGAGACGTTGAAGTCAAAGGCATCACCACGATCCGTGAAACCAATGCCTATAAAAGCACTTCGTCCTAGCAAGGAGACAGGAGGAGTCATTGGAGGTGCCCTGCAAATGGGCCCTTGTGTTCATTCACTCCAAAATCCTTCTGCTTCTCCTAAACCACTCTGTACTACCTCCCTCTGACACACCTGCAGCTGGACACCAGCAGCTCACAGCAGTTCGTTGTTCCTAGCCTTCAGGATGCACCCTTCTTCCCATGTGGCACTCTCAGAAACTGAACGCTCATTCCCAGCCCCTGGACTGTGTGCCATGTAGAGAACCCTCCTCTGTTAACCTTGCCTTCCTACCTCTCCAGGCACACTACCCAGCCTTTTCAGCACTCCCAACACCATTTCAATCCACCTGGCATACACCCAGCTCCATCAGGCTAAGTCTCCTCCACCCCTAGCACTTGGCACATACGTGACCCCTCAACTCACCAGTCCCATCCTGAATTCGAATCACAAAATAGCGGCTAGAATCCGCCACAGTTTCTACTGCAATGCCAGGGTATTGATCTATAGGAGCCTGGGCGAAGAGTTCTCCTGCAGACAAAGAATCAGGTGTTAAGGAGAGCAACCTCTTGCTAAAGCGTGGCCAGGGCTGCCATGCACAGCTCTGAGCAGGCTTAGAAGCACAGGCTCATAAGCAGCAATCATTGTCACAGTCTGCCACAGCCTTTCCCTTACCTGAAACCTTATCCTCCAGTTTTATGTATGCAGTTTTGCCTTTGGAGGTGACACGAAGCCGCCCTGTCCAGTCCGGATGGTCCAGTTTCCAGTCAGATGCCCTGAAAAGAAAAGCAACTGCTCACTGACGATACATCAACCCCTCCACTTCTGCCCAACCATCTCGGCAAAAGTCTCTGCTCCCAAACCTTCAACACCTGCAGCTGCCTTATCCCACTTCTCTCCCCAAACAATATATGATGTCTCAGCTCCTCTCCATTGCTGCCAATCAACACACATGGTTCTGACCAGCCTCTCTTTCCTCTGGGTAAAGGGAAATAGATACAGTCCGGAAAACATCAACTCTGTCTTTACCTTTATAAGCTTGCAGAAGAGGGGAGACTGAAATCCAGAAACTCACTTGAAACAGTAAACCCAAAAGCAACTAGTAAGTGAATTGTGAGCATCACAAAGACCCCAAAAATTAATTAAAGCATGCTGAAAAGCCACTCCGTTATTCTACACTGGTGATGTAAAATAACGTCATGTACCTCTGAACTTAGAGCCAGCTAGCTTACACTAGGTAAAACATCATACACACAGACATCTTGACTAGCCCATCAAACTCTTTGCTACAGACTGTTGTGAAGGGAAAAAAGAAAAAAAAAAAAAGAGAAGAAATACCCCAAGCGCAGCATCCACAGCAGCAAGAGTTTGCCAAGTTCAGCGAGTACCACCAACACCCATCAGTGCCGCAGCGCACAAACCCATTTCTCCTGAAGTCTGTGGGCACAGCTTACAAAGTCACACTCCACTAGTTTTAGCTAAAGAGAGGGAAGGCATTTCTAACTCCTGGTCCTGCAATCTCTTCTTAAGAATAATGCTGAACTCCTTCTGGCTTCCTCCCGGCTACTGCGAGAGCCAACAGGCCAAATTCAACACGCCGTTATACCACATCAGACTCGTGCCCCAGGGAAGCAGGCAAACTGGGAGCACAGGTCAGCTCTGCCTGGAAGAGCAAGTTGCTCAGGTGCCCTCACCTCCTGCACATGATTAACAGCGCAGCCCCCGCTCCTCTACAGCACGGAGCGAACGCTCCCGCTTTTCGGCACAGATCACCTAGAAGAGGCGACTCAAGCCGGTACATCCCCCAGAGCTGCAGCCGGTGGGGGCTACGGCCTCAGAGAACAGGCCTGACCTGCTTGCGGCCGCAGGCCACGGCCTCCCAAGGCCCCGCTTGGGGCGAGGACTCCCCTTCCCAGGCCCAACCCCTGGCTGCCCTGCCCGCCCTG
>NW_008794491.1:837756-838291 GCF_000699145.1 Aptenodytes forsteri
GCCAGGGGCTGGGCCGCGCCAAGCTAGGGCGAACCCGGGCGCCACACGCTCCCTCACCTGTACCCGCGGCTGGATGGGGTCGGGTGGAAAAAAAAAACCCTAATAACCGGTGGCGCTTCCGACCGCCTTCTTTGATGAGGGCAGACGCCACGTAGGGGCGCTGGGGCGGCCGGACCGGAAGCAAGCTACGTTGGAGGCGTGGAGGAAGGCATCTTGGATCCTGGCAGCAAAGCGCGGGGGCGGAGAGGTGGCCATCTTGGAGCCTGTTCTGACACAGCAGCGGGGGACGGCGCCATCTTGAACCCTGGCAGTTCCCCCACAGGGCCTGGCGCGGCCATGTTTGGTTCGGGCTGATGAAGCGGTGCCGGCCGCCATCCTGGACCCGGGCGCAGCTATGCCGGGAGAGGGCAGAGCAGGGCGGGCTAACGCGCCCCTGGGGAGGCCGGGTCCCCGTCCTGGGTGCTGGAGAGGCCCTGAGCTGCCGGCCTCCCGCCAGCCCCGTAGGCGGGAGGGGGCGCCGGCCGCGCGCTCCAGA
>NW_008794491.1:839744-878705 GCF_000699145.1 Aptenodytes forsteri
TGCCCCCCCCCGAGGCCGGGAGGGGGGGGGGGGCGCCGGCCGCGGGCTCCAGACCGCGGTGGCACGGAGCAAAAGGCGCCGGTGTCACGCCGAGAGCTGGGAAGCCAGGCTGGGCCGTGCCGAAACATGGGGCTGGGTTTTGTGCCGCTACACAAATATCTGGGGGGGGGGCCGCTTGTGCCCTGCGTGGCCTCGGCAGTGGACCGGGGCGCTTCTCTCGTCCCCTGGGCGTTTTTCTTTCCCGCAGCCTTGGGTCAAAGCTTGGGTTTTAAGTGAAAATGGATTTTCTTGTGGTCTGCGGTGCTGGGATGAGGAGGTCTTTGGTAAAACAGCCAACCAAAGAGAAAACACAGCACAAACCATTACAAGTTTTGCAGCTAGAAGTGGTGAAAATGCCTGCTACATGAAGGTTAATTTCAGGAGCGTGACTTGCCAGAAATGTGGCCAAAAGAAGTGTATAGATACTAGTTTGTTTATCAAATACGGTAAGATAAAGACTAGCAGCATTTAAACTGCTATTTTTTTAATAGTGACTTCCCAGCAAAGACTGGTGTTGAAGTGTACTGCTATGCAGTAGCCTGTGACTGAGTCTCTAAAAGTACTAAATGTTTACTCTGAAAACTGGAAGGAAAGGTGTAAGCAAAGTTACAAAGTTATATATCCACAGAGCCAGGGGTGGGCATAGCGTGAGCTAATTGTGCTAGGAAGTAATTTAAGCTATCCATGGAAGACTGAGCGAGCGCAGTTTATTGCTGAGGGTAAAGCAAAAAGTGAATGAAACAGCACTAAGTTTGAGGAATTATTTTTTTCCGGTATGAAATAGTTAATGCAGTGAGAGCTGAAAGGGTATCTGGAGATTTGTTTCTTGCTGTTTCCAGAGCGAAGTCAACAGGATGGTAATGAACCTCAATCATAGCAGTCAAACAAGCTGTCCTTCTGTCAGGTCAAACGTCCAGCTGGCCCAGCATTGTATCTCTGACAGTGCCCGGGACAGAAAAACTTTGAAACAAAGAAAGGGAGTCTGTGCTGCTGATTCCATAGATCTGGTAAGTGAAGCTATTTTGAAGCCAAGGACAGGAATAGTCTTGGGTTATTAAGACTAACAAAGTATGATACTTGTAATTTAACTAGCATATCTAAATGTAACTGGCCTAGTTTTCCCCAGAAATTATGTTGACAGCTGTATGAGTAGATACACAGGAAAGACGCATGACTGGTGTGAGCTAAGTACCTGAACAGATCTGGAATGACGCAAATGCGCAGCTTCCTCTTCCCCTTCCCCTTCCCCTCTGCCAGCTTGCTCTGCCTCCCTGCAGCGGGAAGGAGGGGCTGACACACTCTGCATTGTGGCAGATCTTGATGCCCCAGGGAGCAGAGGCCCGCACTCTGCTGTGTGGGTGCCCTGCCAGGCTGCATGCTGGAGCAGATAGATACCTGTCTGGGAAGAGAGATTTGAACACTTTCATGCAGCCTGCGCAAGAACTAGTAGAAATACACGGCGCCGATGCTTAATGCAGATATGTGCCACAGTGTAAAAGAAGGCTCTGCCTCCTTGCTTGCAATATGCCAGTGTTACATTGCTTGTCAGACTGCCAGAGTTAAGGCAAAGAGGTTAATGAGAGGCAAACCTTGGAGAAGAACAGAGCTGCTTAAAGAAAGCCTATAAAACAGTACAGAATTACACTTTCCTAGTATATTAGCCTAGCAATCTGTAGTGTAAGGGCTTTGTGGGCCAGGGGTTTGGTGTGCACTTGTTAGCAAAATTTTATAGACTTTCTTTCCATGGATTAATCTAATTGCTTTTTTTAAACTTATTTATTCTTTTGGTTACACATATCATCCCTGGAGCCACGAATCTAATTGTTCAATATGAAAAAGTGCAATTTTTTTTTTTTTTTTCAAATATCTACCTGATCATTTCATTTGATACCTCCTAGTTCTTGTGCTGTACGAATTCATGTGTCACCTTCTCCATGTGTCTCTCATACTGCCACTTAGATGTCTCTTTCCCAAGGTGAAGCATTCTCATCTATTTAGCTTGTCCACCAAAAGAAGTCATTCTGAGCCATGGCTGTCTAGTCATCACTTTCTGTATCATCCAAATGTCTACTTGATCATTTCATTTGATACCTCCTAGTTCTTGTGCTGTACGAATTCATGTGTCACCTTCTCCATGTGTCTCTCATACTGCCACTTAGATGTCTCTTTCCCAAGGTGAAGCATTCTCATCTATTTAGCTTGTCCACCAAAAGAAGTCATTCTGAGCCATGGCTGTCTAGTCATCACTTTCTGTATCATTTCTGATTCTATAATTGTTTTTAAGATCAAGGACCACCATAGCATTCAGTATTCAAGAAGCACCTGAATACTTCCTGTTATATTTACCTTTTGAATAGCATTGCGTGTTGACATGGTTTTTCATAGAACTTCCTGTAGTGAGTGCTAAGTTTTTTCTTTGAATGGTAATAACTTATCTAGATTACATCACTCTGTATATATAGTTATGTTGCTTTTCCAAATTCAGTAATTCACAACTAGCAATATTAAATGTCGCCTGCCTCTTTATTGTGCTGTCGTTCAGTGTGCCACAGTCCTCCTACAGTTCTTCTAGAAGGAGAGCATCTAAGATGAGAGACTGGCAAAGGGCCAACTTTTATAAGGCGTGCAAGGAAAGATGCACAAGCAGCATCAGGACACCAGGAATACATCTCCCATTCAATTCCATTGAGACTTAACCAGCAGAGAACATAACATTCTTCTGTCTTTTTCAGACAAGCGTCTCTGGACCAAGAAAATACAAAGCACTGCCAATAATAGCTAATGTGTTTTAATTTTTTTTTTTAAAAGGGTTAAGCAATGAGGTTGAAATACTGAAGGAAAACGTATTTAAAATCAGACTATGAAAGCAATGGAGGATCCATACTCTTCACACACAGAAATCTTCAATGAATGAAAACCAAGGAATAGCAGAAATCTTGGATGGAATTCCACAATGTTCAATCATATGAGGTGTGCAAATAAAAAGGCCTACACAAGTAGGGTAAAAGGCACAGTTCATGCCAATCCATAGGTAGCCTGATAATAAAGCATGCAGAAGAATCATTTGGGCTTTTGCTTTGCTTTTTGCTTTGCTTATTTAAGAAAAAAAAAATTGTTCAGGAATGTACTTAATGGATGGACCCAACATTTGGAATTTTCCTTCTCTGCATGGAAGGTACAGGGGAGACCAGTCTCACAAAATGACTCATTAGACAACTTAAAGGTTAATCCCAAGATGAGCATTTTTACAAAACAGTTCAAATACTATTTCAAATGGCGCTTCCTTCACTGAAAATGCCCTGGCAAAACATCTGACCCGAACAGTCAGTTCTGAGAACCTGTTATTGTGAAGAGCTACTTTTTAATTATGTATGATCTATGTATGTACCAGTTTTGCCAAGCTTTGTTCCCTGCTTGGTGTCCAAAGCTTGTGCTTACCTGAGCTTACTCAGCAATGTACAAAAATGCCTTGGGGTCATTCAGTGGATTTACTAAAGAGGAGAGTCTGAGGAATACTAGTGCAGGGCCACCCTGCGGATACTTGATGTCACTGGAAACTAAGTGCACAGTTGCGATGATGAAAACAAGCGCATAGCAAAGACTGGCCACCAGACCACTGCAGTATGCTTTCTAGAGAAACAGTTGTGCTAGTTATGGCTAAGCTTTATAGGGAGAGTTTTGGACAGGTTTTGTAGGAGGATGGGGTTTGCCATATACACAAGTAACATTCAGGGTCTGTGAAAGATCATAGCAATCTAGTCACTCCATCTGCAGAGAAATGAATGGGAGATCTGAGAGGGGCTGCAAAGCTTTGTAGAATGGCAGAAGAAGTAGTATAAATATAAAATACAAGTGGAATTGTCAGTTCTCACCAAAATGTTTTGGAGACAACCTGCATACTGTTGCAGGAGGGAGACTTTTGTGAATATACTGATCACATTTTTGAATTGTATATGGGTATAACTATTTAGTAACTGATAGACTGGTGCAGTTTTGTAATAACAAACCTGAAACAGCAGTATAAATGGTAACTTGCATTAAGGTTTTAGCCAACTCGTGGTGGCCAGTTGAGTCTATACATCAAGATAAACTTCAATATGAACATCCTCATAGACAAGCTGATGGAGTATGGGCTAGATCAGTGGACAGTGAGGTGGAGTGAATAGTGGCTGAACTGCTGGGCTCAGAGGGTGGTGATCAGAAGAACTAAGTCCAGCTGGAGACCAGTCACTAGTGCTGTCCAGCTGCAGTTGACGCTGGTTCCAGTACTGTTTAACTCTTCATTAATGACCTGGATAATGAAGCAACGTGCACCCTCAACAAGTTTGCAGATGATACAAAACTGGTAGGAGTGGCTGACACACCAGATGTCTGTGGTACCATTCAGAGGAACCTGGACTTGCTGGAGAATTCGGCAGACAGGAAGCTCATGAAGGTCAACAAGAAGTGGAAGTCCTGCACCTGGGAAGGAACAACCCCATGCACTACTACATGCTGAGGGCTCATTACCTGGAAAGCAGCTTTGCAGAGAATGATGATATGGTCCTGGTGGACAAAAAGCTGAACATAAGCCAGCAATGCACCCTTGCAGCAAAGAATGCCAATAGCTGCCAGGGCTAAATTGGAAGGACTGTTGCCAGCAGGTCAAGGGAGGTGATCCTTCCCCTCTACTCAGCACTGGTGAGGCCACATCTAGAGTGCTGGGTCCAGTTCTGGGCTCCCCAGTACTAGAGATACATGGACATAGTGGAGTGAAACTTGTGGAGAGCCGCTAAGGTAATTTAAATTAAGGGACTGGTACACCTGTCATGCAAGGAAAGGCTGAGAGAGCTGGGACTGTTCAGCCTGGAAAAGAGAAGGCTCAGGAGGATCTTATCATCTGTCTGATGGGAGTGTTTAATGGCAATGGAGCCAGACTCGTCTCAGTGGTGCCTGGTGACAGGACAAGAGGCAATGGGCACACACTGAAATACAGGAAGTTCCATCTGAACACAGTAAAACAGTTTTTTTCTGTGAGGGTGGTTGAACACTGGAACAGGTTTCCTGGAGAGTTTGTGGAGTCTCTTTCTGTGGAGATACTCAAACCTGACTGGACACGGTCCTGGGCAATCTTCTCTAGCCAACCTTGCTTTGAGCAGTGGGGTTGGGCTAGTCAGTCTCCAGTCAGTCTTCCGACTTCAGCTATTCAGTGATTGTGTGAATTAGAGCCTTTCTAAGCTAACTCAGTCTGTTTATCATGAGGAGAAGGGAGAGATCCAGAAGTGAAGAAAAGAATGCAGTGTGGTGATTTGGGATTACCAACAAAGCTGCAAGTCAAAGGTCTGGTCTGATCTAAGTAACAATTTTATGAAAGTAACAAAATGTCTTTTTTCCTCCTTGCACCATGTCCTTTGAGTATCTACATCATTAGGCCCTTTATGCTGAGGTGCAAAACGCTTCACTAGTCAAGCTGCTTAAAAGGTTCATTGATCTGGAAAACTATACCAGGCATCACATCATCACATCACCGTCCAGGGTGAGCTGGCTGGACTAAAGATAAAGTGCTTGCTGCGTCAAGGTTGGCTGCAGGGGAGAGGTTTTAACTGGGAGGATCAGAGCTGGCCAACTGGTGGAGAAGGACCTTCTTGCAAAGGAGAGTTTGACTAGAGCTAGCGAGGCATATGGTGGTGAAAAGGCTGTGTGTCCCTTGGCCAACAGGAGCCAACGGGAGTACCCTCCTGCCAACACTTTCTGTGTGGGTCTGAGGAGTCCCCCAGGGAAGATGGCAGCTGAGAAGAAGGTGCGGCTAGAGAAACTTTCCCGGCAGGCTGCTGACAGCCTGTCAATCTTTGGGGGTACAGCCCAGCCCTGGCCTGCCTTCCTGTTTCTGGTTTTGTGGGGTGTGTGTTGGAGGCAGCATTCGTGTGTTCCACAGAGACATGCTCAGGAGCAGAACTCTGCTCCATCCTGGTTCATTTTCCAGACCAAAACCAAAATGCTGAGGCTGATTCTTTTATGTCTGGGCTTTGTCATTTCTGCTTGCAGTCTTCATTTCCCAAATTGGGAGGGGTGAGGGGGAACCCTATTGTTGCACATTTGAAATGCCTTGCCTTAGATGTCTTGCAACATTTTGTGCTATCAGCATTTCCGTTAACCACATCTAACTTTTCATCAGTCAAGCTCCTTCTTTAAAAAAAAAAAACACAACATAACTTTAAATACCCTGAAAGGTGAAAAATCAGATTACAGTCCCTTTGACATGACCAGTTATGATTTGCTGAGTACAATGTTCTGTATTTGGTGATCTAAGCTGTCTCAAGCTGGGACAGAAGCTGATCTGGATTGGTAAGAATCCCAGAAATGGGATTAGCTAGGTGAATGTGCTGATCTGATAAACCATGGAAGTGGCTACAAGACAACAGATCAGATACCTGATGGTGGCATGGCAGGGTTTGGAATTATGAATCACATCAAGCAAAGGTCAGCATTATGCCAACAGGCAAGACATCTGATTCAGTTGCCTTATAGAAACTATAGTAAAGTATGTGTCTGTGCCTATCATTCCCTTGCTTCCTATTATTCTTTGACTCAGGGCACTATTTTATTTTTACAGTGTTGAGACAGCTTCTTTTGGCTTGACTGTTTGTTTATTTTATCAGCAGATCGTATCTAAAAATTCAAATGTTGAGTCATCCTAAGCCAGGGTAAAAGAACATACTTAGCATACACGTGCACATACAGGAAAAAAGCAGTTCCTAAAATGTCATGCGAGTTTCTTTTTTCAGTCATTCCAGAGACAGGACTGATGGTACTTGCTCCCTGACACCGGAGTATCTGCTTCACTAGGGTAGGTATAACGAGCTGCAGAATTCTGCTTTCCTCTTCAACTTGCAATTTCTTATTCTTCACTCCTGAAAACCTCTCTGTCCCCTCTAGTTCCCCCTTCCATCTTCATAACCACATAGCAGCCCTTCTAGCACTCTTGAAAACATAGCGTGGGCAGTATCTTCTTATTGATTCATCCCTCAGTTTGCTTTGGAGTAGGATTTGTATTACTGTCTTTACAGCATTCCTTGATTCTCTGTCCTCTTCATACGATCTTCTGTAGCTATATGGGGAGGCAACAAGATTCAGCTCTTGCAGCACTGTTCTCCAGTTGTCCCTGTAAAAGTCACTTCTGCATTTATCAGCAAGACCACAGGAAAGGAACAAACTTGTTAGAATTTTAAGTTAAGTCCCCAGCTGCCTTCCAGTAAATTCTTTCATAGCTTTCCTTGCAGGTCACCCTCAGCTAAAAGCCTTAGCTAAAAGCTAAGAAGCAATTCTTACCAAAAAGTGATGAATTACAATGTTTGTCACAACTGTTTATCTTAGTTTCTTCGTGGTGAAGCGGTTCTAACACTTATGCATCGCTCCACATTTAGACTATATGTTATGCAAGAAAGACATTGATGATTTGGAATATTTTTTTTAAATCATTGCTATTTAGTCCTGCACACAACAGTCCCTGACTGGCATTTAAGTACTGGCATAACAGAGGTTAAAATAGAATCAGGCTGGGTTGTCTTATTCATGTCTCCTCGGTTGCTTCTGTAGGCTGTATTCAGCTCTTACCTATGCAGTTTCCTTGTGTTCTGGTAATGCTTTTAGGGACCTTTCAGCAACACAACTGTCTTAATTGATTCAGCAAGGGTTTAGTTAACAGGGATTTTATAAACAATTCTATTAATGCCTAAAGGATGAAGATCAGGCTCTTTTTCTCAGTTCTATCTTGACTTTGCTAGATTTCCTTTGCTTTCCTTTCTAAATGTACTAATATCCAAGTCCAAGAATAATTGAGCAATTAAAGTGTTTCCACTGCTGTTCTCATAGTTTTAAAACGTCACTTAAGTATTCTGTGGCTCAGCTTCATAGTCTTGCAATAAGACACCTTTTCTTATATCTAAAACGTCTCAAGAACATTACTGCTATTACTCTGTTTTAATTTTTCTTTCTACAACTAAATCTCTGTCTGTTCTTCTTAAACCATTAATTTCTCGCCTTTCTCCTCATCGAGACTAGCTTTCTAAGGAACCAGCAGAGAGCTCAAAACAAAAGCAGGGAGAAGGAAGTGCTTATTGAGACTTCCCTAAAAATACCCCTTAGCAGACAGAGTTGCTGTCCTGTCTGTTCTATTTATAATGTCCAGAAAGTGGAGTAGGGTTATTTCACTAAGACAAGCATTGCTTTCTCAACCTGAACCTATTTCACTGGTTATGCCAGAAGAAATCACTCATTTTAAAGGGAAAAGGAACTAAAATGCTGGCTTAGCTTTCTGAAGAAGAGAAGTGTATACAAAGCTGGAAGTCGATCAGGAAAGACACCTGGTGATAGTGTGGGCGTGTGAATGGAGAGCTCCACTTCAGAGTGGAGGCTAAAAAGAACCAGACTGAAATCAAAGGGGATGACAGATAGGAGAACTTAAGTGTATACAATCCCCTGTTTGAATAGTGGGGCTTATGTAGCGTAGCCACCATAAGAATGCTGAAGGTGTATAATGGTCAGATTAGTAAGCCTTCAGCACAAACTTGTATAGACCAATGCCTTTGTACCCTGACAGCTCTGTACTGTCACCTGACTTAGAGATGCTTCAGTACAGATAAAGAGAAGAATTTGGGCAGGAGGGTGAGAATTGCCTACTAATTTGCTTTCTGTTTTATAGCTACAGAATGCGTCGCCTCCTGGGTAATAGCAGTTCACACGAACAGGCTGCTGTATATTATGGATCAGAATCCATTGTCTCCATTGCTATCTTCATCATCGTTTTCATCATAGGTATCCCAGGCAATGGATTGGTGATCTGGGTAGCTGGTCTGAAAATGAAAAGGTCTGTGAACATTGTCTGGTTCCTAAACCTTGCTGTGGCTGACTTCATGTGCTGCTTGTCCTTGCCGTTTTCCATTGTTCACCTGGCCCTCCATGAACACTGGCCGTATGGTTTGTTCCTCTGCAAAGTCATTCCATCAGTCATAATCTTCACCATGTTTGCTAGTGTCTTCCTACTCGTGGCCATCAGCATTGACCGGTGCCTCCTCGTGATGAAACCTGTATGGTGTCAAAATCATCGAACAGTGAAATCTGTATCACTAATATGCAGTGGCATTTGGATCCTGGCCTTCATTTTCTGCTGTCCTGTCTTTCACTACCGTAAGACTATCATTCATGATGGCAAAACTGAGTGCGGGTACAATTCTGGAGATGATGAAGTGCCAGATTATATGGATGATTCTGTAAATAGGTCACTGGAAAAATACTCAGCTTTAGCCTACAATGATAATGACTCAGGGGGAAATCCATATGAAAGTGATCATTCTGTATCCCTCGCCTTAGTGGTAATAAGCATCACTAGGGCTGTATGATGAAGCGCCAGATTATATGGATCCTGTAAATGGGTCACTGGAAAAACACTCATCTTTAGCCTACAATGGTAATGACTCATGGGAAAATCCATATGAAAGTGATCATTCTGTATCCCTCGCCTTAGTGGTAATAAGCATCACTAGGGCTGTCTTTGGCTTTGTGCTCCCCTTTGGCATAATGGCAGTTTGCTATGCCATTATTGCTTTCAGAATGCGTGCAAATCAGTTTCACAACAGGATGCTGCAAACAATTGCGCTCGTGGTAGCCGCATTCTTCATCTGCTGGGCTCCATACCATGTAGTTGGCATTCTGCACCTTGTACCTACTCTTGGAACAGAGCTGAGGGAGTCATTGATCCTCTGGGATCACCTCTCTACAGCACTTGCATATGCCAACAGCTGCATCAACCCCCTGCTCTATGTTTTTGTGGGACGGGACTTCAGGGCAAAGGCACAGCAATCAGTGCAAAGAATCTTGGAAGGCATCTTTACCGAGGAACCAACGCGCTCAATCCCTTACTCCCTTGACAGAAGCAAGACTTCCACAGAGAAGGATGTTAGCAGCAGTGTAATGCAGGACTTCTGATCACTGCTGTAGAAAGAGCGAGCTATGGCCCAGCACATCTATCACTCTCCACTTAAAAGCTTTTTTTGCTGCAACACATTTGATTAATCTGCAGATCCACACACAGGGCACTGAGATGGTTCAGATCAGAACAGCTAAGCCCCTTTACATCCTACTCCAGAGAGATGGAAAGTTGGAGGTACCAAGGGTAATAAATCTGAGGGAAGATTCTGGTGAAGCAGGAGACACAGAGTACTTTAACCTTTAAAGAAGAAAGCAGGCTTGCAGAATGATTTGTGGTGGGATCATGTAGTTTAACCTCCGAATTGCTAGATGAGAATGTCATTAGAGTTACTTGCATATGTCTATGTTCTACATCTCCTGTCTCTGATAAATTGCAGATGAAACTAACTTTGATGTCTCTCCTTGGAATCTGCCATCCCGTCTTTCCTCTCCTTTGGCTATACTTGGGGTCTGAGGGTTTTTTTCTGAAGATTTCCCTAGAGGGTAGTGCTATGTTTTCTTACAGCAGTGCATTAGAACAGCACTTGCCCCAGTCAGCTGCTTTGAACTGACTTTCATGCCCTGGCAGATGCCCAAGGTATTTCTTTGTCCCAGCAAATACATCACTGTACAGTAGTAACTGGTCCAATGCACACGCTGTAGCTATGTTCGTTAGCATGCACTCACCCACAGTCTCCCCAACACTCCCTCCACCACCAGAGTCCCAAATCTTCCTTTTAGGAAGTAGTCCAAGATTATCCAAATGTACCCACTGCATTTTAAGATGGCACATGAGCAGAACTTGAGCAACTGCAGTCATTGACAAACCAGATTAGGTGGCTGCTGGACTATCGGCCATTTGGTAAAACCTTGGAATTGAGAAGTGATAACCTCTAGTCTGACCCCAAGAAGGTGGGGAACAAGCCTGTTGCGGCACAGTCATGTCCTGCTCTCTACAAGAGATGTGCTTCTCATGCCTTTCTGGTGGAGGAAGATAAAAGTTTCATCCAGTCAAGCTATTTGGGGGCGCTTCCCAAGCTTGAATGTTCCCTGCTCCTGAAAAGCTGAAGTATGTTTATGAGGTACTTTAAGGAAGTGGTTTAAAATCTGCTTTTTGTGTTAGTCCTTCCTTAAAGGAGCAAGGTCAACAAATGGTATGACAAACAGCCACTAAGCATTGGTATATTTTTCACTTTGCCTTTCTGGCGAGCACGAGTTGAAAGACTCGCTGATCTCAGTGCCCTTAGAATAGCCAGCTGTGAAAGCTTTCAACGCTTTCTCTTGACATCCTAAAAAGTCCCAGTCATAAAGTTCATGTATAGGTGCAGGCTGTTAATTTAGCGATGTCCACACCCAAATTCTGTTTCTAAGGTAAGTAGGTGGGAACCGAGCCCACCTGAGGGGCGCCGCTGAAAAAAAAATTCAATACTGGCACCAAAAGAGTTAAACCATAAACATTCACTTTTTCTTTTTATTAAGAAAGCATGCACAAAAATAAACTCGTGAGACCACGCCCCTCTCTCCCTGACCACTGACACAAAGCACGGGGGGCCACACCGCGCTGGAGGGGCCTGCAAGAACCCCTCTCTGGGACAGGCCGGCATCCCTCCCCTCCCTGCAGGCCGGTACTCGCACACCCTGCAGAGCTCCACACCACCCACCCGATGCCTTCCCACGCACTAACAACGCACATTTATTTCAGGGGCAGAGGAACGAGGCTAATTTGCACACTGACCGGCATGTATTTACATATGCAAATGAGGCACAACTTAATACGCAAATGAGGCAAATATGCAAATGAGGAGCACTTGGATACGCAGAAGGAGCCATCTTGGTTTGTTTTTCTTCTGGTGTTTTCAGACTTCCCCAGGGCCAGGTCTCAGTAACATCCTCTGCAAAGCACTAACTGGCACCTACCAGAGGTTGTCTCTCATGGCTGTCTCCGGTGCCACTTTCCACAGAAACCCATCACGCATGCTTCCAAGCTGTATCATTCCCATCCTGAGGCAGCAGAGATAACAGCTGACCCCGTACTGAAGTTGGCTCTGGGATTCCTCATTTCTCTTGGAAACACTCAAATGACGAACTCCCCCCCAAACACACACTTAAAGAAAAAAAAAAGAAAAAAAAAGAAAAAAAGTTCCCCCCCCCAATACAATGAGACTCTGTCCACTTCCCTGACAAAGATCCAATTGGTTTATCCCTACAACAAATTTAAAAAGCAATGCCAGTTCCCCACCTTCCTGCAGTCAGAGTAGAGGTTATTGCTCCCCTGCCCTAGGTCTGTCAAGCGGCCATGATGTGTTATCTTGGTTCCCTTCACTGGTAAACAGGGAATATAAGGGCTGGGGGGAGGCTTTACAAAATATAAGAGGAAACGAGGTTTGACAGAACAGAACCATACCAGAAAAAAGGGGAACGCAGGACACAGCTTTGGGGAGGAAGCATCTCAACACTCACTCCTGCTCCTGCACCATTTCCACCTTCCTATTTGCAAGTGCTGACAAAACTCATCCTTCGGGATTTACACCAGATTCCACCATCTCCCCAGCTGAACTGCAAGGGGCCTGACCCACCCTCCTCCCTTTTATACGATACTCTTTGGCTGTTCGGTTTAAAAACCTGCCCCACTTCGTCCTCTCTCTTCTAATGCATCTCTTACAAAAACCACTTGTGAGGGCCTCCCAGTTACTTGACCAGAGGGTCCAGCCCCTTGACCAGAAGTCCCCTAATTCAGCTCCACTCTGAGCAGCAGCTTCCTCTTCCCACCATTAGCCCATTCACAAAGTGGGAACTGCTGACTGAGAATTTGCACCTACGCAACAAGACTCCTGTTGCTGGCACTCTCCAACCACAGGCAAGGACAGTCTCCAATGAAATACGAGGGGCAGAGGGCCAAATAACAACTGAACAAATACTGATAGAGAAAACTTCCAAATTTGCATATGCAAGTAAGAGCCTCACTACATATTTTGAAGAAGGGCTTGAAGGGGTGGGGGGTGAAATTAAAAGCTCTGGGGAACAGAATTTGCTGAATCACATGTGACACCCCTGACTGCTTCTTTTACCTGATAGGTATGTAGGCTTCACCTGGAGGCTGCAAAAGGCAGTGTAGAAAATAGGTCAGGATTCCCTCAAAATCTCTCTCAGTCCTCACAGATGGCACTGCATTCTGAAACCCAACTTCTCTGCTGAAATACCATCTCTGCTACATTCTCCTTTCTCCAAACTCAGGTCTACCCTCCCAGCTCAGCTCCGCTCTCCCTACCTCAGGGATTACCCTCTCTTTGTACTTGGGAACTCTACTTCTTTTCTTGCTTTTCCTGCTGGTGCGAGAAAGTTCACAGAGCTAAGATCACCCCTCCAGTGTCCCTTTAGCCCCCTGACCTTTACAACATTTACGAAACAACATAACTACAGGCTCCCAGGGTCCACTAGGCTCTCTCACTCCAGTAGCCAATACGACAGATTCACCGGCCACCTTGAAGGGAAAGAGGGATTGTTAAACGCAAAATGACGGAGGCAGAGAAAGATGCACTCGAGGATTCAGCCTTCCGAGGTCTTTTCGTGGCACCAAGGACCCATCTTTCCGCCCTCCACACAGATTCACCACCTTGAAGGGAAAGAGGGATTGTTAAACGCAAAATGACGGAGGCAGAGAAAGATGCACTCGAGGATTCAGCCTTCCGAGGTCTTTTCGTGGCACCAAGGACCCATCTTTCCGCCCTCCACAGGGCACCACACAACACGAAAGAGCCGATCTGATGCGTCCGAGGCCACCAGAGGAGGGGGAGGGCTGTGCTCAATTATTGGTAATAATAATAACAATAATAATAAACAAAAGAAGAAAAAGAAGATAAAACAGGACGCAAGGAAGGATTATCTTCGGCAGCATCTTGCGGTGGCTTCTCTGGCGGAGATAGAGAATATATATCTATATACAGGCAAGGCAGGGAGGCTGGGGAGGGTGGTGCTGGCACCATTCACCCCATGTCCCCCTCCCCTCCCACGTCCTTCACAAAGGACGGGCTATCAAGTCTGTAACTCGCTAGGTGATCAAGTCCCAGTCGAAATCATCGGGGATTTCCTCATTGGCGCCTGGAGGAGGCCCTGGAGGCCGAGGGACCAGATGGTGAGCTGAGCCAAAAACAAGAAAAAAGAAGAGAAAGGAAAGAGAACAGTTAGAATAAACAATGTCACGCTTTTTCACAGTGGGCCCTCGGGCAAAAGAAAGCATAAGGGATTCGGGCCTTCTCCCTTCCAACAGTCTAACAAGCAAGAACACTACTGGCATGAATTTCTCCCTGTCAGACAGCAGCTACCAATGTCTGTAGGTGGTCTGCTGTGAAATTCTCCACAGCAGCTTCTACAGAGGTTAAGTTTCAGTCTCCTTAACTTCCCTTACAGCTGACTGCTGATAGAGCACAAAGGACTTCATCAACAGAAGCTTCTCATGTAAAGTTGCCTTCAAGCAACCAACTGAGGGTGAGGCTGAGCTAGAAGACTATTTATGTGAAGTGAAAGAAATCGGGCTGCTGAAATCCTAAAGTTTGCCAGAGCTATGGCAGAGCCCTAAACAGAGGGTCCCTTGCAGACCAGGCTCCCTCTCTACCCTCAGTGCTCCATTTGATTAGTAAGGGCTTTGGGAGAAATGCGTAAAGGGCTTGGGAACGAGTTCTTCAGTGTTCATTGGTATAATATGCCTCAATGTCACCACTTACCTGGGCGATTATATCCCGGAGAGTCCTGGGTGGAAATCTGGTACATAGGAGATGGCCCGGAGAAGAGATGGGGAGGCTGGGGCTGACCATAGGAGTTCACTGTGAAAGGAAAGGAGTAAAAAAAACCAAAACCTGTTAATGTTCTGGTCAGCTATCTTGGCCCTGACTGGGTGGCAGCTCAGCCACAGAGCAACTCACTCAGACCCACGGGATACTGAGGAGATGTTCAGCTGTTGGGTCCTAACTGCAAGCTATAGCTTGGTCAGGGATCTTGTTCTTGGAACCAGCAGGAGTTTCTCTATTATTGTAAAAGAAGAAAATTTTCATCCAGGAACGCCACAAACTGGCTCAATATCATCCATTTAGTTCAGTACTAGATGACACACACCATCACAGCTGTATCAACACCATGATATCCTCTGTGCTCTCCTCAGAGTGCATCCTCCTACTCTTTGTCCAGTCAGTATTTCTCCAACATGGATGCAAGACCTTTCTTCTTCACAGCTCCTACAGCTCCTGCCATCTGGAATAGCAATCTTTCTACCTTGCCATTCCTTTCTGTTGGTCACCTACAAAAAACACCACCCCCTTCTCCTTTTATGGGTCTACCTTTTAAATGTATTTCTGCCGGGAAAGGCTGCCTGTCAATGGTATGCATCACATAATAACAGTCTGTCTAGGCCACAGACATAGGACATGCCAATTCTTTAAAGCCAGAGGAAGCTGAGTTGCTACGAACAGCTCTGACAGCCCAGCCCCGAGTTGCTTGGTGCTACATTGCCTGGCAAGGCAGCAAGTAGTTTAGGATATTCACAGAATTGGGCCTTCATTTACATGTCATTTTAGTCTCCTTCCTAATTACCTTGGTTCATGGATTGCTCCTGCTTGCCACTGTTCAGGGCACAAGAATCAGAGATTCGGGGGGGCTGCTGCGGGCCAATCAGATGAGGGAGCTGACCAGTCTGGGTAAGGAAGTGATTAAGGGAGTCGCAGAGGTTGGCAATATGGTGTTGATCCAGCGTCCAGTTCTTCCGCTCAGCCTGGCGCAGACTCTCCATCAGCTCTGCAGGGGACAAAGGACAATGTCAAAGACAGCACTCACATCGTGGTCTTCCCTGCAAAGAGTTTCTGTCTTCTACCCCTAAATCCTACCTTCTCCCCACAAACCCAACTTCATTGCTTCGAGTCTGTCACCAAACTCCTGGAGAGCTCCGTATCTAGGATATTGTCTCACTGACTCAGGTAGGGGAGGGAAGAGTAGGAGGGAAAAATCTCAGTTAGCTTTCTGACATACTTTTATGAATTAAGTCCCCCTGCCCCAAACTCTTGCAGTGTTCAAGTGCTTCAGGGTCTTTAACAGAACCCATGAAGTAGGACACCTCGTTTTACAAATAGAAGAGTTGAGTCACTGAGAAACCCATGGACTTGACACAATTACATCGAAAAAAAGATCTGGGCACAGCACTCACATATTCTGGACTACAGCCCTAGTCACTGAGTCACTAGACCTAGCCACTAGGCCAACACTGACCTGAGAATTGGGAGTGCTCAATGCTAGACCAGTTCAGCCGGTTTACCATCTTGAAGCTTTCCTTCAGGGAATCGATGTTGGAGCACCAATCAGGGGGAAATGCTGGAATGAAATGGGGACAAGATTATTCCAATACAGACTGCCCTTTCCCTCCACCACTTCATATAAAATGATCGGCTCCTCTTCACCAAAGAGCCTGATGCTACAGTAGCTAGAAATCCTTTCTCCCTTGGAAGACCAGGGATGGTGCCTCCTTTTTAATTTAGCTCCTGACTTTATCCCTGCATCCCTAAACAGAACCCTAAACCCAGTGTGGATGTATCCTCCTTTCCTTCAGTAAGGAAGCAATTTCCCTCTCAGATTTCAATCATAACTGGCTTTCACCCTTTTTCCACACACAACGTAGGCACTACTTAGGGAAAGCTCGCTTGTGGAATTTCTGTCTGGGGGCTCCTCTCTGCTCCCTTTTCCCCAGCTGTTCTTTCCATCACCCCTGACTCACCAAAGCCAGCATTGTTGATTGAAGCCTGTGACTGCTGCTGCTGCTGCTGGTGCTGATGTGGCTGCTGCTGTGGGTGGGAGTGCGGGTGATGTTGTTGATGCTGGTGGTAGCCTCCATGCTGCATTGGGGGGGGGTGCATGGACATCACTGGTGGAGGGCCATAACCTTCGCCACCCTGCTGCTTTCCCCCTTGGGATGGGCAACCCTCTGGGGTTGGAGTGTGGAGTGGGGGAGCAGCACCCACTGATGAGGGGCCTTGCTGCTGCTGCTGCTGGTACATGTAGTAGTTGTGGTTGGAGGGCTGCATGTCACCAAGGAGAGAAGAGAAACCTGCCGAGTCGAAGAAAGAGGAGGGAGCTTTAAGAGCTGCCTGGATCAGACCTCTGCTTAAATTATCCATCTCTAATTTCACACTGCTCATTCTGCTATTTATGAAGCTTTTGGAGTGCCCTCTGCAGGCTGCCAACAACTATCACTTGCACAGTTATGCTCTCACTGTGCTCCAGATTCTGTTCAAAACAAAAGCCTCTACAACAAAACCCCAGCAGGATTTAAACTTCTAGTACAGAGTTGGGCACTTAAATTCCTCCCTGGATTTTTCCTATACTTACCAAAGTAACCCATGCTCTTCTGAAATTTCATGCACCTGTTGTTTTCCTAGAAATGACCATTAAGCAAACTTAAACAACAAAACATTTAGAAAACAGATAACTTGATAAATCTGACTTGCTGTTTCCAAAAGCTCCCTTCAGTTCCCGTCTTACAAGCAGCTTGGTCAGGAACCTTCGCAATTTTTCTCACACAGATCATTAGAGGTCACACATTCTATTGCTTTTGTACACAGAGCACACTGCACGCATCAGGGCTCCTTTATTGCTTTCATTCCTCTTGACTCAATGGGAGTGTCATTTCTACCCTCTTGTATTTCAGGCATCCCCTACATGCAAGAGCATCCGGTGTTCTCCATCCTTCCCCACATCAGGAGCTCAGCATTTCTCGTGTCTGCTTCCCCAGTTCATTCTCCCCTTACGTTGTGGAACCTCCGGGAAAAATCACAGTGAAGGGCATTACATGCCACTAACCTGAGCTACCCATGTCTTACTTTGAGTGCCCTTACTTGACCATCCACAAGCAAGCCTCAGTTTTTCACTAGATCCAAAAATCAAGCCTTAGAGCATCCTACTACTGCGATGGGGCAAAAGGATGAATACCGCCATGCTGACTCAAAAGTTGCCCACAAAATTTCCTCAAAAACTGCAAGTTTTCCTAGACTACCTCACAGCTGAAGACTTGGGGAAGAAAAAAAAAAAAACAACCACAGACCGCTGCCAAGCTTTTACAAACAGAGGTACACACTGAATCAAGGTTCTTATCTACATTTTTGTAGCTCGCTCATTCTACAACACCTCACACAATGGGCTCCTACTAGGAATCTCAAGTGCCAGCATGATGAAAGCAGTAAAAGTAATAAATTTTTATTTCACTGAAGCTACAAGTTCAGGAGGCTCTTCCTACAGCAGCAAACTTTGCCTGCACTGTATGATGGTTGACTGCACAGGGGAAAGGCTCATCTAATAATATATTCCTTTCTACACCAGACTAATATTTAGAAGAGTGTTTAAAGGCAGGAACAACAACTGAAGATTTTTCTGACGTGTTTTCCATGGACGTCTTATCTCATCCCTACAGCGATTCTGCCCTCTGGTGGCTGCTTCCTCAATCCCAGCAATGCAAGCTATGAATGGAGTTGTAGCCTCTCTTCCGCACTCTCAATCCACAAAGCTCAATTCTCCAAGGCCTTATACAATCCTAGTTTTAACAGATCTGAGCAATGAGGACTTTCCGCTCTCCTTTTGGAGAAACTCCACATGCAACAATCCCCTCCCTCTCATGGTTTCTAGCCTGACAGATTGTGAATACTTCTCTGACATGCTTTTCTTCAGGACTTCATTTCTCTAAGCTTCTGCCATTTTAGTATTTGCTTTTGTATCAACACAAGGTATTTTTAAATCATTATCCTCTTTATTCTGAGAGAACTAGGGGGAGCAATAGATAAAGGACATGCAGATTTCTTATCTGCTCCTGGCAGAACTAATTACAGCATGCCAAAGAAGGAAAGTCTGTTTGCACAGGCTCCTAAACGAGGAAAGATCTGAGAGATACCAAGGATAGATCAGTGGACAAGACTGTGTGGGCAGATACCTGCCCACCCCACATGACGCATATAGTTACTCACCGTGCTGAGAGGAAGATGATTTCTCCAGCATGGATTTGTAGAGATTTCGGAAGGACCAGCTAAGATCCTGGAAGTTGATCTCAGAGTAGGAGAACTTGAAATCATGGTTGGCACTGTACAGTGGGGGTGGCACATCGGCCCCTTCACGGCCCTGCCCCCCTGCTACAGTAGAGGCAACATCCACAGGCCCTGCACCCTGCTAAGGAAGGTAGAAGTAAGGCCTTTAGCTTGTACTAGTTGAGACAGGGATCCAGAGACTAGAAACAGGTAGAACATGCACTGATATTCCGTATCACTTAGTTCATCTCCCAACAAATCTTCCCAAATGCCATTTTCTTTGAGGAAAATCAACCACCACTGTCCCTCTGCAGCACACTGGCTCCAGCCTTTTCTTCAGCTATCTAATACCATTATGCCTTTATCCTATCCCCATCCAGCCCTTTGTTGAAGTTCACTTCCTCCTTATTTTCTGTCTCTGCAATTTCAGCTTCTTCCCTTCTTTTTATTTTTGCCTCTGTATCACCATTTTCACAATTCCCTCTCTTCTCATCACTTCGCTTTTCCATTCACGCACTCCTTCCCCTCTCCTTTTCCCCCCACCGTAAGGCTTCTATCCTTTTCCCTGCTGCTCACCTGACTGTAGTTGGCAATGGGGGTAGTGCTCTGGAGAGACAGCTGAGGGGTGGCCTCAGGTGGCAAAGAGGCTTCTGTGCTGACTGGAACAGCCCCTCGGGGGCTTTTACTTGCCTCTTGCTCTGGGGAGTCTTGTGGTATCTGTGGATGGGGAAGAAAGAGAAAAGGAAAGGAGCAGAAATCAAAAACAGATGGAGAAGCGAAACTGCAGATGGGAAGCCAGCTCCCCCGCTGTAGAAGATCATGGCTTAGAAAAGAGGAGGACTGGGCCTTAGTCACTGAAGAGTCAGGATAAAGGACTTCAAACAAGATTAACTTTGCTACTGAACAGCAGCAACAACAGCCAATCAGCAGGACGTACATTGCTAGTTCATTCAGTCCTAGCCTTTGTCTCCCCATCTGTACACCCTGCCCCCAAAACGATACCATGGTGTGGTGCTGGAAGGACTCCTTGGAACAAGAAGGGAATTCCCCCTCCCGCTCCATGCTGTCTGGAAAGAACGCCACTCACGTCATCATCTGGAGGATGCCGCCTCTTGCGAGATATATCTGGACACGTATCTATTGTCCAATAAGAGCCCTGGAAAGAAGACCCATTGGTGAATGCGTGATTAAATCAGAGAGCGTCCTGAAGCAGGGGACTACTGACTCAAAGAATGCAGCACTAACTAAACATTAGGACCACAAGGACCACCCTCCAGAACATCAGACAGCCGAAACTTGGGTGTTGGAAAGAGATTCCTCTCTTGCATTGGGTTTTATTGAACAATGAGGTACGATGCTACTGGTGGAAGGCAGAATGCTCTACATTTCCATCACTCCAAGACAGGACACCAAGAAGAGCAAAGGATGTTTTGATCCAAGCTAGGCCAACTATTTTGGGCCTGCACACCCCCTTCAGTACCTTCCTCACAGCATGAATTTGTTATTGACTGATGGGAACCAACTCAATGTTCAGACTGGGCAGAGACAGCTAGAAGGATCGCTCTTTTTCCACGCTTGTGAGACTCCACTATGAGTACCGTGCCCATTTGGGGGGTTCCCAGTGGAAGACAGACACTGATGTGCTAGAATGCATCCAAAGAGGGGCCACCATGATGGTTAAGAACTACAACACATGATGTACAAGCAGTTCACACAGAGAGATCTGTTCAGCCTGGACAAGAGATGGCTAAGGAGATCTAACCGCTGTCTTCAACTGCGTAAGGAGATTATAAAGAAGACAGAATCAAACTCTTCTCAAAAATGCACAGCACAAGAGTAAGAGGCAACAAACACAAGTTACTGCAAGGGAAATTACAATCAGATATAAAGAAAAACTTCTTCACAATGATGGTGGTGCAGCACTGGAACAAGTATCTCCATCCTTGGACATACTCAAAACTCAACAAAGACCTGTGTGTGTTGACCTCCAGAGGTCCCTTTCAACATAAAATAGTCTATAGTTATGTCTATTGTTTTCTGAATAAGTATAAAGAGAACTCTGGAGTGTGACTTAGCCCATTTTAACCTCCAATTCAAATCTGAATAATCATTGACAAGCACAGGACAGGTTTTCATTATAAACCCAGCCCAACATGCCAGTGAACACCTGCAAACATATACACTGAAGTCAGTTAGGATTTCCTGGAATAAGCCATATAATCAATGGTATTTTTGAGCAGTGATCTTCAAAGATATACTACTTCCATTTATAGATGCCAACTGAGCACCACTTAGTCCTTTAAATATAACCTGAAATAAAAGGCCTGAGCAAGTGGCCCTTTCTGGTAACTTTAGGATGGGGGGGAGGAGACAATCTTTCTGTCTAAATACACAACTTCTTGTCTCCACCATCTCCTTCTGCTTGTTTGTTTGGGTTTTTTTGACAGTAATAATATGTGCATGCCAAGATGCCAAGTCTTGGTTTTGCTAGCAATTCCCCTTTACAATCTATATATACTAACAGAGTTTTATTAGCCCTTACTTTAGCCAACAAATTCGTAAATTCTTGAGTTTTACTTGTAAATGATTTCTATAGATTTGAACTATCTGATGGTGATATTTTTTTCCCCAACATCAAATGTTTTGCAGTCTAAATAGACAGTAGTTCTGCTCCCACTTCATGGCTCTTGCCTCCATGAAACCCATGATGTCACATCATAGTCCTGCCGTTCACCAGCAGCCACTACGGTCTTTCATAATAGAACAGGTTGGACTAGACCCACGTTTTACACATAAAGATCAAGAAGAAAAAGAAACAAAACTAATAAAGTACATTCAACCCATTTTTTCTTTCTTCCGGTATCTTTGAAGTCCAACCCAAACTATTCTATGATTCTATGATAAGTCAACAGAAGATCACAGATAAGAAGAATAATCGCTAAAACCATTAAGGCCCCTTTACAGGTTCCCTTTAAGTGAATGCTTCTGTAGCCAAAGCACTGCAGTAAATCTTACTACTGCTTCCATTTTTGCCTACACTTTAGGTTTCAAATTCCAACCATGAGTTAGAAAGGGCAACCCTGGCTTATTCCCTGCAGTTTTAAATTGCTTGCCCAGGAGCATGCAGATTTCTTACCTTCCCAGGATCATCTCTCGGTCGAGGCACCTTCCGAAAACATTTATTCAGGGAGAGGTTATGACGAATAGAGTTCTGATGAGAGAGTAAGAGATACAGGTTAAGTGCTACAACAAAAACATACAGCCTTCTGAGTATGCCCAGGAACGGGTAGAGAAAATAGAAGGATGGTGCATACTCAAAAGCGAAAGCTCACTACATATACCCGGAACAGAGCAGAACAGAAGCTGTGGAAAGGAGAGGGACAGATTAGGATGAATAATATGGGGCTGAACCACCTATACATCTACAGAAGGTGCAATGAAAATAGTATCAGTGTGATGCAGAGGTTGGTAGTGATGTAGGTTGGGGGCGGGGAGGGGTGTTTGTTTTTCTTGGTTGTTGTTGGGGGGGGTTTGCAGGCTCCTTCTTAAGGGGCCACCACATACATACAACAAAATTCTTAGAGAAAAGTGGGACTTCCAGCTCTGCATTTTCTCCAGTTCATCAACTTAGTTTCACATCTTCTTATTTTGCTCAGTGAGGATATTTTGCACATAATTAAGAAAGCAAGTCTTGCAATTAGACAAAAAGGGTACTTTAGCGATGCAACTCCTCACCTTCCAACCAATACCAGCATTTTTGTAGTAGGGAAAGTTGTCACAGATCCAACGGTAGATCTCACTAAGTGTCATCTTCTTGGCAGGTGATGAGTTGATGGCATATGTGATCAAAGTGGCATAGCTGTAACGTGGCTTCCCATCTTGGTGCACTGCAGCTTCATCCTTACTCAGGGTGGCATTGGGATCTGTCGGTGAGCCTGGGGGACACTTTCGGGCAGCCCCTGGAGGTCCTGCTTGTGAGGAACCCCCTAATTTTTCAATAGTAGCCCTTAAAGTAAGCTGTGGGAGCCAGTCTATGGAAGTGAGGCTGCTTTCCAGGTCAGAGGCCATGATGCTGGAAGCAGGAGTATCTGTGAGGAGAAAGCAGCAGAAAGGGAACTCCTGAGATACAAACAAGTTGAACCCTAAGAACAGAAACATCCATTTGCATTCCTCCTCTGCTTCTCCCCCTATCACAAATACCTGTGTGAAGATCACCCTACTTCATAGACCTTACTCACAGCCAGACAGAATCATCCAAAAAGGCCTATGACTGTGTGTCTGGGAGGACCATCCTTGCCGATAGTAGCTGGGACAGTGCTGATGGTAACATTGCTAGGACGGTCTTACCCAGAGCATCCCAACTGTTCCCAGATGAAGAACTAAGATCTATTCAAAGGAAGTGGAGCCTTTTCAGCAGCTGTATCACATTCACTCCTTTACTACGTAAAAAATATAACCTTGGAACCCTTCACCAAGATCACCTGTAATCCAGTAGGTTTACTGCATCAGGTAAGAGGAAAATCATAGCTAAAAGGGAATAGTCCTTCATGCCATATACAAACCACAATTTAATTAGATCATCTGGAAAAGTCAGGACTGTGACTATCTTAATTTGGGGGGAAGAATCACTTCTCCCTAAGGCCTAGCTTCTCTTTTTGCATCAGGTGACATTATAATGAATCTATTCCTTAGAGCTAGGATTACATATCTCATTTTAAAACACCAAGATCATGCATAATACTATATATAGATAATTACATCTACCATGTCAAGGTGGAACAGACTATATTAAGCTCGTAATAGTTAAAGCTTTGCCTACCATAACCCATTTTTCCTAAACATACATATAATTTTATTGAATTAAATCTTGCTTAATTCTCAGTATAACAGGCAAGTATTTTCCCCAAATCTGAGACACAAGGAAAACTTACTTGTCCAAAGTCACACAACAAGTTTGCCACAGGGTGAAAACAGACTCAGGATCTTTCCGCTCATAAATATTATATATTTCCCCTCATAAAAATAAAACACACCTGTCCAACATGGCTAGTGCTTGTACCCAGGGTTTTCTACTTAACAATTATTTTATATGAAGAAAATATTTAGCAGCATGAACTTGTACACTTAGCACACAAACTTGTATGCTGTCTTTTGTAGTAGTCAAAGCAGCAGAAAGATCATCATTCTTACTCATAATTGGCTGCATCACTATACTAGGAGCAATCCCTTGAAGTCTGGACTGAGGTAGCTAAGTTTCCATGGCCACAACCTGCACTGCTCTGCACTTATTCTTTGCATAAAGAGAAGAATCATGTCTTGAAGGGCTGCAAGTTCTGTGTCTTTCATTTTTGAAATTAATCTTTTTAGAGGATTAGATGATACTATCTTTGAGCATGCTAGTGCATACAAAAGGTAAATGCACAAACACACATGCACATACTTATGTACACACTCATGTAACAAATTAAACACATGAGTACATGTAAGAGAGAACAGACCGACATGAACGCACTTTGCCTACGAAAGATTCATCAGTGGACACCTCCCACCAAGTGCATCATTCAGATGAGTGGATCAGATGAGACAGGGAGACACCCATCTGCATGAATACCAATTAGATACTCCTTCTAAAAATAGGTATTTGACAATAACACAGTGTGGATGCACAGATCCAGAGACAGATGCACCCAGCATTTTGACACAGAAGCTCCCTGTTCTTCCCCCACAACCATATGCATTATACCTTGCACTTCTGCACTGAGGTGCTCTCACAGCACAAAAGCACGTAAGAGTCTACACTCTAACACATTTGTATGCACTAAACCTTCCATTTTCACGCATGTGCCCATCACACCTCTTAGGGCTCAAACACTTACACAATACCCCAACAAAATCCATCCCTCAACCACCATAAGCTGTGGCTCCAAGGCCCTGGGGCTCAGAAAACACCTCCTAATTGCACAGCTAACATTATCACTCACGCTCATACGCACACAGACTGAGAAGTCAAATTGCAGCACTACAGTATCTGTAGCGAGTGGAAACATTTTTCTGTCTGTGGAGGAAAGGAAAAGCCCAACTGCTACTAACTTATCCATCTACTCATCTGCCACACTATCACATATGATAGTGATGACTACTTGCTACACAGCTAACTAGACAATCAGAGCTGCAAAAGGCTTTCCATCATCCACCCTCCTCAAGTCATTGTTTATCGAATATAGCTCTTTCTGGCTGAATTGATCTAATCTCAAACATTTTAAATTAAAAAAAAAAAAAAAAAAGCAGCACTATTCCTTCCTGAATTATACAAAGGTAAAGCAACAATGTATTTTTATCCAGTGGGGATGGACAGACCGCTGAGGTATCCACGTAACTGAAACACAGCTACATCTGCATGGTAACTTTACAGGTACAGCCCTCACTAAAAGTAGTATTCAGCCTGGGAGAAAACAAACATGAACTAAATATCAGTTGAATCCTTAATTTTGTAAGTGTGCCTCATATAAATTTAATTTCCACAGTGCAATCAGAGAACAAATTACTGCTGCTTATCATATGCATGTTAAACCATTATGAAATATCAGTTGTGCTAACAATACAAATCCAAAGTAAAATAAATACAAATTTCCCAGCCCCCCCTTTTTCTTTTTTAAAGACAAGCACAGAAACCAAGAAAAGTAGGTTATAAAAGCCTATGCAGATTAAGATACCAATCTGAAACACAAGAAATTCAAGAAGCAGAAGAAAACACTGCAGTTTTCATAGAGCTTCAGATTCACCCAGGTTGTGTCAGTAGAGCATTTGGGATGATTAGCTATGCAGTAAAATGTAAGGTTGATATGCAACATGCCAATCGTCAAATACACAATTTTGCGTATTTGTGTAAAATACACTTGTCAGGGAGACAAGCAAGGTTAGAATTGGGTCACGTTACACCCACGCTAAGAATCTGAATATTTTCATTCCCTGGTTTATAAAAATCTTTGACAAGAAAACAAAATCCCAAAATCTTAAATAAAAAAAATAAATCTGTGTATACATATGCACTAATCACCCAGTAATGAAACAACTGCTTTTCAGTAAAAATACAGCAGGTTTTTAAGAACACATATGCTAGACAGTAATTTAGGACAGAAAGTGAAGACTCAGACCCAATAACAATCACATGGGAAATTTCAAAGCAGTGGAATAAGATTTTTTCTCCAAGTTTAAACTTGATCATGTTACTGGGTTTGTAAGTCTGTATCCTGGCAATATGGGATCTGTAATAATCAGGCATAGTCAAAACTCAGGTAAGGTGGCAATTCCAGAACACTGTCGGTGCAAAAATAATTTGGTGTAATTGGCTACTGAATTATTTGAAAGAATACTTACTATAACAGTAATACTTGCTATAATTTGTGCTGCATCTCTCATTCACCTGATCCAAGCAGTACACCAGCTTGACACTACTTAATGGTATGATAAAACAAGACTGCAGCCAGACCAGAGCAGCTGACGATTCTTCCAACTTTCCCCTCCCAGTTTATTGCCTGGCAAATCTTCTTTCAAGCTCTTCTCTTATGATCCCACTCAAACAAAGAAAAAAAAATACTAATGACTAACAAACACATTGAACTGAAATCAAGGGCGTTTTAAAAAAATCCTACCACATTAGCAAGCCAGAATTAACTTTGAAGAAGTAAAAAGAAAGTCGAAGACCAGAATTCATAATCTCCAACTTTACATGGTAAATGGCATCTGTTTATGTATTTGGCTGACTTTAAAAACCAAGGGTAAGGTAGCCAAGTCATAACCACCATCAACAGCTGGAAATTGACTGCAGAGTCTTCATTTCTCAAGTACTAACTAGTTCCAGTACAACCCCAAGTCAAGACAGGTCAGAGAGATGCAAAAATGACAGCCAAGCCCTGATCCAAAACTACAATTAAGCAGATGAGAATCTGTCTAATTCATAAGGAAAATGTAATAATCATTAAAGAAAATCCCAGCACTGAATACCTTTTAAAAACCGCTAATTCACTTGGGACTAGTAATACTTCACTATAGCTTTCCAGGAAAGCTACTGCCTTACTTTGAATATTTGCAACTAGCAAATCGAACCTCAGGCTGAAAATGCAAGGCAGCCTTCTGTCTATCAGATTGTACTATCCCTGCCACTGGACTGAAGAAATCTGTACTTTGCCTGCCCTGCTATTTTGCAAATACTTGCTCTAAGCCAGTCAGATCTTATCCAAGATCACTGCCACTTATATATCAGGACTGAAAAATGTATGAAATGTGGGGAACAGCACTCTAAGGGTCATATTGAATGCAGTTAATAAACATTTATAGCCTGAAACATTATCTAAGGCTGAACTCAAAGGCTGGCCAGTCAGAATCAGTTACGACTGAAGCAGTCATACAATGAATGAAACTACACTGTGCACAGCCTACAGAAGATGCATATTCTAGAATAAATCTCTACATTTACTTTTCTATATTTACTTTCACTGTTGCTTTATTTGCTGCTATTCCAATCTAATGGAACACTACTGGCAAAACATTCAAAGGAGACTCAACTTAGGTTTCTCGACATAAACTTTGAGAAGGAAGAAATGCACAACAGACTACCAAGCAGTGAGAGACATTGCTGTAGAACACGTATAAAAATAAGGCCACTTCTATTTAGGTGCCTGAAACACAGATCCAGTGATCTAACGAAGCATATCCATCTAATATACTCAGAGATACACCTAGCTTCTGAGGTATTTAACAAACAAAAACCCTCAAACCCAACAAACTGGCAAAAAAGAACCGTTTGACTGCAACCCTTCTGAAACACAAAGGTGAGTGGGATATCAATTAGAGCAAACTGCCTCAAAAAGTAAGGAAGAAAAGTAACACACAAGAATACCACATGCATGGAGAAACGGACAGCTTTTACTTTGATGGAAAAAGGCAATTTTTACATACTTGTGTAAATTACACATGCAAGAAACCTGTATTCTTATGCCAATACAGAAAGGGGAAAAGAATCAATTTTGCTAACTCTGGCAGGAAGAAGAATTTGCCATTTTAAGACGTCTGCTTTCCCTCAAAAATAAGGAGGTGTGAACTAAGAGGGCAGGAACAAAACACTCAAAATCTTATCTTCTCTAAGCAAACATCCTCACTGAGAGATATTTGTTTCATGTAAGAAAACAGAAAAAAGGATACCGATTACCTGCATAGTCTGAAATTGTTATCCATCATTTTGGTAACTACTTGTGAGAAGCCTTCAGGAAATGTTTACGTTCTGGAATCAAACCCAGAAGGAAGAGAGAGGCTGCTGGGTATTGTTCATAAAACGAAACTTAACCTGGAAGGAGTGGTAGGTGTCATGTTAGTATATCAGCAAACCAAAAGAAAAGCACTGCAGTTTGAAAGTACGCTTCTGTCTGCAGTGCCATACGAAAGGAGGAAAACCAGTCCCTGGGGTAAAGAGGTAAGCTAAATCATCATACCCTAAAACCATGTTTCCCTTCTTTGGGAGCAGTAGAACAAGCCGAAAAACATTTCCCCAATAAACTATAGGCTTGCAGATGTGGTAACAGGGGCCACAGAGTTCTCACTAGTCATGAACCACAAAGGAAAAAAGAATTAAACCAAAGGAAGTTACTGTCACCTATACGATTATGACTGTCACAATCTGAGTCCGTCCATGTCACAGTGGTCTGACTCTATACCCCTACTCAAAACTACTTAGTGTGCAAGACGGAATGGCTTTGAATGTTCAATGTTATTTTCTGTAAAAGAGCACAGGTGGTACAGTAATGGCATCCTGAACTGGAAGTTTGCTAGAAGTTATAACACGACACACTAAGGTCGTACTGAAAAATCAGAGTTAGAGGAAGATGAAAACTTTTAAGACCATGTATAGCCTAATATATATCATTGAACTAATAGTTTTGTTATAACTAAATTGTTACACAGATAGGGTTTTCCTTTAACAAACAGAAATCTCAACAACATAAGGTTCATATTAAACCCCAAGGAAAAATAAAAAGAAAACAAACTTGTTTTCATAATAGTTACTAATTACATAAGTATCATAACAGCACATTTTAACATAAGACCTTCCAATTCCCTCCATTTTGTGAAAGGTGCACAAGCAGGGTATAATTTTGTATTTTGAATTTAGTGAATGAATGGCACTGACTGCGCATGCATTCTTGGAACTAATGAAGCATGAAGTCTTGTGGGGACTATAAAGTCACCAAAACCCCCATGTTGGAAGTGCATCAGGATCCAATTCCAAAAGCAATTATGTACTAGTCTTGTATGAAACTGACAAAATGGTATAGTTTACAAAACCTGACCTGCTTATTTAAACTTACCAACAGATGGCATTACAGCCAAAGTCTAAAATATTCTTTTGTCAAGGGAGACAGTATCTTTACAGGCATAAAAGGCTAGGATCAAGCATAGCTAGTGCCTTGCCAGATTTTAATAAGACCAACTAATCAAATATTTTTGTTGTCTGCTATATAAACGTGCAGCAAAAATGCAGAGAGAAATACTACACAAACATTGCAGAGACCCCTCAGACAGTCTGAAAAATGTGTTCAAAGTTAAGATTAGTTTGCTTATTTATGGTGCTGCATAAGTGAAAGTAGGGACTATGTTAACACCTGTCAAAAGAAACAGCAAATGATACTGAGAATACTGGTATGCCTAAAATACTTTTGAGCTGAAAATTATTTTCTTTGTAATAAGACTACTATAAAAGATTTATTCTAATAATAAGCCAAATGTCCCATGACAACCCTCCCAACAACAGATTTGAAGTAAAAAGTAAACCAAGCACTTTGAAGAAGCACAATGAAAATACATCACTGCAGCAGAATTGTCTCTACAGCATCCCTCCACCCTCAGTACCACTACGCAATATCTTACCATTGGAAGTAGGAGCTGTAATTCTAAACATATGCCAAGGCAGGCAAGAGAAATCTTTGGCATTTGCTTTAAGAATATTAACAGAACAATTACTCTTACACTGAGAAAGGTATTGCCTATTGTTTTTGGAATAATTCAAATTTATGAGCACATATCTGGAATGAAATTTCCCCTTGGAAACCAGGTAGAGAAACTGTATCTAAGAGAAGGTATTTCCCACAGCCTTGTGGGAGCACCCAGGTTGAAGAGAAGGATTTCAATTTTAGCTGCCTATCAGAATCACATCCAGTAGTAAACCTTCAGTACAGGATATGCAAACACTGATGAGATACCCAGATTGTCTCTGAAATTAGAGACAACATCAGAAGTAGATCAACATGCAGAATATCTTGCTCAGAAGATCTTCACATCGTTGCAACGATAGGTACAGAAACCCAGGTTAAAAGAACGCAACATGCACTTATAAATGAACACTGTATTCTTATTCCCATTTAAAAAAATGGGTCTATCAGTGAAAAATTACTGTTAACCTTGCAGTTTAATAACAGTAATACTACAAAGCTTGTATGTAAGAGAGCCTCCAGGTCTAAATGAATGCCAGCCAGGCATAGTGGAAATGAAAATCTGACTGCACGTGGTCAGAACCTGTTCACCAAAGGCTGAACCACTGAAAACAGATTAGTCAGTATGAACTCTGCAATAATTGCTGAAACAAGCCACAACCCATTCTGTCCCACTTGTGGAAATGGGTATCAAGCACTAGCAAGAACTACGTACTGAATTCATAGAAAATAAGGAAATTGGTATCAAGTGCAGATTAGTCGGATACCACGTGGCCAAAATGTACATACGGCAGATGCTCCCAGAGTTAAGATTACCGAAGCACTGCAGAAAAGCTTGTTAAAGAGGAGTTTGGAAGCAAAGTGCAGCGGAAATTGAAGTTGGAGAATGATCGGAAGAATCAAGTAATACTGTGTGAAGCTCATAAATTAGATCTCAGCCACTGTTTTAACATAATTCCTTTTCACTATTCTGATAGCTGTTATTCTGAACTAAACTGACCGAACTGTCTTCCAGGAGACAAAACACCTGACAATCCCTAGCCAGGCTCACAACTTGTAAAGATTTGTACCAAGCTTGAAGGTCAAGAGGATTCAGAACCACACTAGCAAGGAACACACACCCATTAACAGTTTCTTCTGGCTTAAAACATTAGTATTGCTACTTGGCTTTCTGCATCCTACTCAAGAAAATGCTCTATTTTGTGTATCATCCTCAAACTAAATCTCCTGTTCATTTCCTTACAGATACTGAAAGAAGCCCCTTTCTTCCACACACATACTTGCCACATTTGCCACCTTGCAACTGCGAGTAAATATTATTCTGCTCCAACCCCGACCTTCCTAGTCTTTGCGATGTATCTTTGCTCATGATGATCTTTATTTACTTTTGCAGTCATCCTTTACAAAAGAAGCCAGGGAGAGGAGGGTACATGTAATAAGACAACTACCGCTGAGTATCAGTTAGACCTTTTGAATAATTTTCAAATATGCAAATAAGTAGTTTCCAGTAAGTCTGGCCTCTATTGGCTGGCAATTTTCCTACATCTATCAAGGTATGAGTCAGCTGAGGAAGAATGTGAAGAGGTGCTCATGCAAGAAACGGAAAAGCACAATGTCATGCTTGCGCATATAAGAGACAGTGACAGATAGGGAAGAAACATAAATGTGAAGGCCCCTTAGAGTGAGTACAAGAAGCTGGAACCTTATGTGGTGGATGATAGCCAACAAACAGGCTTGTCAAGGAGGAGATGGCAACATGTTGAGAAAACACGCCAGGAGGACAGCTTCAGTAATTGAGTTTTTAACAAGACAAGAAGGTAACACAATTGTCAGAGGCCAGCAAGAACAGCTAGCAGTAACCAGGATGGTAAATGAAGGAGAAAGCGTAAGGGTTACCCCAAAGAGACCAAGAAAGAAGAAGCAGGAGATTCAGGCCATGAAACTGGAAGATGAGCCCCTATCCTGTATGTGCAGAGCAAGAAGAGTGCGAGAAAACCCATGTTATAGGCCCAACTGTGGAGGCTCGCAACAGAGGAAAGCAGGAAACAAAGGGAAATCTCAAAGGAGCTTTCTGGAGTTCCATCTTGGCCTCAGCAGTCTTAAACTTGCAGCAAATCATTCAAAAAAGATGTTAAGGTGGTATGCCAAGTTGCATAATTTAATATCACTGGCATGAAGGAGGTAAAGAAAAGCAAAGAGAGGATACCAGAGGTGGGTCTTTGTGTCTAACTCGTGAAAAAAAATAAATGGAAGAAGGTAAATAGCTTAGTGCAGAAGCTACTGACTGAATGACTAGAACAGTAGGAGGGAAACCAGGAAAATACTGACACAAAAGTCAAGGGAGGACAAGATTTCAAGACTGGGCACGATCAAGTGTCAAAAACAGCAGGGAAGCCAAGAAGGATGAAGATGGAATAGAGACCCTGAGACCTGGCCAAGAAAAGGTCATTAGAGATCTTAGGAGAAGCTTCAAGGGAGTCAGTATATCTATACTTAAGTCAACTTAAAAAACAGTTCTAGGCCGCAGACATCATACAAGAGCTTTCTGTTTTGGAGTCACATTTTGCTTCCATGAAGCAAAAATTAATTGGGGCATCACGCTTTCACTGTTTCTTAATGCCAGAAAAAGTGGCATATAGAGGTTTTGAGTTCAATATCACATTGTAGTTAAAGTAATCAACAGCAAGAAGAACAACCAGCCTTTATAAAGTGTTTTTCATCCTTATACTTTGGAACCCTTATAAAGGGTGAATAACCTATTCCAGGATAAATGGGAAGCCATACATGGAGAAGCGCACAGCCCAAGATCAGCCAGCAAAGGAGTAGCAGAATCATGCAGAGAACACAAGTCTCCCAAATCCCAGACCAGTTCTCTACATTCAAAGCTTGTCTGCTTTGTTCAGGTAGAGAAAAAGGGAATTTCAGAGGTATTTTAGCAGCTTGTTTATTTTTCTCTGCAAGTTCCTGATGGGGAGGGAGAATTGTTTTGGTTTTACTTAACAATAGTTTTTTGGGGGAAACTGAGAATTCAGAAACTTTGCTCCTTTAATTTGTGACCACAAATGTTCAGATTCCTTCCCAATTATTCAGATTTGAACTTTAAACAGTAATTACATATTTCTGCTATAATCAGCCACAGTCTTTATACAGCAGAGAGCATAAACAAAATTTGAATTGCTAATTGTAAAAAAACAAAAAAGCAAATATTTTTTTCCTCGAGGTATAAAAGCTCTCACTCGTCATCTCCCCCTCTCCCTCATTACTCAGTCTCTCTTATACATAAAAAAGGGCCAAAAAAGAACACACATTCCCTTATTTCTTGACTTCACATCAAGTAAACCACCCAGCTTAGAAAGATGAGGAACAAGGTACTGGGCCTTGCACAAATTGTTCACCTGAATTCTCAAAACCAAGATCCTGAAGTGCTGGAAGGAACCCGAGAACGTAACGCAAGGGCTCTTCATTCTAACCAACTAAAATCCAGCTATTCCTGAGGAAGGGAAGGGGGCAGGGGAGAAGGGAGGGTGGGAGAACGAATGAGTCGGATTATGGAGACAAAGTGCCATTCCCCAGCCTAGCAGGACTGGATATTTTCAGAGGAACGAAATTCTATTTATTATATAGTGGTAAAAAAGAACAGGGTTCTTGACATAACCTCAGACAAAAAACGCTATGTGTCCACAAGCATATAATCTAATGAAAGCCAAACCAAGAACAGGTCAAAATGCAGGTATGGAAGTAAGAGCAGGGCCTGTGAGATGTAGTAAGAAAGGATTCCTGCCAGTGAAGAATCCTATAGAGGAGATGAGGGATGCTTGCTCGATGAAGAGAGAAGCAGCATTTTAGGCTTATAGGACCACAGGCCAGAATGCCAAAGGGACAGCATGGAAAATGAGATGCAAAGAGCTGTACAGAGAGAACTGGGAGGAGCAGTGGGGTGTAGGAGGAAATGAGAGTAAAGAAGTAGGCGGGGTGGAAACATGCTGGGCCTTAAAGGTGCAGGAGAGGAACCTGACTGTGACAGGATGCTAGGAAGCCCAGGACAGGATTCAGAAAAGGGTTCACAAAGGTCAGGAACCAGCAAAATCTGTGCGCCGTCTACGTTTAAGACACCAACTCCAAGGTTCATAATAGGATGGGGTAGAGGATGGGGCAGGTCAAAGACAGAAGGATAAAATGACAGTCTCGTTCAAATCTTGGCAAAGCACCACAGGACACAACATTAAATCAGTCCTAAACTCTGTTGCGAGGTCTCCAAATTTTGAAACATTCCCAGTATTCTGAATTTTCATTTCAAACTTAAAATGAAAATTTGCAATTAATTAATTGTGAAAACATACTGCAGCATGCTTGCTCTCTCTCAGTAACACACACACACAGACTGCCTTTAAAAGTGAAAACATGAGTACAGGGCAGAAATATGTTAGAGATTTTTAAGTTCATCATATATCCCTTAGAAGGAAGAAGGAAACAACAACAGCAGAATAGATAGCAAGTAGCAATACTGACTCCTACCAAGATGATAAGCATTTGGAGGCTGAACGCATCAACCGGATATTCTTGCTAAAATAACACAACGTGCAACAGCCAGCAATACAGAGATTTAAATGCTTTTCTTTAGGCTTCAGAGTTAACACAACTGGAGAGTTCAAACATTTTGGAGATACCATTTTAGGCTGTCCGTTAATCTGGGCACTACTCCTATTTTCAAAGTTGTTTTCCAGACCGAAAATGCTAGAAACAGTATTTTTTAAAGTTTCAATTCTGAAGCATCATTCATCAACAGATTCTGCAAATGGAGTACTACAAAACACGGAGGGTTCTGCGTGAAAGTCACTGGTTACAATTCTACCCAAGGTTGGGAGAAGCAAATGGAAAAATGAGTCCAAAAGCATTGCATCTTTTGGTTGCTAATGACCGAGATGTAACTCCTGTCTGACGGCTGTGTAAAATGAGATGATCAGCTCAGTCCTGCTCTTGAGGGACAGCTGTCCATATCACCGTTGCCATTACCCATACCTCCTTTCTGACACTTGAAGTAAAGGGCCAAAGATCCAAACTGTGATGCAGACTGAATCTCCTACTATATGAAGGTCAGCTGAAGTTTAGGGGAGGAGGTAGTAAGCAAAGATACCTGTACCTCTGGGGTAAGAAAAAACTTCTCCAGAGATGTGAGCATTCAGCTGTATTTTTATAGGAAAGAAAAAAAAAAAAAAAGATTACTACAGTAGTCACAACCCCGTCTTGGACTGGGAAATTATATACAAACTCCTCAAACTGTTTATTGTATTTCATTCCAACTTTTCTGACTCCTTATTCTGTCCTAGAAACTTGCCTACAGAACCAGATTTCAAGATAAAACCCAAGAACTTACAGAACACATACTTAAACATAACCTCATGATCTTTCAGTAACGCAAACCTTTTCACCTAACTCTCTAGATCTTCTCATTTCATTTTTACTTAAGGGCTTACCTGAGAAATGCCACACACTCAGTTCTCAGATGAGCGAGTGCACATAGGCCAAGATCAGACTGCTTCAACTTTAAAAGTCAACTTCTGGAAGCATGAATGTCCAAATTTCAATTTACAAACCCATACACACATAAGTAAGTGTCTCTTACTCAAACGTTGAAGACTTCATTGCTTCTGTTGAAGTCAACTCTACGTTCCTGGGCACTTATAAGACTTAGGCTATTTACTTAGGTACCTAAATATGGTTTTTAAAGTCTAATTTTAGGTGTTCAGGTTTAACATTCTTAATGTAAACACTTAAAGACACGGCACTTTCATTTAAATATGTCTATAAAGTACCTTGCACTTTTATGAAGATAAATAATACTCTCCCTTTTTTTCTTTTATGGATACTTTTGCATAAAATAGATGGTGCAGAACAGCTGCAGTATTTCACCTCAGAGAAAGCTGCATTTTCACCTGTGATAAACATTTGATGTAAATACCATGATCACACTGAAGAGCTACGCTCTCTAAAAATTATTCCCTTCCTTAAACTTATCAGTATGTCCTAGCTTTTGTATAGCTGTATTTTAGACTACGATATCTTCAGAGCAGAGATTGTCTTAATTTTGTGTGTCCAAGTCAGCACTAAATGCCCTGTCAGCAATTAACAAATAAATAACAATTACTCTACAGCATACGACTTTCAGCCTTGTATGTCTGTCATGAATATTTAAAGCTCAGGCAGCAAATACAAAATCTTAATCTTTATCATTAATAACGAAGAAAAAACCGTTTCATATACAGAAAGATAATTGTTGTGGGAGAGCAGAATTTTGTAAGGCTGGCATATATATTCTGCAAAGTGCCCTGGCATCCATCAGAGCCAAAAGCACTTGAAAAATGTCAAGTCATTACTGTGAGGAAGGGGGCAGCGCGACGTAAATTAACCTCAGGAGCATGAAAAGTCAGTTACCCCGTTGAATGTACAAAGGCCAAAATGCCTCAGTTATCTCTTCCCTTGTGCTAGATAACACAGCTGTACTCAAAACAGGCTGATTGCGTAACTATAGGGCAACAGGTAGGAGGGCATCTAACAGTACCCCCAGCATATATGCACGCTTCATGCTTCAGCCTTCCCTTAGAAAGAGGCACCTTCTGAAGCTACGGATAACTGTCAAAATTCTCTGCCAAAATGGGGAATCACTTTGGAGGGACCTGGCATCTTTTGTCTGATCTTGCTAGCAAATTACACCAAGGAGTTCCTTCTTCAGGGACTCCCAGTTAACCATTGTGCTCCCAAATGGATTCCAGAAGGGTTCCTGTCCTCGCCAAGGACCCTCTGATCTTGGATTTCCTCATTGCTGTCTCACTGGAGGACAGAAACAGGAATATCTCAGGTGAGATATCCTTAGGCACAATTCTTCTGCTACGGGAATCCGCTTTGGCTTTATTTGAGATGAAGTCTCCCTCGGACTCGATTTCTCAGGAAATCACTACGTTAGTGTCAGAATACTCATTTGTGACTGGAAATTATCTGCCTCATTTACTAAAAGCAGCCAGCTTGGCTCACCACGGCACTAGCATTAGGATTCACATTCCTAGCCCCTGAACACAGCATAACACACAGATGAAGACTGGTGGCAACGGAATGGCTTCTTTTGGCTTTCAGAGCAGGTTCCACCAGCACTGTCACGATTTTCATTCCCAGGCCCCTGAGCACCACAGAACCCACTCTCAAGGGCACTCTTTCCAGAATTCATCCCACAGCCCCTAGGTACATTAGGACACACATCTTGGAGTACTAGCACTGGGATCTGTACACCCAGCTCCCAAGCACAGAGAGGTCTGTATCGCACAATGATTTTATTCCCACAGTTACGAGCATAGTAGGACCCACATGGAGAACAACTGACACTCCAACCCCATGGGTGCATCCTTGGATGCTAGCACTACAAATCACTGCTCCTGTCTCCTCAACACTTTTTTGGCCAGTATTATCCTTCTCAATGACCCCCAAATGACAGAAATTAATTTCACACCGGTGATGATAAAGGCTGAGCCTAGGATGAATACACCAGTGAAAGAGAGTAGAAGGGAAAGGGCAGAGAGGTTTCTTACAATTAAATAGGGCTAAGGTCTCCCATAAGCTAAAAAGTGAGGGAAAGAATCAGGTCAATCCCATGTAGCATATAAGGGAGCTAAATGAGAGAGATGGAGAAAGACATGCAGAAAAAGAAGGCTGGGGAGAGGTTTAGAAACAGAGAGAAAAGATTAAAAGGAAAGCAGATACAGTGAGAGAAGAGACATGGAAAACAAGGACAGAAGGCGAAAGAGAAGGACAGCTAGGAATAGAGAGGTGATACAATGTGGTCACTCACTCTGTCTGGAAGATTTTCTGGAGGGAGGTGGATTATCTTCAGTGCTGGTTTCTGGGGTGCTGCCCTTCACACGCCTTCTCCGAGACCCATCCTCAGAGCGTTGCTGTCAGCTATTCCAAGAGCTTCTTCAAGAAATATTTTGAGGGCGAAGGGATTGTGGATGAAATCAGGATCTTGAGTATTAAAACAATCTGCTTGGGATTGTCAGTCCCCTAAAACTGCTGGTTTTATCCCAGGATGGAGATCCTCTCTCCCTTTTGCCAGCTAACTACTAAAGGGGTGTTCCCCTGGGAGACAGCCTTTTCACCGATTGTCAGATTATTTCAGAGATCAATTTCCCCAATCTCCCTACCTGTAAATCTCTCTTCTCTTTCCTCTAGGTGCACCTTGTCCTTAAGGGTGGGCAAATCTCTTTCTCTGAAAAAATTCTTGCTATCTCTGTGGATATTATCAGCGAAATCTGCCTTTTCCTTTCCCTGTAACTGGGAGGTGTGTCTTCTCTCCTTGCACAGGATATCTGAAGAAAACGCTCTTGGGATTAGGGAATGGGGGATCTTCCTTGGGATGAAGGAGGATGAGGTCAGTATTGGAAATTACCTTTATCTCCCGTGGTTAACAGCAACTGGAAAAGGGAAGAATAATATCTAAATCTGCCTCTGCTTTCTCTCCCTTGTTTTGCTTTCTCTGCTGCCTGGTGAGCAGATGTAAATAATTAAAATTACTAGGTAAGTATCTGGAGCTCCTGCTTATTTCTATCTTGGGAACTGCCTCTCTTGGGCATACGGGGTTTCTTCTGTGAAGACTCCCCTCTTACTATCTGGTCTGGGGAAGAGCTGGGGAAGGAATTTCCTCAGTAGCAGCGGGTGGTAAGGGTTATTCTCACAACCCTCCGAAACTGGGGTCTGAGGATGCCTCTCCCCTAAACAGGTATTGAGGGAGCTCCAGGAGGCTCTATTCCACAGTGAGGAAGAGCAGACCTGCTTCTAGATAGTTACCAGGGCTTGGTGCCGGGAGTCTCTGCCCACCCTTGGCTCGTTAGTGAGGAAGGGGGCAAGTGTTAAGCTCCCTTACCAGTTGCGGGGAAGGGGGCTGGCAGGCGGGTGCGCCCCGG
>NW_008794491.1:879711-882439 GCF_000699145.1 Aptenodytes forsteri
GCCCACCCACACGGCGCTCATCCCCCCCAGCCCGGGGGCGCTCCCCATCCCACCCGTGGACGCCGCTCCCAAATGGCCGCCTTGGGCCTGGCAGCCCCCGCCGCGGGTTGGGCTCAACGCCCTGGGTGACCTGTTCTGCTTCTGCCAGCCGCGCGATGGTTGTGCTCCGCTCCAGCCCAGGATGCTCAGAGTCTTCTCCCACTCCCAAAAAACCTAAATCTCCATCCCTGGTAATCTTCCCTCACGCGTTGTATTTGTCAATAACCTACTGCAGTAACATTCCCAAATCTTAAGAGGCATTTCTGCCGCAACCCCGTTAAAAAGTCTCATCGCTCTCTCTCTGAGGTGTTACAACCAGCCAAAACCATATAGAAAACCCCTTGAATTACATACACTGTTGTCCTGCTTTCACCCAGTTGGCTGAAAACTGGGAGTCTCGCCTCAGCGTGTCGCAAGGCTGGTCTTAGGGACGCAGACCAAGGCAACCATCCATTATTTTACAACATTAAAGGACGCTGTGCCGTCAAGTAAACTAAATAGATCAAATACTCCAAAATGTGTGTGTGAGAAAGAACAGGCACTGCCTGGGACCCCCCTGCATCTGAGGCCAATGTCGTAGGCAGGCCACTTCTTCATGGAAATCTGAAATGCACGACCATGAAACAGCCTCCCTTGGGGTCCCTACCCGTTATCTGAAAGACCCCCTGTATTAGATAATCTCTTCTTTCTGTGGTAGTTTCACATTTGCATCCCTCCAAATGGTAACACTGCTGTAAGGCTTGGAGTAGAGGACAGGACACGTGCTGGGAGAAAATGGCATTTTCTGAGTAAATGTCTTTTTTTTGTCCTTCTGGAAACTGCAATACAGAAATTGTTCTGATAGTAGAGGGGGTGTTGTAAGACTTGCTGCTTTTGCAGGGCTTAGTTTACCGTTGCACCTGCAACGACTCCTTGCATTCCTTCAACAGGTCAAAAGCTATGCCAAAGTCCCGTGCCGTCGTTTCAGGAAGCCACAAGAATGAACGCTCAACCCCCACCCCCTCAGGATGCTCCGTGTCCTCTTCTCCCACACCAAACCTTTCTTCTGTCCCTATGCCAGCAGCTCTGGCCATAGCTCTTCTCCCTGTGCTACTACCTGTTCTTCTCTCTGTCAAGGAGGGTTTCCTGCCCCTTTTCCCATATTATTAATGTTATCTCATTACAGATCCCATTAGTGTTCCTAATCATTACCAAGGGCCACCATCCATCCCTTTCCCTCCCACCTGCACAGGCCACGGCAGAGCTCTGTCCCGTTCTGTCCTTTTCCCCAGCCTCGCTCCAGTCCTGGGTACACATCTTAGCTCCAGTTCCCCTGGCCTTCTGCCTCTCCTTGGACTTCTCTTTGGGCTAGGTGGCCTTTAGGTCTCCCTGCTATTCCCACACCAAGTTCTCCAGTTCCCCTCTAGCTAGGATTTTGTGTCCATACTGTGCGCAGGCTCCTCTTAACTCTACTGAGAGGCGAGGCAGAAGCATCATTGTGCTGGGAGGCACTGATGGGTGCTATCTGCGAGCTGTTTGATCTATAGCCAACTGCAGAGGTGTTAGAAAACTGCGGTTGGACTCGACACGTGCCAGGCATCCAGTGTGTGTTACCCATTTATTTTTCCTTTTGGTTTTCAGGATCCTCTCCCCCAAATGAATGTCTGAAATAGTTGCTGCTTTTTGTAGACAAAAAAAGATGCGATGTAACTAACTTACTCTGCTACTTGAAAGAACATAAATACAAAAATGCCATCCAACACAAAAAAAAAGCCCTTGGGAGGCAGGCCAAAGAATCAGTGTTGCAGAAATGCACAGAAGTGAATGGATCGTGATCCTGTGATCGCATTTAGCATTCAGAGAACAAAAAGGCCTATTCCAAAGCCTCTGCAAGCTCAGTAGAAGATAGGGGCTAGCAGATGGAGCCATGGAAAAAAAAGTACACTAGTCACCACGTAACTTATTTTTACATTACAGTCAATGTATTTTATCCTTCTCCCAATTTCTCAAGATGCCACTGGCTTTGTGCATGACTGAATTGTTAATATTTGTCTAGGCAAAGCTATAAATTTTGACAGATGGGTAGCGGGCAGTTGGGGCTTCTGGTATCCAGGAAGGTGTAGGAGGTGGCTTTGTTTTTTGGCAGTTAGGACATTGAAACTTGCGGTATTTGGGAAGGAATTCTCTTCCATATCCTGGCTGAAAGACTGTTCCTTCCATTTGCAACTAGTAATAAACAGGCACCTCTGTGGTCCAATGTAACAGGTATCCTAACGCGTTTTTCTCCCCGAGTAGGGTTTGGTGGTTGGTTTGCAAGTTTTTTTCAAAACCTCTCCTTACCCAGGAAAATCTTTCTTTTATATATTTGCGTGTAAATATAGATATAAAAACTTAGTTGCTCATCTTTTGTCCCCTGAATAATTTCTCAGAGTACTATACGGAAATGTCCTATCTGCTCCCTTTTCAGGGCAGCCCCATGTAATGATGCGTCTCCCACGATCAAGAGGCCAAAACCAGTGGTTTAAAACTGGGCGCTTTAAATACGCGTCTAGGATCTCGACTACAAGAAAGGCTACGTGCCCTACGTCTCCACCAGCGCCAACCGGACCTGCCAGCAGCCTGGGAGGTTCAGAGGCTGGACAAGCGTCGAGGGATGCGTCTGCCGGCCCGGCCTCGGACGCCTGCGAAGGCCGACGCTTCGTCTCCCGCT
>NW_008794491.1:883719-914761 GCF_000699145.1 Aptenodytes forsteri
TTCCCCTCCACAGCCTCCCCGCAGCTGGGGCCGTGCGGGGTAGTCCCTTCCCCCCTCTCCTGCCACCCCCCCACCCCCCCGCGTGGGGAGCGGCGCCTGCAAAATGGCAGAACGGGGCTCCATGTTGTCTCTCGCAGCAGCGCCCGCGCTGGGTCTGTTAGGTTTGCGAGCGGAGCGGGGCTGTCCCCAGCTGCCAGGCCTTCAGACGCGCGCTGGGCTCCTCATGCTTCGTGATCAAGTCAAACGTAGCGTGCGGCGCTTGGGTGGGTAATGGCGACGATACACGGGGGAGCGCAGTGTGCCTCTTGCTCTCATAGTTGGGTTTGTGCCAGTGTAGATGGGAGGCAAAGAAGCCATTAAATTTAAGGTAGTCGCTTGCTCAGCAGATGTGGCTGAATTCACAGCGTATCCTTTTCCCAGGTAAACTCCACTCGTGCTCTCAGCAACGGAGTGTGCTTTGCCTGTTACAACTGTGCTAAAGGAGTGTGCCAGTGCAACCCTGCCGGGTTACATTAAAAAATCAGATCAGCCCTGCTTCACAGGTTTAGTCGCTGTGAAAGGTAAGGGAATGTTTCGGGTGGGCAAGAAGCCTTTCTGTCTCTCACCACCCACAAAAGTACAGTTTTTACGTGGACTATCCTGTCTCTGCCATGGGCCCACCCCTGCCTTCGAATAGGACCCGCAACTATATGAACCCTTCCCTGAAACCTTCAGAAGTCTGAGACAGGGACGTTGTCTGTGCTTTGAATACAGAAGGTCTTTTTCAAAAGAAGGAAAGTCCCAGCCTTCATTTCTTGGTGGTTGATGGTTTGCTCTTTGTTTCCTCCAAGCCTGACTCTGTGCAGGCTCCGTGCCGTTGCACGTGGTTGTGATAGTCATTTTTCAGGCTACAGCTGCGCTTTAATGTGCTTTGAAGCAGGTGGTTCTGTGAATTGCAGAACTAACAAAGCCTGGTCCCTTATCAGTTTTGGTCTCGTAATTGGATTCTTTGACGACTGATAAGGCACAAGTTCTATCTGAAGCTTTTCCCCTAATTGGTGCATTTCTAATGTCTCTTTTCATTCTGGTTCTCTTTATGCCTTTTAAATCTTTAGTTTATACCATGACCTTTCCCTCTGCAAGGACAAAAATAAAGTCTGTCTCCTGTATTTGGTCTCTTATTTTCATGAACCCTACACGAATTCTTGGTTTTTTAGATCTCTGCAAGGGACTTTCATTCTTCTCATAGCTTTATAGCAAAGGTTTAAACTTGGGTCACCTGCTTTTCCCTCGATCTTTCAGATGGGCATAGTGGCTGTAGGTAGGTACCAGAGCAGAGCAGGGCTCATTCCCAAGGATCATGAGCAGATGGAGACTGCTCCTTCGGTGTCTGCCCAAGGTCAAATGCCCTAATTGAAAGAGAGCCATGCCAGCATATCTTAGGTAAATGCCCTTGTTACCCAGAATTGCATAATTGAAGGCAGTTGCTTTTTTAAGACTTCTTTTCTTGAAGCTCTTCCTCTTTGTGTGAATGATTAAATATTCACAGAGACGAAAATAGATGGATTATAAACCCCGGTCTTCAGGACATTCAGTCAGTATATGGGAGATACCATATCCCACTCCCAGGGAGACACAAAATGACAAATACTTACTGCAAAATACTTAATTGCGTGTTCAGACTGTGATATCTCTGATGGAGAGCAATGCGGGGAGGCAGGAATTGGGATCCATATCTCCCACAGCTGGGGAAAATGTTTTAACCATGACATGCTGGGCCTGCCCCAGCCCTTTCTATGGGTTCCCTGTGGCCGAGATGTGCTCCAGGAGTGACGTCTTTTAGACAGATTGGTGGGGGGAAGTCGTACGTAGGGGTCTTGTTTTGGAGCTTCCATTCCAGCTGAAAAGCTTGGAGGGTGAAGTCGGAGCTGACAGAGTCAGCAAGTGCTTACATGAGAATAAGTAATACTTAAATGCAGACTCAGGCGCGATTTTGGTGCTCGTAAGGCTAGAGAGCAGGGGACCCCTGGGGATGAGATTCCTGACCATCACGGTCTGGCAGACCAGGGCGTCGAGGTCTTCTGAAGCGTTTTCAGTGGCCATGGGTCTGCTATGCTCTATTCTAGCAGACTTGGATGAGACAAAGGAGCTTTCTTGGGAAGAGAAGGGGGTGTCAGTGGATGAAGTGAATTTGTTCTATGTACATTTTCAATTCATGCTGTTTTTCCTTCAGTGTAAAACATCTAAAAAGTTTTCCATGAGAAGATTATTTCTGTGATAATTGTACTTTCCTGACTCGGAAGGTTTACGTAGTGTTACTACATTAAGGATTATGAAGTACTCACAAGTGAGACATTTCAGTAGTTAGACAGACAAACTGGTAATGAATATCAGATTCTAGGGCCCAAAAGCTCACAGAGGTACTGTTACACATGTGTTACTATAGGCTCAATGAATACAAAGCAAAGTGCAGCAAAGTTACAAAGTGATTCTCCATTAAAAAGCTCTTCATTAAAAGGTACCTTCTTACTCAGCAGTTAAGATGCCTAGGTGCGTTCTGACTAATCTTCTGACTTGACAGGCTGAAATAATTTTTACTGTTTTTCTTGCTTGTTAGCCCTGCAGAATTAAAATAGCTCTGAGAGAGGAAGGTGGATACTGCTCCTTCCTGTACTGAATTGACAAAATTGTATTCTAAGTTTCAGATAGTTATAGTGAACAAACCAAAAGATCAATTAGTCGCTGTCCTTAAAGGAAAACCCTGTTTTGTGCATCAAAGTTTGGGTCTTCATATTAGGCAACGGTGCCAGGGAAGGAAAGCTGTGGTCACATCCCAGGACTGGCAGCTAGGAAAGCTCTGCCTGCCTGTAAGTGCGGACAGAAGTTGCTGTGAAACAGTAAATGTAGAACCACCTCAAGTCAGTTTTCAAAGCGCCACTACCTACACTTCACAGACACTGAAGCACAGCAAGTCTGATTAACAGTCTGTCTCCCACTTCAAAAGCAGATGGTGTGAAAATGCAGACAGGATATAAAGTTTGATGGCAATAGCTCAAACTAATGAGCAGTTCATGCCGTTGCGTTCTGACTGAGAAGCAGACATCAGAGTTAATAGTAAAAGATTAAAATCCTTAGAAGTGCTGCGGATACCCATGATATCAGCAATAATAATAGTCTCGGATGACAAGCATTCCTCTGGATCAAAAGGAAAATAGGATACCTGTGTGACTTAAGTTATAATTTCTGAGAAACTGGGAGTCATGCAAGAGGTTCTTCAAATTTTACAGTAGGGAGAAGCTTGAATTTGCAGCGTGTAATAATCAGGAGGGAAGCTAGAACAGGGAGTCGCAGAGCAAACAATGAAATGAGTGAAAAGTATAAACGAGAGTCTTCCAGGGTGTGAGAACCAGGAAGCCTGTGAAAGAATTAGTGGATGTGTTGGATCAAGGGAGGTTAAAGAGAACAATCAAGAAAAACTTTGCTTTTTCATATCCACCTTCAGTTTTGAGGATGTAGGAGGCTTTTATAGTCTTGTCCTGCGTCCATTCTGTTTTTTACAGTGAAGCAGCTTTTGGAGATTGAGATCTCATATGGAGAAATGTTGGACCAAACTAATCATTTTAAGACATAATATGGCATACCTCCAAGAATTCCAGAGAACTTCAAATGAGAAGTAGTTGGGCGCCTTAGCTTCTTGGGTTAGGAAAATATGTGGTCTCTCATAGAAAGCTGCCATGGTACCAGAGCATCAGGGGAGACAATACGGACTGTACCCACAATTTAAAAAAAGGTGCTAGGGATGAAGCAGGGAAGTAGAATAGCAAAACTTTTATCTGTTTCTTGAAAGCTGGTTGGAACGGTAATTAAAAATATGTCAAAACACCTGGAAGACTATGATAACTGAGATGAATTCTTTAAGCAAAGAGTATCTCATAAATCCCCTTCTCAGTTTTCTGGATGTGTCAATAAAGAAGTTAATAAAAGAGAAACATTTAATCTGATATAGTTAGATTTTTAAAAGGCCTTTGAGACTGCTCCACAAAGACAGAATCTTGATAGGGAAAAGGGATTACTAATGTAGGTCACTTTGGGGCCTTATCTTGTTTCATATTTGAATTCATGGCCTTGGCATAAATAAAAAGAGCATTTGGATGAAATTTGCTGATGGCACAAGGACAGAATGATCAGGATGTTATAAACAAATACTGAAAGACCTCTGAGATTTGGATGAAATGAAATCTTGGATGAGATTCAGGTATGCAAAATTTAGTGCCATGAATACAGGGACTAATAACTTTTTTTTCCCCCTGGGAACTCACCAATTGGAAATGAGAGAGAAAGAGGAAAAGGATCTTTGAGTATTAGCTGGTCACACACCAGGAACTGCTAAAAGGTAAATGGGATCCAGGAAAGTATCAAGAGAATTTTGTATTAAAAAAATCTCGTATAGAATATTGTGAATAATTCTGATCATTCATTCTCAATAAAGATTCATTCAAACTGAAACAGGTGTAAGAATGGCTTCTAGGATTTTATGGAGAATGAAGATCCTATCACCAGAACTTTGGCTTAAAAACCCTGCCTAGTAAAATGGAGACTGGGAAGGGATCTGATGGCTGGCCAGAAACACACCTGACAGTAAGCAACAGGTAGGGAAAGGAGCTTTTAATTGGAAGGATGCTACTAGTTTAAGAACAAATAAGTACAGAGTGGCCAAAGTTAGGCTGAACAGTAGGAAAAAAATTCCAGAATTAAGTAGAGACCTTCCAAAACGGCCTTCTCTAAATTGTGCAAACAAAAAATGTCAAAAAAATTTAAGCATTACAGTGTAAGATGAGAAGAATTGTCTTTGAACAAGAACTGTCCTATAAGGACCAAGCAAGGGGTAGAACCGAACAATTAATTTTCATCATGGCAAAAAGTTAAAAGCAAAATGTCTTAAGGATTTATCCTGTGTCCTGTGTTGTGTTTCTTTATTGTTCATCTGGAAAGAGGAGGGAAAAGCGAACAGTGAAGCAACAACCTCTGCAGAAGACAAAGTAATTCAGAGTAGCCATATTAGAGAGGTCTCTGGAAGACTTCAGTCAGACCTAAACAGGGAAGGTGACTAGGCAGCATAACAGTAATTGAAATTCAATGTCAACAGTGCAATGGCAAGGGCTGATGTTACCCCTTCTGAGGTTTAACTCTATAATAATCATAGGCATGAGATTTCAGCGCCAGTGTGGACAATCTTGTCTGAATGCTCTGGAGAGGACCACAGAAGTCTGCCCTTGAAGAGGAGACTTCAGGAAATGGTGACATGGGCGATTAAGGCATGTAGAAACTATGAGAGAGAGATCAGAAAAACTGAGGTTGCTATTTTGGAAAGGAGAGATATAAAAGTGGACAGATAGTTTATAAAGTAATTGGTAGAGTAGGAAAAGTAGACTTGAGAGCTTCTGTTCTTTTTGTATCATAATATGAGAACAAAGGGACCACTGAATGAAACCGGGGAGTGAAAATGGGGAAACACTTTTCCATATCGTGAGATTACACTGGTGAATTCATTGCCGAAGGAAGTAGTTTCAGTACTACTTCAGTAGTTTTCAGGAAGAACTGGACATTTATGTAGCTCTCATGAGTGTCTAGCGCTGTCATCAATGACAATACACTTGGGACAGAGGTATTCGTTAGGGTTACGTCCCCACGACCTGTTGAGAGGTTGTGAGGGGGAACATCCTGGCTGAGGATGCTGAATTATCTGGTAGGTGACTGATGCCCAGGAGAGACTGTAGCGAAGGATGTCCCAAAGGTGTGTGAGTCACACTGAAACATAACTGAATTTAAAATGAAGATACAGAGCTCGAGAAGGGGGCTGACTAACATTTCCTTTCACGGACAGGCATCTTCTGTCCTACTCTTCTACTTAGCTGGAGGTAGTAGAGTGGAAACAGGAAAAGGAAACAGCCATTTAATTTGGCCTTAATTCTGTTTCTTCTCTGAACTATTAAAGCTTTCTGATCAGTCCACATTTGAAAGCACAACATACTCCTTCAAGGGTGTTACCATGGGCCAGACACAGTCCTAATTACTTGCAGGATTTTTTGACAATATTGCTAATTATGTTCTGAAGTTGTTGGTTTATAGGAATAGTCAGCATCAGATGCCCTTCTGTCCAAGGAACAAGGAACTGGGATAACTGTGTTCCCGTGCATAATCAGAAGATTTTTGTCTTAAACATTTGAGGAGACACAGGATGAATAGAAGGGGGGGAAAAAAAAGTATTTACAAAGGCTTGTGTAAGGTTTTCAAAGGATTTTTGAACGGCTGCTGTCCTGAAAACACTGCCCTCTGCTTAAGGAGTCAGTGTCAGGGAGTGAGATTACTTGATAACCCAGTAACAAATTGGTGGTAAACATTTGCAGAGTCCCTAAACACCAGTAGGCTTGCTTCAGTCTGTGAGCTCTGAAATCTTAACGTGAATCATCCTTAGCCCTTCTTAAGAATTGGTATGAGCCAGCATTTCTGCTCTGGGTTGCTTAAAATGGCATAGCCACAGTTATGACATGCACTTGGTGATGATGCAAAATATTCAGAGCGAAGTTAGCCTGCAGCCTCTGGAAGAATTACTGTCAGCACGATGAGTAACCATACACTCAAAATGACCAGTTCTGGCCTGGAAGACGTATTTACCATTTGTTTCCTATTGGATTTAGAACTTCTATGCTTCCCCAGCTCTAGCTTTGTAGTGATTTTTGCCACATGCAAGCCAGTAGGTCAGGGATGCAATGAAAGAGGTACTTGTATTTCCCAGTACTCCTCTTCAGTTCTTGATAGGCGACACAAGATTTAAGGAAGCTCTCCTTTCCAGCTCAGAAAGAATGTGGAGATCTGTAGACGAAGATCTGGGAACACATGAACCCTATGTTAAGTATTCAGAGTAACGTAGCTTTGTTTCAAAGCAGCATTGGCTCTGGCTCTGATAGGGAGTCTTCGTGTCTGGGATCAAATCAATGGGAGTCGTGTGGTAAAGCACGACTCGGTGGTAGAGCAATGCACTTGACCTATTAACCAGTGTTTCCAGTAAGCTGGATCCTGAAAACCAGCAACGAGCTCTAATTTTCTAAAGGCAATGCAATTTAAAAAAAATCAATAAACTTGGCTCTGTCATCATAGTAAATCAAGCATTACATGCAGAGACATGCTAGTGACAGATGACTTTGGACCTAAACTGCATTAGTCCCTTGCCCCAAATGATTTTGGTACCATGCAGAGAGCCTAAAGTAATTGGGAAGTATGAAAAGTGAACAAAGTGTCTATAAATTGGCTCAGTGCCTGCTCAGAGAGAAAGGCTGACTGTGGTAGTAAATTAAACAAGACTCTTCTCTGGCTCTGAGGCTAAGGGGCATGGAGTGGCCGTACTGCTAAACTCTCTTACCCTCCCTAACAGGCTGGCTGTATGCAGACTTCCTTCTGGACCATTCCTTGCTATGTGCTGACTCCTAAACCATGAACTCAACTGTTTGGAAGATTGCTAGTTGGCTGCTAACAAAATTTGAAACATCAAATTTCAGTGCTGGGGAACACTCCCAGCCACCGTTTCATTTACTAGTGTGGTTGTGTAACCAAATGATCTCTGTCACAAAATAGTTTGGAATGAATGCAGATCCGCTCCTGGCCTGAGTTGTAAAAAACCATTAATATTCTTAACAAAATCCTGTGTCTATGAAGTTTCTAGAGACTCCTGTGTCTTTCAGGCCCATGTGACCCACTGCCATCATACTGTGGTGGGATGAGGTTACCTCATTTTGGAGCAGAGCAGTGAGCTGCCAGATCGGTGGGCTGTCTTGGACTGCCTAGGTTTGTGATGTCTGTGGAATCAGGTGTTTAACTCAAAATGGCTGAGGACCGCTGTCTGTCCCCCCACCGCCTTCCAGCAGCATGGTGGCAAACAACTCTCTAGTGCCCGTCTCTGCTCTGTGGCCTGAGGTAACAGTTGTGAATGAAACGGACTGAACATGAAGCTGAAACATGAAGCTGTAGAGAGCTGGGTGAGAGAATCACTGCCAGTTACGAGCCCCTCAAACACTCAGCCTTCCTGTCTTGCCAGTGGATGTCAATACTGATGTAGAGAATAAAAAATAAATTACCTAAAGCAAAGGATGTTTACAGCTGCACCAGGACTTTTCCAGTCGGCCCCTGTTGGAAGTGGGGATGCTGCATTGTAGGGTTCCTTCCTGGGACCACGCTGAGGGTCACAGTACTGCCAAACATCCCCACACAGTCCCTCTGCCTTTGCTTTAATGTTGTGAGCGCAGCTTCTGCTGACTGCCCTCTCCTGGGGTCTACATAAACCATTAAAAGAAATGCCTCACCTTCTGCAGTGGAGGGCTTGTTTGGGCCCTCATGACACCACCAACAGCACACACAGGAGACTGGGTCAAAAACAACCTGTGGCATAGGTGAACGGTACCAAAACAGCATTGGTGGTCTTCATTAGTTTTGTGTGGCAAGGGAAGGTTCAGCTCTGAGATGAGGCTAATGAAGGAGCTGCTGCACTTCCACAGATAGTTTCACATGGGGCAGAAGCTGGTGCTGGAGCACCAACATCTGCACGGAGCTGGAGTGTGGCTGGCTGCTCCTGGGATTTCATCAGCTGAGTTACTGGGAGTGACAAGATGTCATGAGACATCCTTGCCTCTGGAAACACTGGAGTGGGAAATTCACGGGGGGCTCTGTGCCTGATTGGTAAAGGCAGTTTGTTGGAGTTTAGGCAAGATGGTCACGAACAAGGTTGGGTGGTTCCGGCAGGCAGATGTGGCTGGGCTGGAGCAGGGAACAGGGGCAAGAGCAAGGCTGGCATGGGGGGAGACACAAAGGCAGGGCTCCAACAAGGAGCTCAGTATAGGTGGGAGCAAAAACCAAAGGAGGACTACAATCAAATGCCATCAGGATGCCCTGCTTCTGAATTGTCCATGCAGTCTTTGGGTTTGGTGTGTTCCTTGAATGGGAAGGGAAATATTTTCTACCAGGGAATAATGAGATGACACGAGGGTGACTTTGTGGCTACCTGCAGAAATGCTTGTGCTGCAGTTTAAGCCAGGCTCCAGCAGAAGCTGCAATAGTGCCCACGAAAGGAACATGTCAGGGCAAACTACCTGATGCGAGATCTCTACCTTCCATGAGGCCTCTGCCCCTAAGCCAGCGATGGGGCCCTGGGCTAGACGGAGAGGGAGTCTGAGGCTGGCGGGTGGTTCGCATGTTCCTTGGTAAGCAGGGGTGCAGTCCTATAAGGAGATTTCTGCAACAGGCAGATGGGGTTGGTAATTTTACGTTCATTAACTGACCCACTGTGGATGACTCATTTGGCAACTCTCGGGGATAGAGTGAAGATTTCTAATTTAGGGTGAGCTAAACCGCAAGCTTCAGAGGTTAGGAGCGAGTCTTGACTACAGCACGTGGAGTAGTCAAGAAAATTGCCAGTATTGAATTGAAAACTGTGGAGAAGGCTTGCAATGACAGGTATAACCTGGAATCTAGATTAGATTAAATAATAAATAAATAAATAATGTAATATCATTAACATTCTCCCCCAGCTCCCTTCTAAAGTGAGGAAATTGTGGCCAGAGTAAAGGCCTGTGGAATAAACGGAGGAGGACAAGCCCCGCTCAGAGAATGGCGGGGGAGGGGGGTGGATCTTGGTATTTATTCTGCATTTCCAGGTGCTCTTCAGTTGCCACCAGATGGCAACAGAAATCCGTTTCAGCGTCGCAGGATTCTGCAGAGACTGCTCAATTCCAGCTGCTTTCCTGGCTGAAGGGCTTACAGAAGGTCTGCAAAGGCTGCCTGCCAACCCCCCCCCCAAAAAAAAGAAAGAAACAAGCCGACGTGGTTTTATCGTCACTAGGCACGTTTATGTTGGCTTTTTATGAAGTCGGGTACGTGAGGACAGTGAAGGAGTGGTGACCGGCGAGCCGAGCCGTCCCTGAAAGTCGGTGATGGGTTGGTGCAGCCGCCTTCGCGTCCCGCCGTGGGCAGCCCTTGCTGGTGATTGAGAGGAGCGTGGATGTGCCGGCCCGGGCTGCAGTCAACCTCTGCTGGCTATGCAGATGTGTCCTCAGTGACTCAGAAACAGAAATAGCTTGGGGTGAATTCAGGACAGGCATTGAGATAGATGATCAGGCTTTGGGAGAGCCCCGAGGAGCACTGTAGCATGGAGCAACGCAGTCCGGTTTGGGGGGGGCGAGTGGGGTGCAGGGGGGCTCAGGCACCCAGACCTGGCAGACTGAGACATGCAGTCACTGCTGTGGGATTTATCCTCACATCAAAATTCGTTTTCTCTGGCATTTTGACCTCAGATGACTTGAGCATGGTTGCCACCGGAACTGGTTTGCTCTCCCCTCCGTCCCATCCACTTACTGTCTCTGGCAAGCAGCTAGCTGTCAGTCAAACACTGCAATAAATCAGCCATCCCCTCTATGGCCTCTGCCTGTCCCTGCCCTCCTGTTTTGCAACAGGTCACTCCTAAGCAAAGCCCTGCCAGATCTTAGCCCTGCTCCCCGCTACCCCCCAAGCACAAGCGCATTGCTTAGCAACCCCTGCCTGAGAGGAGGGGGGGAGCCGGTTTCCAGGGGCAACGGGCACATTTTTACATCATAAATAACTGTTTGGGTACATCGCCGCACACCTCAGCCTGCCCTGGCTGGGCACCAGGGCTCGGTTCAGAAGCAAACAGCGTCAGACAGCTAAATCACCGTGGGAAACTGAATCCCTAAAAATGGCCCTCTCTTGTCCAGGATTGGCAGAGGTGAGCTTGCGAAAGAGGGTTTCCCTGTACCGCACACAGCTAATGTAGCTAACTTAGCTAACGTAGCTAATTCGGAGACGGGGCGGCTCATCTGCCAAGTCCTGACAGTGTTACAGTCATTCAGAGAAAGCAAAGAGGAAGAGAAAGGGAGGAAGGAAGGAGAGGGAAGGAGGGGAGACTGGTGAGGGAAATGGGGAAAGAAAAAGAGGGAGTGGGTGGGAGAGCTGGAGCAAGGAGAGGCAGCGGGGTGGAATGACTGGGTGGGCAGCCGGGAAGCCGCGTGATGGGCGCCAGAGGGGAAAGTGGGATACAGCCACAGGTGGGAGGTTTGGGGAGTGAGCGTGTGTTGGAATGAATGCTTACCAAGATTCAAGTACCCCAGAAAACCCATCTGAAACCTGTAGCTAAAAGCAAGATAAAGGAATTTTTAAGTTGCAAAAAGATCCCTTAGGAAAAATGGGACGTGGCTGTAAGTCTGCAGTCCTACAGCACAGGAAGGAAATCCGGAAACTCTCTTCAATACACATGCAACAGACATGACGTACATTGCAGATCCCCTGCAACAAAACAGCAAGAGCTCTGCTGTAGCCAAATAATAGTGCCTTCTATATTGCACTGTCAACAGAAAAGCTGTAGGAAATTTTACAGATCTGTGCACATCTGGGGAGCAGGCCAAGAAGGTCTTAATGCCAGTTAAACCAAGATCATGCATCAGTATTTCTTTTAGTACAAAAGGATACAGCAAAACAAAAAGCTCTTTTTCATGCTATTTAGTATTATGCACAATACATTATGGATACATGTGCCTACGTGTTGTTTTGTAAATGATCTGGCCTTTTAGGCTTCCTGTTTATCATTTTCTTGTAGCTTCTGCCCTCTTTTAACAGCAGCGAGGAAAGAAAATCCAGGCCACTGGAGTAAACCGTTAGGTGCCATAAGGAGACAAGAGTGTTGCAGTATATTAGTGTGCATTTAAAGACATAAAAGACCTACTAATTGACCTCAAAGTTAAATGAGTAACACAATTAAATAGCTGGAATTTCGCTAAAGTTCCCCCAGCCTCAAACAAGAAAGCTGTGGTTCAGCTAACAGAGACAGTTTTGGCGCTCATTGGGGACCCGTTGTCTCGCGGGGCAAAGGGGAGCAATCCGGAGCACCCTGTCCCCACCACACCTCGCCCTATCCGGTGTCCCCGGGCACTGGCCAGCAGAGGCGAGTGCTGGAGTGGGTTGGCTCCCGTTATGCAGTCTGGTTTTTGCTACCACCTGCCCTCTCCGGGGTACCAGAGGCACCACTGGGAAGGTAGAATCAGGCCTCCTCGTTGTTCTTGATGTTAGCTGTTACTCAACCCTATCTGTAACCTTTTGCCTTCATGCTTTCACTCCAGCCTTATTTTCTAGTCTCTCATTTGTTCCCTCTCTGCCTCCCTGTATGATTAGTGACAGTCCTCCCGGACCCTGGCCTCACCTTATCTGTATCTAAGACGGAAAAAAAGTTCTTTGTTCTGGTAAAAAAAAGTCTTTGAGGCAGGAGCAATAAACTTGGAATGAGAAGCAAGCACATATTAACATAAACACATGCAAAGGGGAAGTATCTAAATGAGAAAAGCCATGTGATTTGCCTGAGAGTAGGTAAAAAACCACCTTGTGGGTAGCTGAGACTTCAGGGGAAAAACAAGACTTGCATCCTGTTTAGGGTGATGAAGAAATTGTGTGAAGCAGCCTCTTTGGGGCAGAAAGGGAGGAAAAGGAGACGGGTTCCAAAAGACGATGACCAGAACAAAAACGAGGAGACACTCTTGGAAAAGATGTCAGAAACTGATAAAAAATGAGAGAGATGCAAAGAAACACTGATTTCTTGCCTCAATTAGGATTTAAAGTACACCTCTTAGATTCTAACTTGATTCATTTAACGTGACTTAAAGCCAGTCTGCTGTGTCCATATTAGGCTGGTTAAATGACCGCATTATCCTTTGTGGCTAACATCACACCTTAAACTCAGTCTAGATTAAGCCTGAGAAAGAGAGGAGGAGGTAGATGTTGGAAAAAATGAGACTGGAGAGGACAAAGATGATGGTGAAGAAATGATGCAGAAGATAACTGTTGCAAAGGCAAGGGGGACGTGTAATGTGCAAGAGAGGGAGTGTGGGAGATGGGCAGTGATGGGTACAGAGCACAGCACAGAAGCTTGGGGGTGAAAGGGGACCTGTCCTGGAGAGCGAGTACAGGGCAGACACATGAGCGTGTGGTGAGAAGGGGAGGCTGGAGGATCCAGTTGCACATGCCCATCACGTTACTCTTCTTGGAGCTCTGGCTCCAGAGATGCTAAGGTGGAAGAGAACAGAAGAAGGGCCAGGAATTCCAGTTGCTGTGGAGGTGGGGAGCAGGGGAAAATGGGATTACAAAATTAGAAGGCTTGAAGTCTATTTCCAGGTCTGGCATGACTGACCCTTGTCATATGGCAAGGGCATTAAATAACTCTGACCTTTGTAAACTATCGGGAATATTAGTTGCTGCTGTTGTGGTAGTTTCTCTGCGCAGTCCTTAACATGGTGTTCTGAGTAAAAGACTTAATGACAAATCAAGGCTGACTTTGTCCGGAGAGATATTAATATGCCCAAGAAGATCCCCTTGTTCTAAGGCCTTACTGGCTACAACGGCTCATGTTGTCATTGAATCTAGCCATACTTATTTATAAGGGGAAATAAACTGGTGTTCATCTCGGTGGGATAATTATTCTGCTATGGCTACTCCTACATCCGTTTTTATAGAAAAAAAAATTACCTCAATCCGTAATAAGTATCCTGTTTCCAAAGCCATTTTTAGTCTGGAAAAAAGCATAGAACTTTGAAACAACATGCACATCAGAGAGAGATCATATAACTATCAAAATAACCATTCATCGTGAAACAGGCTGATAAGAGGTTTTTATAACAGATCTAAGACAAGATGACTCACAGGAAAAACTACAAGACAAATTTGTTTACACTTCTCAAAAGCTGCCCATTTATGACCTACACTTCAACAAATGCACATAAAAAGCCTAAAATGATCCAATATACAACAGAAGAATCACAAACATTTTCTGTGCTTATTTGACCCGTGATGGGGCTGAAGAAAGCATTGCTGGGAGAACTCAGAATGTTGTATCATGGTCACAGATACCAACACTCCTTGTCTGAAAGAAGTAAAACTGTCAGCCTTTTACAAAATTCATGAGCCAGAGTAACTCTGAAGTAGTCATAATTGTTGTATACCTAAAGGCAGAGTCCTTGTCCCAGGTGGAGCAAGTGAGGACACCTGATTGCTTCAGCTGTGAACAGAAGACAACCAGCAAGCTTTAAAGGGGAGGAAGTGCCCTGTGGTGCTTCCAGGTTTTTGTAGAAACAGATGAGCTGGTGAGGTGAGGTGGATTGCACCGTGCCCTGTGGCAAACCCGGAGGCACCAGGGAACTGCTGCAGCCTGCTCACGAGTCAAGAGCCAGCCTGGCTCTGCAGGGTCTATGTCTTTGTCCCTGCAGCCCCTCTGTGGGAGCAGGGAAAGGACAGCAAAGCCAAGGGACCTTGCAGACCCTGCATCTGTCTGGGATCGCTGGTCTCGGGTCAGTGCTGGCATGCTGGGTCTGTCGCTGTGACAGTGAGATCCCCTCGGTGACACCTCTGCCCCAGCCTTTTGGAGGTGAGAGGGGGAGAAGGAGAGCGGAGGTGAGGGGAAAGGAAGTAAGGAACAAGTGAAAGGGCAAAGGAGAGGAGGTCCTGAAAGTCTGATCTTGGATTGGATCTGAGACCCAGCAGTGCTGGAGTCTGCTTTACTGCCTCCAGTGCAGCCATATCCCGGTTCCCTTGGCCTTCTACTTACCAGGACAAGCAGTCCTGTTTGGTCAGTGCTTGTGGCTGGGCAGCAAACAGTGGCTTTCTTAGGGGACAAGTATAAAGAGATCAGCCCCTCTGTTCTTCAGAATGGGAGAGATCTCCTGGAAGCAGAGGGTTGCAAAGTCCTGCAGATGGCACAGCTAACATGCTGACCCAGATGTAGCTCCTCCTTTTGCTGTGCTGCCTTTCACCTTCCTGTTTTCCTCAGCGAAGGCAGGTGAGGCTGGAGATCAAGCCAGGTCAGCTGAGGCTGGAAGCCTGGGGCAACACCAGTATCACAGCCTCCAGAGCGGGAGGTGTTGCCCTGAGGAAAGTGCTTAGAAAGCGGGAGGGTGATGGCATGTCAGGGAATTAGGAAGGCAGCTGAAGAAAATGTCATAGGGCAGGCAGTAAGGGCAAGGATTTCAAATGGTAACAGAGCTCCTCCACGAGGATTACCTGGGTGTGTAACGGAGGGATGCTGCAGGCAGAGGGGGTGCCAAGGGAAAGAGGCTTGTGGGAGAGCTGTTGTAAGGTAGGAATGATAGAGGTGGTATCTGGGGTGAGCAGACACAGGCCTGTCTGTGTTGGATCGCTGTGTTTAGTCTCCATCCAGTTTTTCAGGTTGTAATAACTTGTGTTCACACAATTTGTGCAGTGGGTGGGATAGGTGACATACATTCTCCTGTTCTGTTTGAAAGGGAGTTAAATTTATTGTCACTTAAACTGCTGTGGGTCCATCTTAATTTCACATTGGTGGAGGCTGACAGATTCCCAGTGGTGGGTCACAAAGTGGGGCAGATCTGGTGGGGCTCCAAAGCTGCAGGGAAGGTGGGGATACAGGGAATACAATACTTGAATGCCATTGATTTCTGCCAGATGTTGCAGCACCTTTCCAGCTGGAGAAGAGCCAGAGTGAAGTCAGAGCAATTGTAAGATCCTCCTGCCATGGATAAAATCCGTATTTGCTCCGTGTGTCCTATTCCCACTGTTTAACATGCCTCCAACTCTTGTGTACCTATGCACTTGCTCCTATTCTGATTGTGCCTCCCTGCTTAAAGGATGTCAGAAAGGGGTACAGAGGCAACAGAAGAGGAGGGTGAGCTATTTAATGATGGAAACTTGCAGTGGAGCATAGGGAATAGCTTATCCACCTTACAAGTCAGCCTCAAATGGGAGTTTGGAAGAGAAAATGTCCCCATTTCAGGGATTCTGCCTGTAGAGTTACCCCACTGAGGTATCTTGGACACTTTCATTGGTTTGGTGGGAGTTGAAATATGACTGCCCACCAGCTGAGCATGTGATGGGAGGGAAAGCAGAGTGGAACTGGAAAGGCTGGTGTCTGCCAGGGAACATGGGCATGGTTTATTGCCCGAGAGCCACGTGTGCTTGTCAACCGCATCTCTCTCTGGATCTCTGTAGCCTTTTTTGTACTAGAAAACAGGACCCAAACTGACCTCCCTGCTGTCTTCTGGGCACCTTGAAAACTGACCAACAGAAGGTGCTGGGCAGGTTCAAAATCCACACCTGCCGCCTGGCAGGAGGAGACAGCTGATCTCCGCAGAGCATACTGAACTCACATAAACCTGCTTCAGCACAGCAGTTTACATCAGGTTCAGAAATTAGGCGAATAGGGAGCCAAAATTAGAGATAGAAAAAGATGTACGGTATTCGAGCATGTCCTGTCAATTCTCTGTGACTGGGATCACGGCAGGTCTTTACTGCACAAGCCACCAAGGTTTTGTTTAGCCTTTTGAAGGTCCCTGTGGGGACAACAGGCCATAGGGTTGCATTTTTAGTATGTATTCTTCAGTGTTAGTTTGGTTCTCTCCTTGACCAGGTTGTCTCCTACCAACAACAGTTGAGGAACAATGTCACAGTACTGAGCAGCTCTTATTCCTCTCAGCAAAAAGTAAGAATATGCTTGGGCTCACATAGGCGGTCACGACAATACTTTCATGTTCTGCACAGCAATATCCCAAGGGCTGTACCCCAGCTTCTTTTGGTGCATAACACTATGCAGTGAGTGGCTTTGGTTTTCTTCCCAGTTTAGGGTGAGTGTCCTACTGGAACATCAGTTTCCCAGTCATCTAAGCACAGAAATTTGGAGTGCAACTCTAAAGGTCATTTTCTTTTTTCTGGTCTGGGCTAGATGGACAGAATCTGACATGTGTAGGTTCTTCTGATAGCATCGGCTGTGTGCATTCCCAGCAGGCAAGTGAGGCTTTATGATCCATAACTACACTTTCTTGCTTCCCAGCAAATTATTCTTTGGTGCCAGAGGCTTTAAGTAAGTAAAGGAGCATGAAATCTAGGATGAACACGAACCACACTAAAAATACAGCATTTGTAGTGGCTCTGTTTAGCAGACCTAGCAGCCACCTGTGTCACGGTGTCTGCTTTTAGTCCAGAGGGAAGATCGTGGATTGCCTAGCTGGTGAGGCACTGGTCTGGGTCTCTGGATATCGGGTTTGATTTATGGCTCCATCAGAGATTTTCTCTTGGGTCAAACCATGTAATCACTACATGCCTGGTTCCCATATCAGCAAAACAGAGTTAATACTAATTCTTTTCCCATATGTATGTAGGTGTTGAGATAGATCTTCAGGACATGGCTATCTCTTACTGTTTATATGCAGTGCTTTCTACAGTGTCATCCTGATTTAAGCTGGACCCTTTAGGACGACTAATTAGTCCTACTAATAATCCATCGCTAGCTGGCTCCAGACTCTGAAGATCATGGCATCAGTAGTTTCATTTGTTGGTTTCTGCAATATTCTGAGCTCTGTGGGGTAAACTGTGGAAGAATCAGGGGAGTGGCTGCCATGGGGAATAATTCCAGATCTTACACTGAGCCTGGCACAGAATGGGATGGGATTCAGGGAGGCTTAGGTCTGCTGTATGAACATCTGTTTGTCTCAGATAGTGGCAACAGTGGTCAGACATGTATGTTACTACTACATTTCACCCCGCAGTTTAACGTGTTCCTAGAAATCTTGCATCAACACTTGATTAGAAATCAGTTCCAGATAAATGTTATTTATGGAGTTTTGAGCTTCGCTGCCTTATTAGGTCAGTTCAGGATTTAGGGTCTCGTGACTAGCACATTGTCCTCTCTGTCTCTGATCCAGTGATTCTTCTGAAAGGCTGAAGAATGTGTTATCTGATAAGTCTTTGGACCTGCTAAAGGTGGTTTGGCTCAGGGTCCCAAATTCCCAGGGAAACCTGAACTCTTGGCATAGGTTAGGCTGAATGGTTGTGGTGCCCTGCGCCTTTGTGACACAAAGAGTTGCACAGAGCCTGCGTCTAACATCAGGGATAATGCAGGAGATATTTCCTCACCAAGAGAAACTTTGAAGACCTCAAAATTACTGAGTCACTGAAGTAGTGGGCTTTCAACCAAAAAGAAAATCCTTCTGTGGGCAGTGGAGGAATCCTGCACGTGTTCTGTCCCCATTGCTCAGTGCTGCGCTAATTGCTTCACTTCACACAAAAACGCTGCAAGAACATCCTTCCCTTACACTGTCATGCAACGTGTACCCAGTTACTTTCTGAAAGTGGGAAGAATATTGCCTACTAGAAAGAGATATATTTCTGTATCAGCTGTCTCTGTTTCTGTTTCTCCTTTTCTTCATTTTTATTATGTTCTTGTCCTTTCTTTCACAAATATATTTCTTCTGCACAGCTATTCTTTTCTTACATTGTCTTAACTGGTATCTCGTTTTTCTCTCATTTTTATTTTCCTGTCCTTCCTTCATTTTCTGTAAGACAGATATTCCTTCCGAGATATATTTCTATATCAGCTGTCTCTGTTTCTGTTTCTCCTTTTCTTCATTTTTATTATGTTCTTGTCCTTTCTTTCACAAATATATTTCTTCTGCACAGCTATTCTTTTCTTACATTGTCTTAACTGGTATCTCGTTTTTCTCTCATTTTTATTTTCCTGTCCTTCCTTCATTTTCTGTAAGACAGATATTCCTTCCCGTATTTTTTGCTTCAATTCTTCTTCACCCCCTTTTCCATTTCGCTGTCTCAGTCACTGTGCTACCATCAGAAGATCTAGAAAAACAGATGAGAGTTGAAGTTGGAGAAAAGGAGTGCTACAGTGGCTGTAGTGCCAGGATACTGGCTGGAGTTAAGAAGTAGGTGTGAACAGGCTGTACCCCACCGCCACCTATGCACACAACATCCTCCCTTGAGAGAGGTTCCCAGGCCCACATCAATGTCTGTCATAGTTCACCCACCCTTTGTTCATCTGCTTGTTCTACAAACAGATAGTGTAGTGCTTGTTATTTAAGACAGACTTCAGTACGGGGGCTTATGAATCTGAAGGGGGATATAGGCTGCATTTAGGCAACTTCACCTAAAAAACATGTTCCCCAAAAAACACACTTGGTGGCTGTCATATACTGGAGGCAAATTTCTGTCATTGCTTTATTTCTGAACATACTGTTTGCATCCCTACTAGGTCAGACACAACATGAAATGCAGTGGCGATTAATAGTTTTTGTAAAAGAGCCTCCCTGGGAAGCCCTTCTCACTACTGGAGGCAACTGGAGTGGTGGAGGCCCTAAGAAGTTAGCGATTGCAAATTCTGGGTCAGACAGTGGGATACATCCCCATACAGAGAATAATTAAGGATGCATTGGATATGAGGCACGAGGCAGCCTGATTCCTACCTTACCTGGCATACGTACAGAGAGCAGGTGATCTTGGCTTCTAGTCTTTGGTCCATTTTTTCACCATGAGCATGTTTGAATTTATTAGGCAGAGCATATGTATATTTTAAGGACTACACAGGTAGTTACAAGACCTAATCAGGCATTCAGAGCAGCATGGTGAGTGCGTTTGTCCTCCAATAGCAACTTGTGGATCCATGAACACCATGTTTAGGAACATAGAAAAGGGTCCCTTAATGCAGAAGCTGAATACAGGTCTCATGTTCTGGGGTATCGCACTAACCATAGAGCTACTGTGTCAATGGAGAGAAAGAGCAGGTTCTTTAGTAGCTGCTTTTTTAGAAGTAAAGAGAGGGGTGAGTGCAGGTTCAGAAAGGCACAGGTTGCAGGTCCCCTCTGAAGGGAGACACCTCCCAGCAGTGCTGAGTACAGCAACATAGCCTGGAGAGTGCTGGGCTTTACTGTTTTCCTCTGTGTCATTTTGCATTACAGTTCCCCTGGGTGCTGGCTTTTTGGATCCATAGTAGCAATATTCATCTCTCCTTCCGGACTTTTGGTTTCCATTTAAGGGACTGAGAAAGTGCTTATGCTGCAGTGCTCAGCATTGTGGCATCTCAGTCTGGGATCTACTTTTAGTCCCTCTTTGTCTCAGTTCGGCATCTGAAAAAGGCTCTTTCCTTCTTTTGGTGGGGTGCTGTGAAAAATAAAGGCTGTGAGGTGTCCAGATCCTACAGTGCTGCAGAAGTTATATATATGCATACATGCCTCATGGATGGGGGCGGGTGTGGGGGTGTGTGTACAATCAGTGACATATTTTGAAGCACTTGACATATTGTTCTGCGATCCCCTGAAGACTGAGGATCTGGCAAGATACTGCTCTATTCTGTGCCTGGTTCCAACTGGCTGTACCAGAAGCAGGAATAACCCAGCAGTCCTTCAGCTGGGGACATTATTTGGCTCAAAGGCACAGTCCCTGACATCACACCTAAATTCCCGTGCTCAGTCTCACTCAGCCAGGTCCTCTTTGGTTTTGGCATTTCTTTTATTTCTATCCCCTAAATCCTCCCACTGTATTTCTGAGTGGAGGGTGTGTGGATGTCTCGATGGGAGATGTCTGCTCCTTGCTCTTAACTTCTGAAAAATCTCATTCTGTTAAGTCTGTTCCTTCACTCTTTCCATTGCCAAGGAGATTCAGTTTCCCAGGAAGGTTGTCTGTCAGACTGACTGCTGTGAGGTATTCATTTCTTTAGAAATTCAACTGCCTGGGGATTGCAGGGCTGAGATATGCACATATGTACGCGTGAGCGTGCACACACCTAGGTGGGTCAGAAGGGAGGATTACTGAGAGGGACTCTGGTATACTGTGGGAAGGCAACGACAAGCAGCTTCATTGCAGCCTAGAGGAACACACGAGCAGTGTGCAGGACCGAGGGGCCTCTGCAGAGCGGCTGAGCACAAGGACAATGACACTGAATATGCTCCAGCTGTCTAAAAAAAGCAGCAGTCGCTCACCATATCAATCCCCTTCAATCCTCGTGTTTCTGAGGCTTCCACATGTGGTACTGGCTGTGTCTGCCAAAAAGCCTACTTTACCTGGCCTCCCTCCCTCCCTCCTGCCTGGCACTGGCGCAGCTGATAGCAGGACTGCTGCACTCAGCCTGCGTGCTGAGGACCTACGTGAGAGACCGCAGGAGGATGCAGCCCAGCTCCCTCCAGCTGCCTCCTGTCTCCCAAAAGGCTGATGGCACTAATCAAGGACAGAGAAGGGCAGCTCCCCACCCCCACTCATGCTTTTAACCCTGTGGTGACCATAGCATCCTTTCCCAAAGGACTTTGGGACAGAAGTGAGGGAAGTACAGCTGCAGAGGCTGGGAGAGGAATGGGGAGGCACAGGCAGTGAAAAATGATGAGGGAAGGAGTGATGAGAGGAAGCGTGGCTGGGGAAGGGAGGAGCCACTGATGAGTAGCAGGGCGAAGAGGCAATACATGTCAAGGGGGGAGTGTACAGAAGGACGTACATTGCTCAGAAACAGACACAGCGACAGGGAAAAGGACAGACGGAGAAACCACAAAGGGATGGAAGGAGACTTGAAGAAAGAGAAAAAAGGGAAAAAGAAAAGACATGGCCTGACAGGGAGAAGGCATGAATACAGGGGGTGCCAAGAGCTGGCTAGAGGAGGGTTATGTGACTTGCCGAAACCAAGGCACCCAGCCAGTGGGCACAAACATGGCGTCTGGCCCTGCCTAGGGCAGAGTTTTGTAGAAGGGGTACTACTACTGGTGTTTAAAAATGCTGTTTAGTGGGGAGAAGACCACTGGCTGAAGAGACCAGGTTTAAAGACTGGATGGATCCCTCGGTCTTTCCCTGTGCATGGTTTCCCTTCTGTATGTCCCCTCGTTAGCACTCCTGTAACTCTGTCAGTAGCCAGGATTAATGGACTGGCTGGCATGTAGTCCCTGCACTATGGCTCCTTGTGATCCTAGACCTGCCATCTCATTTCTTTAGTTTAATTTCTGAGCTGGGGAATGGCTAGCTCTACTTATCTGTGTCATCAACAGAGGAATCTACGCTCTTCCTCATGCATCCAGTCTTTGCTTTCCCAGGTCCATTTCCCCATACTCACATTGTTTGCAGAGCGATAACAGACTTGGCAGGAGAGCTAATTCAGGAGTATAATCTCTTTCAAACAAAGTGCACCCTGTTCCCACCTGGTCAATTAAACTGGAACAAATCTGTGCAGAAGCACTGACCTGAGGCCAAGCACTTTCCCTCCTGGAAAGATGTGTGATGGCTTCTCCTGTGAACACCACCCCAGCCCTACCTGGAGCTGTGGGATGGACAGCTCATCCCCACTGTCCACTGCCTGTCTGCTCAGGCAGACCACAGCAGGGTTGGAGCCAACTGTGATGGTGTTTTCTGTGCGATAAATACCTGTACAATCCGCCCCAATCCCTTGAAGGAATGACTCCAAGAGCGAAGCCCCTGTTGGAACAACTGGTGTAGATGCTTTATGAAGCTGTTGCTATCATAGACCAAAAGCCCCAGAGCAGTGCTGAGCCTGTTTCCTCCCGGCTGTCCCACAATGTGTGTTATCTCTGGGCAACTCAGATCTGAAGCTTCTCAGTATGAAGATATTTAAACCATCTCTGCCTCTAAGCCTATTCTTGAAGGAGTCCCTGATCTCTCAGCAGCTGGCCTGTTCCTTACTGAGAACCAGGGCCACAGTGAGAGCTGTTTCGGAGCAAACCAAATACTTTGGGGGGAGGACTCTCACTGGAGTAATGTGGATTAGAAGGAGGGAGCTGTGCAGCCAGGACTGTGACCCCTCCAGTTTCCAAAGCTTTCTCTGGCAGAGGTCTGGGACAGAGTGGCCATGGCTCCTGTGCAATTCCCACAGCAACCTCCGCTGGGAGTTGCCACTGGGGAGTGACCAAGGACCTCTCCTTACACTTAAGTGTAAAGCAAAGGGGAGCTGTGCCTAACAGCAGTTGTGGCCTACCCTGTTGCAAATGGTGATGTAAAATATTAAAAGTATTGTCCTTCACATCTTGTTGGAAAAGTACAGATTTCTTTTGAGGATTTGGTCAGTAGTGTTAAGTTTCTTAATGCTTTCAACAAAACTCTTATCTCTACTGTTCAAGCTCTCTCTTTTTCCGGGTTTTGAGACCTTATCACTGCAAAGAGTGATATTTTTTGCACAACAAAATACTAAGAAAAAACCTACAGAAGTTTCCTTGTAGGATTTTATTTTGCTTTTATTTTTGTTAATGTGAATGCTAATGTGAATGTGAAAGTTAATGTTTGGTTTTGGACGAGCTGTGCCCAGTAGAAATAAGCAATAAAAATACAGGCTTTCAAATAGGGAACAGGTGAATACTGGTACACAGAAATGCATTCATATAAACAAATACAGTAGATACACGAATGCAAACAAGCACAGATATGCAAACACAAAAAAAATACAGCTATATATTGTGTATACATTCATATGAACACGTGCATATGTACATACCTTTGTATGTATGAAGTAGCATGTGTGCAAATATCTATATTTTATAAAGTAAATTACATAAAGTAACACACGTACACATTTTAATGTTATGAATTCATGCACTGGTAATATCAGACATGCTAGTATTTGTACAGGCATGCAATAGCACACATTACATATCTGTTCATGTATCAGAACAAAAAGTTACTCAGATATGAACATTTTATATAGAAATGCAAGTGTAATACAGGCCCTGGAGAATCCTCCACCTGCCCACAGAAGCACACCTGGGCAGCTGTGTACACAGCATCCTCGCACAGCTAGGCTAGCTGAATGTAACCACTCTAGTTTTCAAAAAGATGCGGAGGGCCACGGGCAAGCAGATACATGTGTGTGTAGGAGTGGAAGTGAGCCATGAAAGGGTGCAGGAATGATCCTGGGGGAGGACGAAGGGGGTGTGGAGCAATGCAAGAGCCAGAGGGGTTTGCCTGAGCAGGGCGGCATCACTGGAGGGTGAGGAAGGAGGCTGGGGAAGAGACAGAGAGCATGAATCAGGAAATGCGTGGTCTTCCCCTGGAAACAGTCTGTATAAAATGAGGAGGCGGCTTAGGGGAGATGCCCACCCTGGCTTGCTGGCACCCCATTTCCAAGCGGGAGCGGGGCAGAACTGCTGGGATGGGATGATGAGGCTGCATGCCGGGATCCCTCCTGCCCCCTTTTTGGCAGCTGACCCTGCTGGCAATGCAGAGCGGGACTGGCTGCATAAGGCAGCTCTTCCTAAATATGGGTTTAATCTCATCTTTCCTTGTCTGCTCCGCCTGGATCTCAGCACAGGAGCGGTGTGTGGTGTTTTGAAGCACTCTTCACATTGCCCTCTTTCTCGTCCTGCGTGGGCTGGTCCTTGTGCTCTTTGCTACTGAGCAGCAAGTGAGGGGTGCTGTACGTGGAGGGGGAGAGGGAAGCACTGCCACAGGGCAGCTCAGAGCATCTCCTGCTGGGAGAGGAGTGATAAACCCCTGTGCGCTAGACTGGCTTAGCCACTGTTGGCCCGCGAGGTGAAACAAGCCAGCACAGGGAGAGGGAGAGGGTCAGATCCTGCTGCCTGAGTGTTTCCAGCTCAACAGCAGCTAATTTTAGATTACAACAGCAGCGAGGGGAGCGGAGATGGGTCAGCCAGGGGCTTTGTTTCTTTCCTGAGAATCCTGCTGCTGTAATCACACGTGATCTCATTGAGCCACTTTCACAGTCTCCGCTCCCTCCCCCACCCCAGGCTACAACCCTTCACGCCACTGCTGGAAAATGTAGTGTGATTGGGGCCGGGAACCTGAGAGCAGAACATGGCTCGATGAGAAATGCCTCCAGAAGTGGTGTTTGTGAATCCGCAGCTCTGCTTCTGCCCAGTTATGTGTCAGTGTGTTTCTGTGTCTGAGATGCTGTGTCAATATATGTACGTCTAATGTGTGTATTTGCTGGAGCATGTGTATGTATAGTGGGTGGGTTCGACTCTGCATATTGTATCTGTATGTGCTGGCTGTGCATGTAGTTTTCTCTTACTAATGTTGGGGTGTGAGAAGTATGCCTAAATGGGGATGTGAGATAAGGTAGCTTACACTGGTGAAACGCCTCTACCCCATGCCATGGTGTGCAGGCCCAGACTGGCTCCGTGTGCCAGCAGGCAGCATGCCCCAGCACCTATTGCACGGGTGCTGGATTGACCAGGCTAGGCATAAAATGCTGCTGTGAGGAAGCCTATGCTTTCTGATCGGTATCTGTGTGACTGAAACACTGCAGCTGGTTAAGAGAACATTGTCTAGCTGCATTCATCGAACTTCCCATCATCCTTTCGTCGGGCTGGCGCGGTGCCCTGCACATACCACAGAGGGATTCTTTTTATGTCTGCCAGAGAAAAATTGTTTCCCCTCCATAAGAAATAACGTCTTCCATCTGTATGTAGTATTTTCTTGAGAAATACAACGTAAAGATTAGTTTTGTGAAAACTCATCAAAAACAACCCACTCCTTATGCATGTGCTGTTCAGCCCTCAGGAAAAAGAAGGAAGGGTCATCTGAGGTCTCTCTCAGCTGAACAGCAACCCTAATTCCCTCTATCCCATACCTTCTGTTCCTCTCCAGGCCTCTTCATGAACCGACCCCCAGACCAACCGCTCTCCTGAACCGGGTGTATTTTCCTATTGCTGTGCTGCTGCTCAGGACTTTGCTAGGAAATTATCTTTGTAATTTTACTCCTCGGTACAATTTTTTTTTCTCTACTTATGCTGATGGTTTTTAATTGAACTTCATTAGCCAGGTTGTTTTCTTACATTGCCTTTCAAATTCAGTTTCTTGCTTAGGGTGGAGAAAACCACAGCGAGATGCAGCGGCTGATACATTAAAAAAACCTCACCACAGATATTTTGGCCAAAGCCTGTCGCTCCTTCCCCGCATCCTCCTGCTAGCTTACCCCTGAGCTCCCAACACAGCTCTGCTGGTGCCTCCACCTCCTCAGCTGCTGCAACACCCCAGTCTGGGACTGGGAACTTGGCTTTGAGGCAGTTTCAGATGTAGTTCACCTGTTGCCTGTACGTTCCAAGGAAAAGGAGGCAGAAACAGAGAGATCATAAGAAGGGCAGTTGCTTATGGAAACGATATATTTACAGCATTCTCTGTGAGTCACATGCACGTACTTCATTATTGCTATTCTTAGATGTGGACCAACGTTAGAATAAAACAAGATAAATAGATAGCACAAGAAAAAGGCAAATGCACAGATATATAGCTCTTCTATTTGCTAGAAAGCCCGGTTGCCCTGGCAACATCAATCAGAAAAAAAGTAGGTTTGTGGCCTAGATGCTGGGCAGGAATCTTTTTCCAATTAGAGCAAAAGAAGAGGACAAGGCCTGAAGTATTATGGGAAGCAGGACTAGGGAACCTTAGATGACTTTCTGGGGGTTGTCATGTCTCTCGCGTAGCACCAAGATGTGTACAGGAAACAGAATTTTCAATATGATGCTACTGCTCGTGGTTTACTCTCCAGTGTGTTGGTTTCTGCAGAACTGTTCATTTTTTTTATGAAGGCTACTTCCCCTTTGCAAGTGATTGTTAAAGTGCAATAAAACTTTGACTTCAGTGATTTGATTAATCGACTAGGATTTAGGATTAGGAAGTTTTCGGAGACATTAGCTCCAACCTACATTTCACTGTGGTAGAGGGCAGAGTTAAAGGCGACTTTGGTATAATGCCATGATCTCTCCAGTGCTGTGTCTGTGCTCTCCGAATTGGGTAATTCTGCAATTTCTTCCTGTACCTCTCCCTGTCTGTGTTCATCTTTTCTATCTGTTCACCCTTTTCCTCTGGTACTTTGCTGTTGCCTTTTCCTTTCTTTTCTCTTTTATTTCTCTGCCTTGCCCTTCTAATCTGTTTTAGTACCTTCTTTCTTCACCTCATTATGCCTTTTCCTTTCTTCTTGTTTTTGCCTTCTGTCTCTCCATTGGTTCTCTTCTCACTCTCTTAACCTCCTGTTGTCTACAGGCCACCTACTCCCCACCCATCATCTTGTTTCTCTCTTTTATCTTTCCTCCTTTTTCCCACTCCTTCTCAGCTCCTCTCAACAATGGAAGTTACTCATGGCTTGTGGGGGAAGCATCTGGCCCACGCTGGCTCTCATTCTCTCTCCTTTGTTCTGAATGCTCTTTTGTTATAAACACAACAAACAGAAAAGCACAAAATCATCTCTCAAGGCAAACACTGCATAATAATCTTCCTTGTCCCTGCTCCTCTTATCTCTGAAGAATTTGTTCTCCAGGCAAAATAATAAGAAACATAGAAAGGATTCACTAAACTTGGAGGGAAAAGAGAGAGACTGGACAGAGCTTCATCATGTGGGGCAGCACCGCCGAACTGAAAGTTGCGCAGATATGACAAAGCAGCTAGTGTTGGATGAAATATAGCTTGCCAGGAGTTTGGACAGCAGAGTGATGATCCTGCGGTTGATCGGTCCCTGTTGATCAGTCTCTGTTCCCATGAGGCTGTCGAGGCATGGACAGGATCAAAAATTGAATTTTTTTTTTTTAGCACCCAATTTCTTGTGCCTTCTCCCCATTTGTTCCCTGAGCCAAGGCCTTGTGTATATGAAATGTGTTTGCAAGAGAACTGTACCTGTTGGAGCTCCATTGACATTCTCAAAAAGCCACAGTAAGGTGTTTCTGTGGTGTCACTTGCCAGTTCCAGCCTCTGGGATAAATCAAAATAAGAACAGGCTTGCCCGTTGTTGCGGCTCATGCTTAATGCTAAATAGGCATTCTCTGATTAAAACAGCTTTCCTTAGAAGATGTAAGTTCCCTGGAAACGAAACGTTAGTTGGCATGCACTAGTTTAGACAGGCAAGTGTTCTCAAAGCTAAAAAGAAAAAAGCTTGTTAAGCAAAAAAAATGAGCCTTTCCCAATCCTCATAGCTCCGTGGTTAGGATACTGGTGTTTAATGTGGGGCAGCCAGCATCAAGTTCTACCTGGGGCCGGTTCTGCCTGGCCCTTCCCTTAGAAATCTTATGTCTGGCTGGCCACTGGCAACCTGCAGTGGGCCTCCATCCTAGTGCAGTTACTGCACTTTGCTACATAAGTATTATATTCACAAAAAGACTAGGTGGATAGTTTTAGTTGGTGCAGTATCAGATAGCTCTGCTAAGGAGGTTTTAAGGTACTTCCCTCAACAGCTGATCTTCAGAAGAACTATTTGTGATGTGGGAGGTAGATGTGTGTCCTAGGACAGAAAAAACCCTGATATTTAGGAGGAACAGGCTGTGATGCAAACTTCAAATTTAAATATTTGAGCACCAGCAGATGAATTCAGACTGGGACAAAACTAACTGAAATGGGAGGGTGGGGTATTTTCCCCACATTCCTTAGGGAAATTTGGTTTTCGGTGATGCATTTTGAGCTCGTGTCTCTTTCTTACTGCTGTTTACTCCATCAGCTCTGTAAAGATAAGGCAGTGCCATCCACTGTGTTCTGCATCCTGCATTAGAGATTTAATTTTCAGCTAAACTCTTACTGCTTCTAAGTTGGACTGGTAGCTATGTATGTATTTAATCTAATCTTGAAGTTTGGATTGCTCAGCACTTACTTACAACAGAGTCATGTGGGTGAAGAATAAACTAGGAATGAGGCCATTTCAGAAGAATGCTTCGTGCAGTCCGAAGATTGCCTCTGAAATTTGGATTAGAGCCTCCCCAAATATGGCAACTTCTCACACTAACCAGTAAATGACCAGTATTTCCAGAGCTAATGCCAGGGTTTGAGACAGCTGGGTGATCAGAGTCAAGGTGGAGTTTGCTATGCTTGCAAACAAATGGAAAATAAGCCAGGGAAAAGAAAAATAAATGTGAGCCATGATTAGTCAAACAAAGAGTGATAGGGAATTAGGGCCGGATCCAGCAGCCTGATAGAGGCAAGGCTGCTACAGCTCCTTGCTCCCAGGTGCAACCAGTAGCAAGGCTGAGCATGTATTCCCTGTAGGCACATGCATAAAAACACACATATACACCACATACATGCACATATATACATGGCCACCACACAGATCTACACAGACACACAGAGCATTTACACAAACACAAAGCACCAATGGCCTTATCCTGTTGCCCTCCCAGACTGAGCAGGATGGAGGTCCAATAGTGGGAAATATACATATATATATACACACACATATATACATGTGTATAAGGTGGATCCTTCCAGGAGCTGGGCTCAGACACTCGGTCTGCCCCCAGATCCCAGTCTCCCCAGTTGCTGGCACCTGGCCATGTGAGACCCCAAGGCTGCAGCACCACTGCTGTTGCTGGTACAGACCCCATCACTCACACACACACACACACACGTGCGCGTGCACGGCTGGCCAGGACTCCCCTGGTCCCTCAAGTAGCCAACCTGCCATGGCCTCATCCTTAGAGACACAGACACCAGTGAGTCTCACCCCTATAGACCCCCAGACCCCACGGTCTCTCCGGCAGCTGGCTGGGACTGTCCCGGTCCCTCCGATAGGCAGCTCCTCCCTTACAGACAGCCCCTGGCTCCCAGGCCGCTTCACTTGCTTGCCGGCTGGTCCGGCTGGATCTTCACTAGTGCTCACACCCTCACCTGCACACTCGCACTCGCTGCACCACGGGCACACGGGCCTGTGACCTGGCACTCAGACCCCCATACACACCACCCCATCCCACCCCCAGACAAAGACTACCTCACCCAGGAAAAGAATTAGAGATAGAAGTTAACAACAAGATAGGGAAGACCGTGCTGATCAAGTGCAGGGCAAGGCTGGACAAGTGTGCTGGGCAGCCAACAGTTTACATGCAACCGGCCCTTTTTGCTCCTTATCCCCCCCTTTCCCCCCTTTGATTCCTCCTCTAAACATCCCATAGTAAGTCCTGTGCAATCCCAAAATGCTCTTCTCCTGCATCCTGTAGTGTGTCGGGTGCCCCGGTACACAGCACCCCCTCCCTCCCCCAGTCTGAAAGGTGCTCCAGCCGTTGACTCTTCGTGATGGGTTTTCACACCTGGACAATGGGGCTGATGGCTCTCCTGGGACAGCGCTGGCAGGGGCGGGCCCCGGCAGGGTGTCCCTTCCTCCGAGTCCTTAATTCGGGTTGCCACCTGCCATTGTGCCTCTGTGCTCCTCCGGGCGTGTGAAAATGCGGCCTTTGATGTGCTGATGGCTCCTGTGATGGGCCTGGGAGTAGCTGGGGCAGGGTGTTATTTGGGGTCCTCCTCCTGCCATTGTCTCTTTGTGCTCCTCTGTGGGTGTGCGGATGGGCTTTTATCACATAGCCTAAGAAAGAGGACTGTGCAGGCTTCCCTTGCCCGCCTACGCAACTGTTTTTCTGTTGGGAATAATGTTTTAACAACAACCATAAATACCCGTGAAGGGAGTGAGGGAAAGTGTCACCCCATTGGACCTGTTAAGTTCCAGTTATGTGTGGTCAGGTGACCCTGCCAAATAAACAGCAGAAGTGAAATAGAAATGTGATCGTTCCAATTCCCCAGCATCTGGTGATGAAAGTGATGGCTGGTCCCAAGATAATTTTCCCAACAACGAAAAAACGGCGTAAGTCATCTTCCCCCCCCCCCGCCCTTGCCCCCAGCTCCAGCTCTGAGCTGTTGCCGTTTACTGGAGTCAAAATGCTTGGCAGATTCTGGATTCAGCGGAGACGTTTGTTGTTTGGCAGCGGTTTTGCCCGGGACCCAAAGCACAGCTCTTCATTACTCTCCTGCAAGAGTCCGGCGATTGTTTGACCCGCAGGATGGACAGCAAATGAACATGGAGCGGAGTTTGGTTGAAAGGGTGCAAGTTTGGGACTAAGTGCAGCCGCAGGGTCACAACTTCAGCTTTGCCCCCATAGATTCTAGCTTTGTAGGAAAAGTATATTTTAAAAAACAAAACAAACCAAAAGAAAACAACCAACCGAACAAAAAATCCCCCAAACCCAACTATCCAGAACTGTGCCTCATCCACAGCTCGGGGGGGTGGGAAGAGCATCCACGCCGCACGGCGTTTGACTTCAGGCTTCCGCCCGTGCTATTCGTGCGGCCGCCGCTGGGCCCCTCGCTTTTTCAACTACAGCTTGAAGACAGCTTTATGTCACGCGGCTCCTTTCGTGCGCATCGCCGGCATCCTGTCATTAGCTGACATTGGCGTGGCACGGAAAGCGTGGTAAATACTTCTCCTTCCCGCTTGTGACTTTCCCCGCACCCTCCCTGCGGG
>NW_008794491.1:915196-965886 GCF_000699145.1 Aptenodytes forsteri
GCGGAGGACGGGGAGGGGGGGGGGACGTGGTCGCGACGGGAGGGTGGTCGGGATTCATCGCCGCCTCGTTGCCGGCTGCTGCCGGGTGCCTGTTGGTCGCGGTGAAGAAGGATGCGGTGGTGGTGCCGGCAGGCCGCGGCCCTTTAGCGGGTGACTCGGGAGAAGCCCCGTCTGCGGGGGTGGGGAGGGGGGCACACCCTGTTTGGGAGGGGTTGTTGCGGGTTGTAAGATTGATTTGTTTTCGTGCGTGTGGCCCGATGATCCGCGTGATGCTATCCGTATTTTATCGTATTGATCACGAGGTTTATTTTGCTGGCAGGGCAGCACTCGTTTGTCGCAGGATTCGTGATGCTAAAAGGGGGATTACTCTTAAAGCAATTTTTGTGGTGGCGGTGTGGCTTATAAAAAAAGTTATTTTTAAATCTCAAGAAGAAAGCGAAGCATATCCTTTCCCCCTTTCCGCATTGGAGAGCGGGGGACAGAGCCCTTGTCGGCATCATGGTTCATCTGCAGCTACGAGTGAGGCATGCGCCAGCGGAGTGAGCTAATGACTGCGTGTGTTTGAATGCATCGAGGGAGAAACGCAGGCAGGCATGAGGGGAGAGAGAGAGACACCAAATATCCAGCTGAACCCGGTGCGGGATGCCAGGGGATTACAGTTAACACAGGAAGAGCAGAATCGGGGAAGCACGGGGCCCTCACCGCCATATTGATGGGAGATGCGGGTAGTGTGAGAAGATGAGGCAGAGGAAAGGAGGGCATCTGGTCAAGGTCGCTCAGAGGAGGGCTGAGAGGCCGCTTTAGCTGGGTTCGACAAGTTGTACTGCTCTGAGGTTCCAGTCGATGAAGGAGAGAGGGAGGCTGGTGGGAAGCATCTCCTGGATAATGAACGCTGCTGATGCTTGTGGTCGGAGGGAGGGGTGGTGGTTTGAATTCCTTGCCGGTATACAGACCTCAGCCTTCAGCCTTTGGATAGGGGGAGTGTAGCTGTACTATTTCTGAGCTCCCTGTTTTCCTTTGGGAAGTGAGACGCTTCTAGCAGTAACAAATGATCCATAGATTAGATCACGATCTGGCTCACTGGAGGGGAAGGGTCAGGCCATGTGATGTCTAGGCGGTATGAGACTGGGTAGGAGATGAATAGCAGGCAACAGCCAGGAGAAGAGAGCATGAAAGACGGTAGAAGAACTAACCTCCTTATAGCTTATGTATGTACCATGTAGGTAAGGGGTACCCACGAAGCAGGTACCCTGTGGTCCCTGCTGCACCCAGAAGAAAAAGGCCAGCTGTGACCACTGCAAGCCATGACAAAGCAGAGCCCTGGAGGGAAAGATGCTCTTGTCATTATAAAAACGTGGAGAGCTGGGTTTTGTCCTCAGCTTTGCTATACCTTCTGACTAGGGATGACCTGGCCTGGAGTCCTAAAAGTGCTTAGATGTCTTAATGCCCTTTTACAGGCACCCAGGTGCTTTGAAAGAGCTGTGTCCTTGCAGTTCTGTGCCAAATTTCCTTGCGACAAAAATGAGGGGAGCTGTCACAGGGGGTGGCAGGGAGAAGGCGGCCTAGACCGCCTAGGGTGTGTTCAGGTGTGAACGCTACCTTGGGAATCATCTGCCCCCTGCAAGAAAAGGACCTTGTCCCCTTTGTCTCCATCACTAACCTCAGCAGGAAGAGAGCTCAGCCTGAGACATTTACATTATGTAGGTGGGGGAAACCATGCCTGAGAGTAACTTCCCCAGTTTCTGTTTACTGGGGCCTAACTTGTAGCTGTGTGAGGGTTGTGCAGGCCAGAAGCACCTACATGCTTGGCTTGAAAGATTGGTAGAGGTGGTGTGAGCATTGGCAGAAGGTTATTGGCAAAAATTTTGGGCAGCCTTGGGAGCCTTTGCTCCTGGAGCTGAGCCGGAAAACAAGAGACTGGAAGAGCTGTGACAGCAGGGCTCATGGACTACTTTTCTCTCCCCTGCCAACCTTAGGACAATAGTTGGAAAGCCTTGGAAAAGGGACTGTTAATAGTTTTGGAAAAGCTTCCAGTCCCTCCTGAGACAGAAACATGATCTTTCTAAATTGTGCCAACTCAAGCACTGGCCATCTAAGTGCCAACTCCCGAGTCACCTGCTCCCCTGCGCCTCCCTAACTCAGCTGGCTTAAATGGCACAAGCTTTAAAAATGTAGAAAACATCAGATGCTTTTCACTGACACCTAAATTTCTGTCTGTGGGATTTCTAAGATTGGACCTTCAAGCTTCTTCTATGGCTCTGAGGGCTTAGCAGTTTATTTTATTTCAATAAATAGATTCACATATACCCAAATTCCAGGGACTGTGCTTCATTTAAATACCAAGTATTGCCACAGCATCGGGAAAAATAAATGGGAAGGTTGGCAGCACTGCTGCCGCCTCTGTGAGGCAGGCTGACGGCCAGGTGCCCTGGGGCAGGGTTGGGAAGCTCTAGCCTGGGAAAAGCAGGCCTGTTGCTGAAGAGTGCATGTTTTAACTGTTAGGAGTGACTGCCAGTATAGCTCATGGGCAGATCTGAGACTCAGTTTATGGGAACTTGTCAGTTGGCATGGGGAAGGGTTAGACCCTTGTTTCATGACATGCCAGAGATCAGCGAAAGCTTTTCTGTAAAGCAGATCAACCCAAAATAACAGCCACTGATGCAGCCAGTGTATTCGTTACTAATGAGCTGAGAATAGTTGATGAAGGTCAGGAGATAATAAAGGGGAGGTCCTGACAGGCCCTCCTACTTCTAGTTACAGAAATTTTTCCTGCCGTACAGTTGCATCTCCCTTTTCAGGGTCTCTGTTACTGGTACCCGCCCTTGCTGGATAAAAGCCCATCCCCTGCCCTTGGTGCACTTGCATGTGGCACCTATGAGCTGCAGCTGCTGTTTACGCTGAAGAGAAACTCAAGTTGTATAGAAAGCACGAATAACCAAATTAACTAAATAGTTGTTTTCTCTCTTTCCACAGAAAATCACAGCACCCCTTATCTATGCTGTTTCCATTGCTGCCATTGGATCTCTCCAGTTTGGGTACAACACTGGTGTCATCAATGCTCCCGAGAAGGTGAGAGGGGAAAATAAGCTGGGGAAGATGGTATGAGTGAGGGGCTGATGAGAAAACAAAGGTGTAGAAAGGAGAGGAGCTATCTCCCAAGCAGCTAACAATTTGGTTCTGGTTTATGAAGTCAAGGAAAGAAGACATTCAAAACCCCCTCTCCATTACAACAATGGACAGGAAGGGCAAAGTTTTGGGGAGGAGAGGGAGCAAGCAGAGAGGTTAATTCTCTTAATCAGGAGTGCAGAGGGTTGACTAGGGCAGGAGGGGTCCATCTGCCATTTCCTGGTAGGTCTATATTTGGTGCATGGAGGAATGTGAGCCACTTCAGTTTTGAGTCAGAATAAACCAGCCATGGTAGAAGGAATGTAAAGAGCAGCATGCAGAAAACAGTTGAGGGTTGGTAGGGATTACAGTTGCTCTAGCTTAGTTTATCTCGGGGACCATCTCAGGCTTCTTTTATTTGTTTATTCATTCCTTGTGTTAAGTGTAGATTCAGTGCTTGTAAAAGGGTTTGAGACTGAGGCACTCTGACCAAATCATCTCATGACTGTAGCCTAAGAAAGAAGAAAAGAGACGAAGGAAACGAGAAATGTGGTTTTCTTGTAACTATAAGATGGTTCCTCTCTCTCAGGAACTGAGTCACCAATACCACATCCACTCTGTCTCCGGGAATAGATGTCGCATCACACGTTGCGGGTGTGGGAGGTGGGGGGGTCCTCCCTAGCTAATGTCCTGCTGCCATCTGCTGGGGGCGGACACTCTGAGGCCATGTCCCCCTCAGCCCTTGCAGAATTTCCCTCATTATCAAAGAGGATGCCCTGGAAATCCTCACATCCCCATGGGACGGCAAAGGATTGTTTTACATAATGCTGCAGTTTTTCAGGCTTACTTCAGTGAAACTTTCTGTGTCTCTTAAACTATTTCCATCCCAGAAAGCCTGTCCCTGCTGCCAGAGTTCTGGTATTGCCAGAAATGTTCCCTTCCATTCTCTGGCCACGTTTTCTTGCTCCCTCTCAATCCCAACTGTCTTGCAACTGCTCCCCAAGCACCACCAGTACTCACATCATCCAGAAACATTCAGAAGATAAGCCTGTTTTCCTTAATCATTACTGGCCCCCCCCCCCCCCCCCCCGTTCCTCTTTCTGCACCCTCATCTTCCCCTTGTATGACTTGTTGCTGCCTACTGAATTTTTAGGGTCTATCCTTGCTTCTTGCCTCCATGAAAACAGAAGGAAGACCTCAGAAGTAATCTCCCCTCTCGCCAATGCAAAATGTCTCCCACTGGGTTGTAACTCTGTCCCCACCTGGTTTCTCTTGCAGATCATCCAGAGGTTCTTCAACAGAACCTTGTCAGAACGGAGCGGGGAGGTTGTCTCCTCAGAGCTCCTCACCTCTCTGTGGTCCCTTTCTGTGGCCATCTTCTCGGTAGGAGGTATGATTGGCTCCTTCTCAGTCAGCCTGTTCGTCAACAGATTTGGCAGGTAAGTTGGGAAGAGGGATCCAAGCCATTAGGGAATTTTTCCCTTCTACAATGGAGTGTTGGGGAGGAAGAGGGCAGAGGTGAGAGGAAGGGAGGAGGAGGTCGCTGGGGAGGAAGCAAGAATGTGTGGGCTGCAAAAAGAAAGGGTTGCAGGCCAAGGCAGGAGCTGAACAGGAATTACTCTGTTTTCCTCCCACCCCTGAGATGGGGGGTCATGGGTAGGTTTACCCTTCTCCCAATGATTTTCCAAATATATTGCCAGGTTAAGCTCAATCTTGACATCTTTACCCTTGCAGGAGGAACTCCATGCTACTGGTGAACATCTTGGCCTTTGCTGGGGGCACTCTCATGGCCTTCTCTAAGATGGCAAAGGCAGTGGAGATGCTGATCATTGGCCGCTTCATTATTGGCGTCTTCTGTGGTCTCTGCACTGGCTTTGTGCCCATGTACATCAGTGAGGTCTCACCCACCAGCCTCCGTGGAGCCTTTGGGACCCTCAACCAGCTGGGCATTGTTGTAGGCATCCTGGTGGCCCAGGTAGGCTTGACACAACCTGATCCTGCCCTCAGGGGAAAGGGGGACTGGGGGAGGGCAAGGTGGGCTGCACTTGCCATCAGGTGCAGTATGTGGTCCTGTCATACTCACTGGTGTGGTGGTGAGGAATTGGAGTATTTAATTTAAATCACTCTCTTCCTCTCCATTTCTTGCTGTAGATCTTTGGCCTGGAGGGGATCATGGGGACTGAAACACTTTGGCCACTGCTTTTGGGGTTCACGATCCTCCCAGCAATCCTGCAGTGCGTGGCTCTTCTTTTCTGCCCTGAGAGCCCCCGTTTCCTATTGATCAACAAGATGGAGGAAGAGAAAGCACAAGCAGGTAAGAACTCATCTCTGAAGGGGCAGGGCTGTATTCTGGCTCCCAGCCTCCACTGAACTTGAGTGGGAGGCCAGGACTGACTCTGGAGCCTGTGGTGGATCAGGGTGTGACTCCCAGAGGGCACCAGGCCTACCCTCCCATCCTTTAGGTTGCACCAGTGCCAAGGAAGTGTGAGAAACCTGGCATCCCAACAGAGACTCCAGGTGGGATTAAGTCATGAGGAATGGCACCTGGCCTGGTGGGATGTAGCAGGGCCAGCTGCTGCAGCTCTGTCAGCTCCTTCTGAAAGGCAGAAAATAGGCTGGCATTTAACAAGGAGCTTGGAGGGTGTTTCCCTCCTACTGCAGAGGGCTGGAGTCAGATCTGGCAAGTGTGTGAACAGAATTAGGGATCAAATGTAAGTTTGGAGATCAAGCAACACGAGCAGGACCTGGGCCTGGTTTCCATGCTGATCACAGCACTCCGACCTCTGGGTTGAAAAGATGAGCAAGGCTGCAGGTAGAGGCTCGGTCTTTCCCATGCAGCAGGCCCAAACACTGGCAGGTGGTCCAGTCTTCCCAGTGTGCTCTCCCTGAAATAGCAGGGTGGGGTGGGGGGAACCTACTGGCCGTGGGTGTATTATACCTGGCATTTTTGGATTCCTCCTTCCAGTTCTCCAGAAGCTCCGTGGTACACAAGATGTGTCTCAAGACATCCTGGAGATGAAAGAAGAGAGTGCTAAAATGTCCCAGGAAAAGAAAGCAACTGTGCCAGAGCTCTTCCGTTCTCCAAACTACCGTCAAGCCATTATCATTGCCATCATGCTGCAGCTCTCCCAACAGCTCTCAGGCATCAATGCTGTGAGTTATCTTCCTGTCCCATCTGCTGGGCCTCACTTATCTCTGGCTACACTTGCACTTGCCACTAATGTTGAGAGAACTGTGCTTCCAAAAACCCATTTTTGCACCTTGACTGGAGGTCACTGTTTTGTGATAACTGCAGAGATTGCTAAGATGGAAGGTGGAGATTATATTGGCTTTCACTTTTCCCATACGCACCCCGGCAAGACATTGCAGCCTTGCATCAAGTGAATGAACCTTAACTGGAAGCAGGCTGTTTTATACTGTTGAGTGCTTTTTAGAAACTCCCTGGTGGGCCTGCAAGTCGTTAGGCAGGGAACAAGAGGCGTGCTCTCAAACACAAATCGTGATGGTGTCCAACTTTTGCTTCTCTTCCCAGGTATTCTATTATTCTACAGGGATTTTTGAAAGAGCTGGTATCACGCAGCCTGTGTATGCCACCATTGGAGCTGGCGTGGTAAACACCGTCTTCACTGTTGTGTCGGTAAGTGGAACAGGGCCTTATGGTGAGAGGTAACTTGTCTGCCTGGGCTCTTCTGGGAAATGTGACTGAAGACAAGTAGCTAGGCTGTGGCAAAGCACTGGACTAGGCTGTGGCCTATAAGAGCAAATAAAAGGAATGCATTAAAAGCATTGTGGGAGGAGAGGAGGTGAGAAAGAGGTATTGTTATCATTTTAGAAGAAAGGGAGGGTGAAAAGGAGTGCATGGGGGAAAAGAATGATGAGAGAAGGCAGTAGCAAGAACCAGAGAGGAAAAACTTGTGCCAAGGATGGAGCAGCCTGGTGACCTGCGCTGAGATCACCACTGGCACTGAGGGCTACAGGCAGATAAAAGAAAGAGGTGCAGGGCACACTGAGCAAGGGAGCCTCTTCTGCCCTTGCTGCTGAAGTCATGGATTTGTTTTCTCCTGCTATGTTTCCAGCTGTTCCTGGTGGAGCGTGCAGGGCGCAGGACCCTCCATTTAGTTGGCTTGGGTGGCATGGCTGTGTGTGCTGTTCTTATGACTGTCGCTCTAGCTCTGAAGGTGAGTAATTAGTGTTCTTGTCCAGGCTGACCCCAGCAGGGGACCTGTAAGACTATATACCTGCCTTGCCCTGCAGTTCTGCCCTGTAGGCAGGTACAGCTGGGGTTAGAGCTGAGTGTGCAGTGGAAAGTGCAACTTTCTATTGTGGAAACTGCCACAGTGTTCACAGTGCAGCTGAGAAAGTTGTGACACTGGAGATGGCATTGTGCTGTGCCATGTTTGCCTCAAATTGCAGCTGATCATGTTTTGTTCCCTTGCAGGACGTTGTGGAGTGGATCAGATACATCAGCATTGTTGCCACTTTTGGCTTTGTGGCTCTTTTTGAGATTGGCCCTGGTCCTATCCCCTGGTTCATCGTGGCAGAACTCTTTAGCCAGGGCCCACGGCCTGCAGCCATGGCAGTGGCTGGTTGTTCCAACTGGACCTCTAATTTCTTGGTGGGAATGCTCTTCCCCTATGCAGAGGTAAGGACCCAGTTTGCAAAGCACTGTGAGAGTGCTGCAGCATTGGAATACGTGTCCAGAGTGGTGTTGTAGAATCTCCATCCTTGGAGACTTCAAAACATGGACTGTATGACCCTTACTGTGATCTCTCCTTGAAGTTGTCCCTGCTTTGAGCAGAGGGCCGGCCAGTCTTCCGGAGGTCTCTGATTCTGTGTTCTGATTGTTACTGAAGGTGAAGAGTGGTGTGGCTCACCTTATATTCTGCTGTCTTAACTGCTTGTAGCTTACAAATAGTTGGAAGGGCCATCTTAGTTAGCACATCAAGGCTTTCCCTTTAAAAGCCTCAATTTTGGTCACCCCAAGGAACGTTAAAGCATTTCAGAAGCCCACAGGAACCCGATTTCATTTTAAAAAATGCTGTGTTGAGAAAAATCAGTAAGGGCATTGTTGGACAAAAGTGTTAGAATTTTGACCTGTCAACAGCAAATGACTTTGCATTTAGGTTTACGAGCTTTTCAATTTAAAACCTCCTGCTTTTGTCCTCCCTGCAGAAACTATGTGGCTCCTATGTCTTCCTCATCTTCCTTGTTTTCCTGGTCATCTTCTTTGTCTTCACATTCTTCAAAGTGCCGGAGACCAAGGGCAGGACTTTTGAAGACATCTCCAGGGGCTTTGAAGGACGAGCAGAAGCCAGTCCCACATCACCTGTAGAGAAGAACCCCATGGTGGAGCTGAACAGCATACAACCTGACAAAGAAGTTGCCTAAGATTCATGACACACCCCTTCTTCGACTCTTACATGCTTAAAGAGTCATTAAAGGAATAAGCAAAGAAAACCATAAGAAGTGGGACATTTTTTCCCCCCCCTCAATTGCTGCTATTTTCTTCTTTGCACCCACATACTCGCCCATTCTGCCAGGCTTACCAGCACTAAGCAAATCTGATATGGGTGATGCCATTTTCAAGTACCGGAAGGCACCTGGCACTTGCGAAAATAATTTCATCTTCCCTGTCACAAACACCAGGAGAACAGAGAAGAGCTGGCAATATTTTTGCTTTTCTCACCTATAATTGCTATTTGGGGTTAACAATACTCATGCACGCAGTGACCGTTAAGTATTTGAATCTAATTACTATTTTTGTAGTGAGTTGAAGTGACCCACTAAACAAGTCCCCGGCCCTTTGAGTCTACTCTGTGTGCGTGTGTGCAGTGTTACACTGGAATTTAACAAGCCTACCAAAAAGCCATCTCCTTGCTTTTTCCTATCCAGTGTGCACTTTTTTCAGCCTCAGGAAAAAGGGGACCAAGTTACATGCATATTTTTTCCTGCTCTTTTATTTTTTGTATAGACAGACTGAAAGCATACTTTTACTTAAGTTTATTTATTTGTATGTCACTTTGTAAATATTTATTTTTTTAATGGTGTACAAAAATGTACAGATAATGAAATTGAAGATGTTTAAGAGACATAGCTATTCTAACAAAAGATGCTGTAGACTTGAGGTGCAATAAGACTGTAAAGGAGAAATGTGATACTAAAGAGGAGATTGGGCATTTTGGATGGTATGTACAACAGAGCCAATTATGCACATCACCTTTTAGTTATTTGTGCCCTCTGGGAAGAAATTTGAGGAATTGCGTACTAGTGAGAAGAGGTATGTCTGTTTGTCCATCAAAATCTCTGTTGTTTGGGATTTTTTGGGTGGCAATTTTAAATACTGTTCCCAAGTGTTGATTGGAAAGTGTGGTATTGCAGCAAATGGGTGGTGTTAGTTTATATTTTCAGTCATGGTTGAACGTTGTATGGGGTGATTGAGGGTAGTGATTGCAAACCAGAAAGTAACTTTTCTTGCCTTCTCTTTTTTTTTTTCTCTTTTTTGGCTTCTCTGCTGTATTCTAGTAGGTCAGAAAGTCTGAAATTTGCAGATTGTTACTTAAAGGTGTGTGAGGATAAAAATTATTTTCCAAAGCTATTTTCTTAGCAATTGTTCTTACAAACATTAGACAGAGGCATGTAGCATGACCCTTCTGGACACGGACACGGTCAGTTATGGCACATGTAAGTTCATAAAGGTAGAGATGCAGGGCTGGAGGCCAGAGCTACTGGAACTTGCTAGCTTAGCAGTGTGAAAGGTCTGTAGCGCTCGGTCCCACTGGTTGGTTGCAGGCCAAGTGTTTTTGCCCCGTGTGTCCCCTCTGGAAGATGTGTGTGATGTTGTTGTGGTGCTCACCAGTGTGCAGCATGCTGTGTAGGTGCGTACAGCTCTGTAATAGCGCCTCTGTTAAAAGGGATATGGCAGACGATGATAACTGTACATCAGTAAATACCAGTCTCCCCGCTCGTCATACTGCTAGGCAATCGAGGGTATGTATACACCTACCCTTGCTGCCAAGCTAGCACAGTTCAGTTCAGGAAGGCAAAAAGAAGCAGCACGTGCGGTATGCTTGCAGTCGAGGGGTGGGAGCTTTGCTTCACTGACTGCAGCGCTCTGTCGAGAGAGACTCCAGGCCCGTGTCTGTCCAGACCCGCACGAGCTATCTAAAGGTAGCACAGAGGTAGGTCCAATTTAAACTCCTGCTCTAAGATCTGCGTTTTTGGACTTGATCAAACTCATGCTGGAGGTCATCGCTGGATATCCTAGAAGAGAGGCAGGCCCACAGACTCCAAGGTGGGCAAAAGGAAGAAAGGCTCAGAAAGGCAGGATCGACAGCAAAATTGTCATAGCATGGGTAGCCCAAGCTTTCTTGACAACATACTGCTTCAGAGCAGGTCAGAGAAGTTCCCATTGATGTATATTCTGGGGGTGTGTATCTGGCACTTTCAGTAACTGGAGTGATGACACTTCTGCCTTCCCTAATGAGAAACAGTTGCAAAGATCAGTAAAATTTGCTGCTGTGAAATACTTCCTGTGACTTCATTTGAAATACTCCAGCTTTGCACAATGCAATCCTATTACACCCAGTTTTTCCCTAGCTTTCTATCAGGCTTCCATGCCAGATATGTATTCTCAAAGTATTATATATGTCTTGTTTCCCAACTTTCATATTTTGGCTCAGTTATACATATTTTTGTGCCCTTCCTTTGACCCTCCAGCATTTCCAGACATAGTATTTATATATGGGCATCTATATGTTTGGAAATTCCCCCTACAGCTGTGCATAAGAGCATTCCATACTTTGCGTCAGAGATGTGTGTTGGCTTGGACCGAGATGTGTGTAGGTCTTTCTCACATGATATCTCTTTGTTATTTTCTTTTTCTGTAACAGCATTGTGAATATTTTGGATGGGTTTTATATGCTTATTAATGTGGTTGTTTCCCGTTTTTAAAATAAAAACTATAGAACTAAGTATCTGCAGGTCTTGTGTTTCTTATTCCTTTATTGCAGCCTGGGACTGCGTCCTGGAACGTCCCCAACTTCTGCCCTGCAACCTTTCTGGCTAGCCCAGCACCCTGGATTTGCTGTTTTATTCTAGTGGAAATGACCATTTCTCTCAGCCTCCATGCATACCACCTTAATAAATTCCCTTACTACTATTCCTTTGGAGTTTTTAAACTAAAAAGACATGCTTCTCTGGCTTTTGTTTGCCCAAATCCCTTTTGTTTGTATCCAGATCCTTTCCCAGTATTTCTCAGTAACAGGAGGGGAGAGGGAAGTGGCTGGAGGTTAGGAATCCGGCCCAGATCTAAAACACCTGAGACTTCTGCCCCTGCCCTCTTCTGAGAGTGGTCCTCAACTTCTCTGCCAGGAAGGTGAGGAGGGAGCCCTTCCCCCTGTAAATGATGCTTTGCTCCTGCTGTCTGGCAGGTGGCCTTAATGTCCTCCTTGGAAATCGTGCCTGTGCACGCTCAGTACTGGGTGCCTGAAAGGAGCAGGGTGGTGAAGAGGAAACCCCACTGCCTGGAGACAGACAGGCTGCCCAGGAGCTGCTCCCTTACCCCAGGGGACGTGGCATTCCTGGCCCACTGGCAGGTCTGTGGGCTGCTCTCGCCCATGGGGGTCCCTGAAAGGAGCAGGGTGGTGAAGAGGAAACCCCATTGCCTGGAGACAGGCTCCCCAGGAGCTGCTCCCTTACCCCAGGGGACGTGGCATTCCTGGCCCACTGGCAGGTCTGTGGGCTGCTCTCGCCCATGGCTCTCTTGCCTAGGGAGTACTGAGCACCCATCTATTGCTGTGAGGCAACAAGCTCTTGTTCTAGTGCATTCCTTTTCCTGTCCTACAGCCATCTTACAAGCCCAAGGAGTCTGTGCCTGTGTTTCACGGGCAGAAACTATGAGAAGAGTTCATTAAAAAAAAGTAAGGATGTTAAATATCCTACGGAGGAAGAGGATGGAAAGAAGTGAAAGGAAGGAAAAGATGACAGAACCCAAAGTACCCTCAGAGGAAGAATCAGGCTAATACAACTCCAGAGTCAGCAGACTGCACAAAGTAGCCAGGAAACAGTAGGGCATGATGTAAAGTCTGAAAAAGCTCAGCGTAACACAGAGCCAGTGCAGGCTTTCTGAAACCTGACATTCCTGACTGCTGCATGTTCCTAGCTCGTGCCTGTGTTTTGCAAAGTTTGCTATGCAACCAATCTCAGAGCTGGGGAATGCTCTGGGCTAAGCTGTGTATGATTGTTTTTCAACTCTGTGGCTGAGCTGACAAAAATAAAACCCAGCCATCCAAACTCATAAGCATATCTAGGTCAATCTTCCATTTTCTTGTCAAAATGGGAACCGGAGAGCAAAATCATTCAGGGCCAAAGCACGTGATGCACTGAGCCCTAAATTAATGTTTTGTGTAGTTTTTGTGATAAACTTTTGGTTGGGGAATAAGTCTTTGTTTTAGCTGTGGTTATTTTATTTCTGAAAATTGTAAGGAAGCTTCAAAAGGAAAAGCTGTTTGCAATTAAATGGTTTGAATGCTTAAAGATGGGTTGTTTTCAGTTGAAACTGCTCATCGCATTCAAGCGAGCATGTAGGCGGTTCTTACGGCCACCACAATCCCACACAAAAATGTCATTCAACTCTGAGAGGGGTGGCAGAGCTAGCTAGGACAGGTATGTCTTTGAGACTACGCACAGAACTTTGTTCTGGCTTGCTGTGTGCAAGTGGCACTGCAGAGACCTTCAAAGCATTGCACAGGCCTCTGAAAATCAAGCTAGCCCCCAGAGCAGCGTGTGAGATTAAGGTTTAGCTGCAGCGGGCTTTTTTCCCGCTAATATCCCCACATTATCTCTTGGGTATACTTGGAGCTGGTGAATTATCACCGCTGGTGGGAAGCAGAACACCCCAAGTCTCTGCATCCCATCCCTAACTGGACCTGAAATGGAAGGGAGGAAAGCAGCAAGGGAAGACAAAAGGAGAATGTGATAATGAAGGAAGTGAAAATTTAATCAGAGAATAAGTCTTGGAGGAACTCCCCTCCCTTTGCCACTTCCCTTTGCCACTTCTCTCTTTGCCCAACAGCCTACATTACAAAACCTGTGAGCTACTCAGCACCTTCTCAGATGTCACACTATTGGCAGAGATGGAGTTCATGCCAGGTCAGGACCACTCTGGATTCCATCTCTGTTCCAGTGCGTTCCCATCTGAGCAGTGGTTGGCAGAGGTGTTACCACCAGAAAAATCGCAAATGACATGGAAAGCCTTGATGTGTCTGTGGAACCAGAAGGCCCTGGGATGTGTATGAGTAACTAGATCACTGGAGAACCCTTCTAGAAGAGAAACCACTTCTGAGTGTGGACAAGAGAAGATCCCCAAGAGTCACAAGTGACATCAACCACATCAAAGGTTTCAGTGCCATTTTACAGGCTGGGGCACGATAAAGAGTGTCACAACGTCACTGCCAACACTTGTTGCTCTTTGCATGTGTTATTTCTGCCTAACATATTTGTGTACCAGACAAGAAAAGCAGTTAATTTCTGTGAGAAGAAATGTGAAAAAACATTTTATTGGAGGTAAATTTCACTGCTGAGTGCCCCGTGCACAAATCTTTATATCTGATTTTGTGCTCTTTTTAAGTTCCAGACATCTCAGTATCTGGGGAGATCACGGGGATGCTCCTCCTTTGGAGGAGGTGAGAGTCTAAGCAGTGCTGCAGTCTTGCCTCCAAGCAAAGCTGCTAAGTAGCCCTCAAAGAATAGCCCTCAAAGAAGGGACATTTGGTAGTTTGGTTGGGGACTGTGCCATCATTGGTTTCATTTGAGAGGAAGGAAGGTGTGGACACTCTGCTGATGCCATTGTCGTGGGGCCACGATGGAGCAGCAGCGGGAGGTGGCTCACTACAACCTTTTCTCCTGCTGTACACATAATGAGAAAGGTCCTGCCAGCAGGTAGATCAAACACACGTTGAGTTGCACAGAAAATTTACACACCTCTGACTGGGTTTTTTTCAGGCTTTCTGCAGACCAGACCAAGGACACAGTGCCAAGGTTTTCTTCACTTTGAGAAGGACTCTCTGAAGACATGTGAGATGCTTACTGGAAAACCTGGGGGACGTGGCTCTGGTCTGTCATGCTTATGCTTTAGCTTGGCCCTGTCTTTACAATGTAAGATACCAGACAAGAGACAACTGTCTTCATAGTATGCTGCTAGGAGTAGACAGCACTCAGGGAAATTAGGCTTGCTTAGACTAGGAAAGAAAATGATTTTGTTTCTTAAAATATATTGCTAACACAGTTTAATTGGTGCTGCTTAAAAGTATGCCATATCTAGTGGAGGCAGGCTGTGTAACTTCTAAAACAATTCACTTGCTGTGGTAAACCTTGTTTCTGTGCTATACCCCACTGAAATACACAGTGTTTACAATTGTCTTTTCCTTCTCCATGAGACACAGCTTCAGCATGTCTGATAGACACATGACTGACCTGCTAAGTCTGTTTTCTGCTTGTGTTGCACAACCATTTTTTGTTTAGCAAATGGTCACATGGATTTGTGTAAGGCAGTCACATTGGTGCACCAGTCACTGTGGCATGCAGTGTGGGACCACTGAGTTTGACCTGATCAAACATCACCCGGTCTTTCATCTCTGCTCTGGTCTCTGTTTCATCCTGTTTTCTTCTCTTCTCCATCATGAACAAATTTGCCATCAAGTACTCAGATGTTTATTGGTTCCTTTATATTCCTGTCACCAACAGCTATTGTCACCCAGCCTGCATATTATCTTGTTTTTAACTTGTATTCATACATTTAATACTTTGGGGTCTGGACTATCTTTGTTCCCCTCTGTTTTGCTTATTTCTTTCAAAGTGCTCTCTCTGATATGGATCAAAGCCCTCAGTGACATGTCTTAACTTCATAGCTCTGCTTTGAGTGTAGTCTATGATGCAAGTCTATGACCTAAAGAGTCCACAAGGTTTAGGACAGAGTCACCAGAGTAACTTTCCACTGAGGAAGGCATAGGCATGCAGAGCCGGGAGAGGATGAAAGCTGGGAGCAGTGGTGAAGGTGTGGAGGGATATGTATGCAGCAGTGTGGCTGGAGAACTTTACAATGCATGGAAGAGCCCGTAGGAGGCTGAATACAGAAGGGAAGCAGTGAAGATTATGAGGATGTACTGAAGCAATCAGTAAAAAGAGAACGGTGAGTTGCTGACCTCCAAGGAAAGGAGGAATGAGATGCAAGCTAAAAAAATCCCAAGATCTGGAAGGAAGGTGAGGCGTTCAGAAGTGTGAGAAGGTAGAACAGGGCCTGAGAGAGAGGAATATGAATTTTGACAGAAGCAGGTGAGAGAATGAGGAAGAGAAAGACCGAAGAGAATGTGCGGAAGAAAGGCAACATCCACAGCACCAAAGTATGGACCCTTGAGCTGTATGCACAATAACATGAAGCCTCATAGGACTCTGGTAGCTTACGACTCACAGGCAAGAGGTCATCAGTTCTTGAGGGAAAGGGAAATACAGGCGTCCTCTCCACCATGAATGCCCATGAGAACTTTTGCAGCTGAAACAAACAGCTCTTTCAGAGCCACAGCCTTCCGAGCAGTGGGACCTCACCTCTTGGTCCACAAATTTGGGGTTCTGCTTGCTTGAAGGAGGGCATTAAAAATGCCTATTAAGTGCCACAGCCAGGGAAAAAATGATGGGCAGCAAAATACAGCTAGCTCAGCTAGACTAAAGTTAGCAGAGTAGCGTATAAGAAGCAGCCTTTCCATAAAGGCATATTCCCAACTGCGTTAGGTAATGCAAGACAAGGTCCTGACAAACAGAACCAGCCAAGACAAATGTCAGCAAAGCCCAGTTTGGACAGATACCACCACTGCACGGAGATCTGCAGGGGCTCATCCATCTCAGAAAAACTGCCAGTGCAGAAGCGTTGAAAGAAATGCTTTCCAGCTTCCTTATTTCATGCCACAGAGAAAACTTTCTGGGAGCGATGGAGCAGCATCACACCGCCTTTACTCTTTGACTTTTTTCTCATTCTGGCGCAAGAATAATATTCACACTGATCATACATAGCTCATAGGTAATTGTGCACGTTGTAATGCTTTGGTCGCAACAACAACAACAACAACAAAGTTAAAAGCATTGTATTAGTGGAAGGCTTCAGTGTTTCCAAACTCATCGTCTAGAGCAATTTTGCTGTGTGAACAAGTCTGATTTCTTTTTCCAAGTGCAACTGAAGCAAAAAAAATAAGAGAAGAAGAAACAAAAAAGAAGTCGAAGTAAACAGAGGAGAGAGACGTTTTTCCTTGGGTATGGAAAGTCCACCTCCTGACTGGCTGTGTGTGTGAAGACAAGAGCAGCCAAAGCACAGATGCTAGGGCTGGCTAGAAATTAAGCTTTAGCAAAGATTCAGTGCACAGTGGTGGCTCATGAAAAGGTAGTTTCATTTTTTTTCCTTGGCTGGGACAACCTTTTGTTAATTAAACTGAGCTGAGAGAGCACGTTTTCTCTTGCTGAAGGAAGGGCCAGGCCAAATTAGTAACACTTTAAAAGTAGAGACCGAGCAAATCTAAAGCTCGTGGGAAGCCTTAAAGGAGTGAACTCTGCTGAGAGGGTTGGGAGGGAAACGTGGGACTCGTGCCTGGAAATGCCGACAGCTCTTAGGAGCCAGAACCAGCCACTTCAACCCGAACCGGTGCAGGACACACCTCAGTTCCCTGGAAGCCCTCGCTGGACTGGAGGCCCAAAGGGGCACAGGAATGGTCGCACCCAAATGCACTCCCTTGGCACCGGATGCACAAACACCGGGTGTATTTGCTTGTGCAGTGCCCCGACACGAAGGAGACCGTGGAGGCATAGCACGGCTTGTGGTTCATCATCCCCTTACGCTGCCTGGCATGGAAGGGCAAGGTGGTGCAAGAGGGGCACAAGGGAAGGGGGTTGTACTGTCCCTGGTGCCAGTGCGAAGGGCTGCACAGGAGGTGCGGTGACCGGGGAGCTCTGGGAGCCAAAGCTGACGTGTCCCCTGCTCCCAGGCCCTCAGAACTGGGTGCGCCCGGGAATGTTTTGGAGAATAGTCATGGTAACTGTGTTTGAAGTGGCTTCCCACCAACACCGCAAAACCCAGTTTAGACTTATATTAGAGGTCAAGTCTTTCTTCTGATATAAAAAAAATATCTGATGTGTGGTTTGTGGGTGTGAACACTTTGGTTGTACACATACAGTGTTCTCGATTACTTGCTCAAGGTAAGTCATTAAAAGTGCAGGCCAAGGTAGTTGGGATGGAAGATGTTTCGGTGTTTAAACCAGACTTTCTATCTCTCCCAGTATTTGAAATAACTTCATCTGAAATTATGTCACCCTGTCTGCCCCCTTGATCCATGTTGAAACCTTGACAGATAGGTATGAAAATCTCAGAACTGTTTTTATCTCTTTTCTTACAGAACTCTGGAGACTGAGAGGTGCCAATGTCCTCTTGGAGGAGGTAAAGGAGATAACAGAGGAATCAATCACACTGAAAGACACAAAGACCAGCTGCATGTGGCTCATTACCATCCCTCCCAGCCTCAGTGCCAACACCACACTGTTAGGGTTCAATGCTGTAGGTGGCTGTGGTGTGACCAGGCAGAGAGGGAGCAGTGTCTCAGGGGGTGAGGAGGGACTGGGCATGAGTTCTTAGCAGCTAGATCTGTGCTGATCATGAAGAAAAATGGTGTTTCTGGAAGGGAAGCTTAAGAGGGACAGGTGGGTTTTTATGAGTGAATTGTGGGGACGTCTCAACACTGGAGAAGCCTTTGTCATCACCCTGCTCTGTCTCCTTCTCCCTGTTTGCCTTTTAAAATCAAATGTTCCTCCAAAATAGTCCTGCTACCTGGGGTTTTCCATTCTACCTTGATCACCCTAGAACTGGGAGCCATAAGCTCCCTCCTCTCCGTATTTCCTGTCTGTGCCTTTAATGCCAGCTTCTCATTCTCAGTGGACTGGGACAGAAATCTGAGCACAGGGTTTCTTTGCTGTAAGGAAAACTGTCCCGTGGGTCAGAAAATGGACCAGTAGCTACTATGGGGTCCCATCTCCAGCCATTCCAGATCCATGCTAACCTGCAGATATTGGCATGCTGCACTTTGCCCTTCTACCTCACAGTGTCTGACCCACCTCGTCTAGTATTGCTCTAGCCAGTACACAAAAAAATGCTAGTCAACCTGCATGGCCTACTATCTCAGTTCCTGCCTTCTGCACTGAAACATCCTGCTGGCTGTCCCACCATGGCCATCACTGTACCAGAACAGGCTAGTGGGCCCAGCAGCTTGTGCCTAGATAGATGCACTGTTGGATTTTTCTTAAGGAATAGCCCATGACCATTATGCATGAGCTGAAGCTAGTGTGAAGCCTCTCTTCCCCACTCTGTCTCCCTGGCTATGAATTCTCCATTGACATATCCTCTGGCCTCATGGAGCTGCCAAATTTTTCATGGAAGAATGCATCCCTACAAATTACATGCTCAAGAAAAACAACATTTAGTGGATGTACATCAGCAGAACATCAAAAGTATGTGGTGGCAATAGATGTGGGATGCTTCTTCCGTTTCCAGATATTGCTCATGAACAGGTTGAGGGAAATCTGCTAATATTTGGTCAGTTGGTTATGGCTTTATATAGTCTATCTAGCTTTTCCTCTGCCTCCAGTTCAACCTTCAGTGCTACAGAATATTTTAATGGACAATCAGCTGGTCTAGGTGCTACGCTTAGTCTTTCTGCTGTATTCTACCCTGTGTCAGGGTGTTGAAGAGTGTGACAGGCTGCCCAGGGCACTTGTTGGGCAATGTCATCTTGCCAGGACACCCACATGGAATTAGGAAGAACTAGTCTACTGGTGGTGTCATTCTCCTTCACTGGGATATTTTACATCTTCCCATTTCCCAGTATGCTGAGCAGTGGTTTGCTGCCATACCTCCCCCTCCTTCTAAAGGAGTATGCTGTGGGTGACAGTACTTACAGCATAACTCAAGTCAAAGTATATTACATCAACCACTCTCCCCTAATCCATATAGCCAGTCCTTTCATTTTAAGGGGCAGTCAGTTTTCCCTTGGTAAACCAGTATCAGCCCTTCCTGACTACATCCTTGTCCTTCGCACATTTGGCACTGGGTGCCAGGAGGACATACTACTGAGGTAAGGATGGCTTGTCTGGAGTTCCCTGAGTCATCCTGCTTGCTTTCCGTACAGCTGGGCACAATGTTGCCCCTTTTCCAGCTGTCAGGGATGACAGATGAAAGACTGCAGCCTCATAATCACATCAGGCAATTCTTTCAGCAGCTTCAGCATATCCCAGCACCTTTGAAGTGTATTCTATCCAATCCCATGCATTGTGATATATCCAGGCTCTCTAAGTAGTACCAAGCCTGTTGCTGCCCCACTCCTGGCTGTCCCTCAACTTTCCAAACCATTATGATATGTTTGGAGATCTGGGAGCAGGCTTTGCTTCTACAGGCTGTTGCAAGGAAGGCTTTGAGTACCTCAGCCTCTTCTAAGGCTGAGGCATCCATCACTAGTTTGTCCCCCATTCCTCAGCAGACCTGTATTTTCCCTGGACTGGCTACTAAGATAATTACAGAATCCCTCTTGTCACCCATCCTATCCCATGCAAGTTTTTGCTCCAGCTGGGCTCTGAGAGGCTTTTACTGATTTTTGTCCTTCAGTACCCAAGCAGTGCTTCTGTCCTCCTCCTCCATAGCCTATCCTTTTTTCCACCTCTTGCATACACGCTTTTTGCATTTGAATTAATTGTGAAATGCCTTCCTTAGCCAGGATAGCTTTCATCCAAAATTCCCAGACTCCCTGAACAAAATGGTTCGAAGATGATGTCTTTCATTACTCATCTCCCTGTACCCACCAAGATGTTAGGCCAGGGCAAATGGCTGCTGCTACTGTGTCACTGTCTTTTTACAACTCTCTGATGCTGCAAATCAGTGGAAGAGTGACTGATGGCACAACTGGAACTATGGATTTCCGGAACACAAACAGTTGCCTACGTTCCTTCCCTGCTGTTACGTGAAGGTGGACAAAAGGAAGGCTGTCCATGCCGAAGGACAATGCATTCCCAAAGCCCATCGAGCAATTTCCACTGTCTCAGAGCAGTCAAAAGAATACATCAGGCTCAGAGAGGCAGCACAGAGCTGGTGGAGCAGGGGCAAGGTTGAACTGAAATTGGAGGTAGTGTTTAGGGAACAGAACAAGAGGAAGCCAAGGAAGAATGGAATGGAGTGAAGCACTGAGAGGTGATGCAGCAGAAGGCCTGGCAGAGGCAGCGAGTGACTCCAGAAGGGAGTCCTAGAGCAGGCAGGAGGTGGCCACTGTAGTGAACTAGCCAGGAGGATTATCGTATACCCAGGGCATGCCACTTGCTGGCAGTGCGTCTAGCAGTTAAAGCAGGGGACAGGAGGAAGCTGTGTGTGATAAGGAGAGGGAAGAAGTATGCAGTGAAGAGTGGTCAGGTCTCTGAAGGCAAAAGTGATTGAAAAGACCTCATATGGGAGAATCCTTGAAAGCGGCATGGCTGTGAGGGGAGCTGAATGAAGCGAGGTGGAGTAGCTACCAGGTAGTGTTAGCTAGCTATTAGGTGTCTTGGTAGAAGACTCCACTTTTTAGTCATGGGATCATGACTACATCATGGTTTGGGAGCAGGCAGCTGTGAGGCAGAGGACGTAAATAAACTCTAGCCTATATCCTCCAAGAATGTGCAGCTCAGCAATTGCTGTCGCCCAGCAGCCTTTGTCTTTTTGTCACCATGCTCCATCCAAAACAGTTCTTTCATGCCCATCCAACAGTGCTCCATGGGTACAAAGAGATGGCTGCCAAGCATACTGAGGTGGTGGGAATGAACAAAAAAAATGCAGACAGCGTTGCAGTAAGGGATATACTGAAGGCTAATCTTGTTTCAGCAGCTAGAAACAGGACTCGATGTGCTCTGGGCCTTTTTATTCTGTGGATAAAGCAGAGTTTGACAGCAGTTGATGAGAAGGGTGGGGAGACACCAGCATGCTTGCAAATACATTTGATATGCAAGTGCAGTGCTGAGCCTGCTGGTTAAAAGCAGACAGCAATACTACATGACACAGCACTTGTTTGGAGCATCCACGTACTTCTTCTGACAGGTCTGAAATGAGAGGCAGGGGAAAACAGGGAAGGGGCTGATGTAGATAGGGTGAGGAGTGGTGGCTGGGTGGTTTGGGTGCAGCAAAATGTTGTGCCAGTGTGTGTTTTCTTCTCTGGGCTTTTGACCTGAGCAACTTCATTGGAAGAAAGGACAATCAGGGTGAAAATTTAGCAAACAGACCAGGGTAGACGGCCCAGGTCTTATCATGGGGTGGTGCTTGGCATGCAGGGGTCGAACTGGAACCGCTGGCTGTGCTGTGTGGTTGCGCAAAAAGCTCGCCAGCTTCAGGCAGAAAAGCTGGTAGTGCCATCTCCTGGTCAGAGCAGGGGCCTTGAGCCGAGAAGCTCGCATTTCGTTCCGCTGCTGACCGGCTGAGGGATCTTGAGCAAACCACTTCCCCTCCTTGCACCTGGGTATTTTCATGAACAAAACGATGACCCTAGGGAAGTCGGTGAGCAAAGTTCATGCCCATCTAAATTAAATCTTGACATCGTCAAATAAAAGTGCAGAGCTACACTCAGGTTGACGGTCACTGCTGGAGGGAGAAGGACAAATATCGTCTGGGTCTTTCCACGTCTTTCTCACTGAGTTTCTTGCACACAGGCATGACATATGTCTGGCTGTGGTTCTTTTTAACTAGGGGCTTCCTAAAGGACCTGTCCTGGTCTTATCTCCAGCTACATCACAGCGGAGTTCGTCAGCTATGTCGTTGCATCATGTTCCCACAGAAATTGTACTTGATTTGATAAATTCAGCACTGTCAAGTTTTAACAACCATCACTGATAAGGGAGCTGGGCGTGGTGGGAGAGGATGGGTGGCCTTTGGAAATTTACACTAACCACACCATAGCTATATTTTCACTGGGTTATGAAAGCAACACCTTCAAGACTGTATCTTACCGTCCATGCAGGCTAGATTACAACTGCCCCACAGGATATGAGCAATCAACCTCTGCAGAAAGTTACTCACATCCTGCAGACTAGAAATTAGGATGCCTGATTGTCTGCAGAATGAAATTTTTCACATGAACCCAAACAGAAAGATGACCAAAACACACACTTTTCACACAGCATCAACTGCTGGAATTTATTGTCAGCTGCCATTCAGAGCTACCTGCATAAAGGGCTCAGGGCAAACTGATAAATGCTCAGGATGTATTAAGTGCCACAGCCAGGGAAAAAATGATGGGCAGCAAAATACAGCTAGCTCAGCTAGACTAAAGTTAGCAGAGTAGCGTATAAGAAGCAGCCTTTCCATAAAGGCATATTCCCAACTGCGTTAGGTAATGCAAGACAAGGTCCTGACAAACAGAACCAGCCAAGACAAATGTCAGCAAAGCCCAGTTTGGACAGATACCACCACTGCACGGAGATCTGCAGGGGCTCATCCATCTCAGAAAAACTGCCAGTGCAGAAGCGTTGAAAGAAATGCTTTCCAGCTTCCTTATTTCATGCCACAGAGAAAACTTTCTGGGAGCGATGGAGCAGCATCACACCGCCTTTACTCTTTGACTTTTTTCTCATTCTGGCGCAAGAATAATATTCACACTGATCATACATAGCTCATAGGTAATTGTGCACGTTGTAATGCTTTGGTCGCAACAACAACAACAACAACAAAGTTAAAAGCATTGTATTAGTGGAAGGCTTCAGTGTTTCCAAACTCATCGTCTAGAGCAATTTTGCTGTGTGAACAAGTCTGATTTCTTTTTCCAAGTGCAACTGAAGCAAAAAAAATAAGAGAAGAAGAAACAAAAAAGAAGTCGAAGTAAACAGAGGAGAGAGACGTTTTTCCTTGGGTATGGAAAGTCCACCTCCTGACTGGCTGTGTGTGTGAAGACAAGAGCAGCCAAAGCACAGATGCTAGGGCTGGCTAGAAATTCAGCTTTAGCAAAGATTCAGTGCACAGTGGTGGCTCATGAAAAGGTAGTTTCATTTTTTTTCCTTGGCTGGGACAACCTTTTGTTAATTAAACTGAGCTGAGAGAGCACGTTTTCTCTTGCTGAAGGAAGGGCCAGGCCAAATTAGTAACACTTTAAAAGTAGAGACCGAGCAAATCTAAAGCTCGTGGGAAGCCTTAAAGGAGTGAACTCTGCTGAGAGGGTTGGGAGGGAAACGTGGGACTCGTGCCTGGAAATGCCGACAGCTCTTAGGAGCCAGAACCAGCCACTTCAACCCGAACCGGTGCAGGACACACCTCAGTTCCCTGGAAGCCCTCGCTGGACTGGAGGCCCAAAGGGGCACAGGAATGGTCGCACCCAAATGCACTCCCTTGGCACCGGATGCACAAACACCGGGTGTATTTGCTTGTGCAGTGCCCCGACACGAAGGAGACCGTGGAGGCATAGCACGGCTTGTGGTTCATCATCCCCTTACGCTGCCTGGCATGGAAGGGCAAGGTGGTGCAAGAGGGGCACAAGGGAAGGGGGCGTAGGGCTGCAGGAGGTGCTGGGTGACCGGGGAGCCCTGGGAGCCAAAGCTGACGTGTCCCCTGCTCCCAGGCCCTCAGAACTGGGTGCGCCCGGGAATGTTTTGGAGCACAGCCATGATGACCACATATCTGATGTGTGATCTGTGGGTGTGAGCACTTTGGTTGCACACATACAGTATGCTTGATTCTCCCCAGTAGTGTAACGAAAAGGTGCCCAGTGTCCATTCACCCAGCCAGCTCTAGTTAGGCCTTCTGAGAGCCTTGAGCACAGCTTGCAGATCTGCATCCTCCTTTCTCCTATAGTGGAAAGTAAAGCAAAAGCTGAATCACTGTAATCGTACAGCCATGCACACATGCACAGCTTTGCAGCAGAGAGAATCAAGGTTTTCGCCCATCTCCAGTGATGACCTAGCCCCCACACCATACCCTGGGGCATCTCTGTGGCAAGGGGGCCACAAAATTGATGCCGAGCCTGCGGTTCGCCTCTGATATATGCAGTGACTTGCAGGAAGAGTGCAATGAAGTGCCAAAATCTCTTCCAGCAGCAGCTGGAGACCTGAGATAGTGTCTTTCCATGTGGAAGTCTCTATTACCAGAGTTGAAAAGACCACATTGCTAATGTGGCTAATACTGTCTTAGGTTATTTGGCTCCATCAGGGGCCCAGCTACCACAAAAAAAAGGGGCAAAACAGCACAGTGAGGGTGGTGGAGGCTCTCCTTCCGTTCAGTGGAGCAGGGTCTTTTCTCCAACCCCACAAACACCACTGGAGTCACTATAAGCTGAACATGATGCATGCTCCTTGGCACCAACAGGGCCCTCCCTCTCCTTTCCATAATCTCCCAGGGCCTTGGAAGTAAGAATTTTGCTAACTTACTCTCCTCCTTCCAGCTCATAGTGGCTCTTCTTGCTCCTTACAGGGTCTCTGATATATCTGTCTCTGAACCTACTTGTGCATACCCAGAACTAGGGACCAATACACCTTTGGGGTGATCACTGCCCACTTTCACCAGGCTGACATCTCTCAGCCTTAGGAAGGGCAGAGATAGGTAGACTGAAAGTGTGGATGGAGATGGGCTTGCATTATCTGGCCAGCTCTGGGCTCTCCTTCATACCTCAAGGCCTTTCTTGTGCCCCTGAACCTTCGTCCTTCGCTTGGTCCTTCCTTCTACCACATGGCATTTTCCCACTGCTTTCTGATGGCCCCATTTCTCCTGTAGCTTCTTCTGCCTCGTGCCGTGTATTGCAGGGTCTGCCTGTATACAGAGCTGAGGGTGACCTGGTGTTACACTCCTTCACACTTTTGGGATTCTCTGTATTTTCCCTGATGTTTCAGCCCATTCCTCCTCCTCTTCCCTACTTTTCTGCCTCCCCTTTGCTCTTCCCCATCTCCCCTTAAAAAGCCATTCTTTAAGCCTCGCTTCATGCTGCTCTCCTTCCCCTGCCTCAGGTTTTCTTCAAGATGTATAGCCCTGTGGACAAAGCTTTGGGGGAGGGGGTGGAGGTCTGAGGCATGTTATCCTGGGCAGTGACTAAACTTGCATTAATCCCATCCCAAACTCCACATGACACAGGGGACCTGCTGAGCTTAAAACCAAGCCAAAGCCTTGTCTCACAGGGACAATGGCCCAGTGGATGCTCCTGCTGCCATCCTTGCACACTTCAAGTCCTGCCCTAGTGCAAGGTCACCTTATGATGGCTTCTGCTGTGCTGGAGAGGGAAATGCCCAGCGGGGATGCCAGCAGGGCTGCCGCTGGAGGTGGAGATGCGTGCTGTGCTGGCCCTGCAGCTCACTGTATGGCTATGCCACCCAGGTGGCTCTGCAGCCCACAGCTCCTTGGGCACCGCTCCAGTAAAGCCCTGAGCCTGGGGCTGGGAGAGATTCAAGGGCACTGCTTTCTGTGGTGATCCCAGGTGACTTTTGCCACATGCCTCTTCTACTGTAAGGAAAAGCTATTTCTTTACCTGGGTTCCAAAAGAATATCACCTTTTAAAAACTCTCTCCTGCTTTTCTTCATGCTGAGATTTCCACAGCCCACCGGCCTCCCACTCTCTCTGTTGTCTTCCCAATGAGTTAACATTATTCTCCAAAATTGATCACCTTTGGGCCATGAATTGCTTCCTTGCTCCTGAGGCTGCTCATTCCTGCTAGAGCACAGCACCCAGAGGGAAACACAAGCTGCCAAGTGCAGCCTCACTGGAGGGTGCTGACTCTGTGTTACCCTGTCTGTAGCACGGAAACTTGCCTGGTTATGTGGCAACACACTAGCAGCATGTATGTTTCCCAGGTGCCTCACCCTTAGCAAATAGTCCACACAGATGGCTGTCATCCACCCCCCAATTCTCCTTGCAAAGCTTAGGTTCATCTGCAATGTAATTATCAGTAACAATTTTTTAGAGCAACTGATAGCTCAAAAAGGTGTATCTTGACATGCCAAAGCACAGGGCTACTCTGAAACATGAATGCCATGCCACCACCCCACAAAACACGCAACCCCTTCCCTGCCGCCTCCCCCCCCAACCCCCAAACTCCAAACCACAGCCTAAACCAGACTACGGCTCAGCAGCACTTCTGTGGCTCCTGGTGTGCACCTGAGCCAGAGCTACAGGCTTCAGAGATCAACTGATTTTTCTACAGAGTTGACAGTCTTGCTCCTGTTTGCCCTGCAGAGCTAACACAGCTCACAGGGGGGAAGAAGATCCATTAACAACATTGCTTATTAAGATCCAGCAATGATGTGACTGATGCCCCAGTAAAGCCTGCTGGAGGATCATCCAACATAACTAAAGGTGATGAGGCAGAGGACCAGACCTGGCTCGGCCCTCCGGCTCATCTCTGTTACAGAGTGGGCTGGTACACAGGTGAGATGATTGCGAAGAACTGGTGGAGCTGAAGTGACACACAACCTTATTTACTTTCATCACAGCCCCGTCTCTGGCATCGTGTCTGCCCTTTCCACCTGTCCTCACCTGCTTTGTGGGAAGGGCAACCTGAGTGGAGCTGGCAGTGGGAATGCCTTCAGACAAAACAGATCTCCCCTTACGTGTACACAGAGATTAGAGCCACAGATTGCTGAGAAGCAGAGAGGATGAGATGTTGCAATTCTCGTTTGATATGCGCTTGGCAGAGGGAAGCTGTGTTTTATAACACTCCTGTGCCTGCTGCTCTTCCCCGGGGCCTCCCTCTCCTCCTCATTCCCCTCATTTTGCAGGGCACACAAACCAGAATGTAACCTTCTTTGCGTAACCTCACCATAACTGTGCATAATATGACCCTTGAGCTCTAAGACAAAAGTTTTCTGCACTGACAACCTGGTGTTTCTGCCCAGCCAAGGTGTGGACAGTGCTGCACAACAACAGGCCCTTTACTGAGCCCATGTGGTGCCTCAGTTTCCCCATCCATGAAAAGAAGATCATATGGATATTTGTCAAGTACTTGCATGCCTGCAAAATAGTATTGCTGTTGCTTGAATTTGGTATACCTCAGCTGGCAAACATGCATCTCTTTTGCCTGGCCTTTTTTTTTTTTTATGCTGTGCTTTCTAGACATCTCCCTTTGATTACTTACCTTTGGGATTCTTTCTCCCCAGGTGCATGACTAGCCCCCATCTTTCCTTCTTCCTCCCTGCCCAAGCAAGATAGGTTCCTTTTGCATTACTTCTTTGTTCTCTGTGGTATTTGCAACACCCTCCCAGCCTTGTATCACCTGTGAATTCCATTCCTCCTGGTTGTGTTTTCCCTGTCTTTGCAGCACCTAGAATGACGAAGCCTTTTGTGCTGCTGTTGCTGCAATTGAACCTGATACTTGAAAGGAGGAGAAAAGGTTGGAATAAACTGCTCTGATGATTCATCCCCGGGGCTGAGAGATTTGCTCCTTTGATATCAGTCCCTTGATCAGAGCTCTGCTATGTTATCTCTGTTTGTCTGGGGAGACTTAATTCCTGGCACATTTGGGCTGGTGGAATCCCAGATACCAGAGCCAGTGACTGGAAAAGGAGCACACTGCATTCTTCTCCCACTCTTAGATATGTCAAAGAGTCTGTAAGGTTTGATGCTCCAGGGCCTATAAGCCCCTTAAGACAGCCTTTGTCTGCATTTAATGCAACTGAGAAACCTGTAACTTTCTTGCACCTGCCAAAATCCATCACCTGCTCTCTCTGTATCTTGTACCCCTGCAGAGGTGTCCCAACACAGTTTCCTCTTCCTCCTGCCTTGTTCTGTGGGCAGATTTCCCTACCAGCTCATCCTCTATATGCCACGTGCTCACAAGATATTGAGGACCCTTTCACCATTCCTTTATATGACTCTGCACTGGTCTACTGGTTATGAAGCAGGATAAGTGAAACCCATGAAAGGAGCATGGAAAGCCTAGCCTGAGCCTAGCCTACCTCAGATATCTTGGTCACAAGCCTAATATCAAAGGGCTGGATGAGTGGGATGGATTCCCAGGTGTTGACAGCTGAGCTGGAAGAGGGGCCATGGAGACCCACAGTTTTGCAAATTGGGTTTAAGTGGGAATTCTTTGGAAGATTTGCCTAGGAACAAGTTGGGAGGGTCACACAGGGACCATATCTCTGTAGAACCAAGTGGGGTTTCCAGTGGTGGGAGAGTGTTTTCTCTATGTATACATTTTGATTAAAATGCTCTGCATTACACTAAATGGTTATACAAGATTTGAGATTTCAAGACCTCAGACAGCTTGGTGCCATGGCAATAACCGCCATTAAAAATCTTCATAGCTTTTGTTAAAGAGAAGGGAAAACAGTTCAAGTACTAAACAGTGTTAGAAAAATCCCTCATCACCTTTCTTTTGAGGGAGAAAATATACCACAGATAACATTAATGACAGTTAAGATCCATTATTCTAGGGGAGTTAGTCATGACGGACCTGGAGCATAACCTTGCTGTTACTTAATATATAAACTTCTTTCTTCAAAGACAAAACATACATTGAGTAGGGAAAGGAAGACCAATGAAGGAGGAAAGTGCACCTTCCATTGCTGATGCTGGACTCTCGCACCACTTTCTGCTGGTGGCACACACATTGTATGGACAGGCACTTTGGGAAGTGGGAAACACACAGCAGCATCAGGCTGGCCGAGAATTTGCTGTGCTTGCATACTGCCCGTGAGCTTGTAGCCGTATAGCCAGAGAAATTGTTTTGGCCGGTTACTGCAGATGCCTTTTAAACATGAAGTCAAGAGACAGAAGGTAGACAGAAAAGGCTTTGTGAACGATTGGTGAGAGCAGAGGAATCATCCACTGCATTTCAAGAGATGTTGGAATGAGGCTAAAAGTGGTAGATGTGGTGACACTGTCCAGGGCCTTCTTTTCAGCCTGGTCTCATTGCAATTTTTTTAACAGATCAGGAAAGTAAAATCCCAAAGTTGAGACCCAGGAGACTGTGGGAGTGCTGGCAATGCTGGCAGAGTTCTTCTCTTCCAATTTCACCTTCCTCTTGGCATCAGGTTCAAGTTACACTTCTCTTGGAGGGCCTCGCTGTGTGAAGGACTTCAGGAAGGATATACAAGCAGAAAAATCGATCTCATGATAATGATCAACAGCTTGTCCTAAACTGCTTTGTTGGAAACTAAGCCCATTCATTTCTTGGCCCTTACATTTTTTTTCCACTGGGCAGATTTTGAGAGAGAGAGGGGGAGAGAGAGAGGGAGGGAGGGAGAGAAAGAAGGAGGGAGGGAGGAGAGAGAGGGAGGGAGGATTTAAATATATATATATGTGTGTGTGGCACAGGTTTTCACTTTTACCTTTTGTTGATTTTACTGAAAACTTTTGCACAGCAAAGTAAGTTGGGCTTTTGTTACTCTGAATAACTTAAGAGAAGGGGCCTCTGCAGACTGTTCCCTTCCTTCATGAACCAAAACCACTTAACATGGGAAGTTGACTCCTAAATTACATTTACAGAAGGAAAAATGGAAGGCAGCTAGGAAATACTGATGAACGTTATTTAAGGTTTGCAGACTTCCTAGCCCCTCCCCCAGTCTTTTTTAGGTAGGTGTTACCATAGCTCCCCTTACATCTTCCAGCCCTGAGAGGTCTTAACTTACTTTTTTGTGGCTATGGATGGCTGCTATGTACAGCGAAGTACCAGCTCTGACCCTCTTTAGCTCTAGGCCCAGAATAGCTGAAGAAGAGAAATGGAATCCTTTTCCTTTTTCTTTTTTATTACCCAACTGAAACTTAGTTATATTCTCTCACTAGGAATGTATTTTACCCCTTTCAGAAATTTTTCAGTCCAGCATGACACACATTAAAAAAAAAAAAAAAAGGCAGCAGCATGTTTATAATTTTTCCTTTCCATTGCCTATCCTCAGTACAGCAAAACAGTATGTGTTGGGGGAAAAAAAAACTCCTTTTCTGGTACAGACTCATTAACAGTATTTGCAAGGAGGACAAGGCCATTGTGAGAACAGGCAAACACATGGATCTGACTAGATTACAGCAGTGTCTCACACAAAGCAAAGAAAAAATGTAGAAAATGATCAAACACCCCCCCAAAAAAAAGTCTTTGGAGAAAAATATGGTGCTTTAAGAGAAGTAAATTCAATTCAAGTTACAATTAAAGAATAAACACTCTGAACTAAGTGGTTAAAAGGAGGACAGAGTGGGAATGTTGTAATATGAGAATGTTTTAGCTACTTTGATTCCTATGATTCATACTGTATTACTTTTCCACTTTTTTGCTTTTAAAAATGTCTTTAAATTAAGCCATTACTATCAACGTCAATCACAAAACCCCTGCAAATCTTCAAACAAAGCAGAGCATTTGTTTAAGGCTTCAAAGAAAGGAGAAATACTATAAAACAAGACTGTCAAAGCCTTTTTCTTAAAACAACTGCATTAACTACCTTTGAATGCTTAACCAAAACCACACTCAACAAGTTCAAGAACTGAAAAGCATACTTTTTTTAAAAGCCAACTTGGACAGAAAAAAATGGTTGTTTGCCAATATTACTAGTTGCAGAAAGTGACTGTATGGCCCAGAAGCCCTCCGGAGGGTTGCCAGGTGCTCGCCTGCTGCTAGCAGCAAGTGAGCCTGCAGCTTAGGTCCCTCTGGGGAGAGGTACTCCCTATGCGCCCCCTGAGTGGGGTCTGGTGAGACCAAGCCTCCAAGAAACTTGGTGTTTTCCTGGTATAGTGGTAGCAATAAGGACTTATTTAAACTGTTGCAGCCCAAACTGCCACAGCTCTGCCAGCTAAACAGGAATGCAGATGTAGCAATACTCCTGTTGGTGGCATCAGCTGTATCTTCGCTGAAGGGGCTGTCAGGCAGTGCTACACCAACAAGAGGTGAGCCACAAGGGCTCAAGCTGTGACTGAACATCTGAGCCTAGTCAGGATGCTGTCAGCTTTAACTTTCAGTTCTTGCTCTGTTACATCCACGCTGTACATGTCAAGCCTTGTTTGCACATTAGCAGTCATGGGACACTTTGCCAGAACACAGACATCTGAGAGTCAGGTCTGTCCAGTGTCTTTATCCAGATCTGAGCTTTGCCATTTGACCCTGTCTGATTCCTCTTTTAGGAGAAAAGAGCAGCAACTGACAAATGAAGAGGTCTGAAAGGTAATTTATTACCTAAAATCCCAGTGAAAAGCAGAAGCAAAAAAAAACCCCAAAACATCCAAACAAATCAAAAGCTGTTACCTGGAAGGATGATTTTGCTGAGGTCACCTGCAAAAGGTGTAGAAGATATTAGGGCAGTGACAAAACATGGCTAGGCAGGGATTGTTATAAGAAGATCAGGTTGTCACAACAATATGGACTATGCCAATGAAAGGAGCTAGTTACAGAAACCATTTCTGTAAGCACGTTCACCATCTTCTGCTCTGCTTGTGCCTCTTCTGAATGGTGTCCATAATCCCAGCCCAGTTTTCAAGGTTGTTTTTGCAACCTCTCCTGCCTTCCATGTCACTGGAGTTACCCTGTCAGTAGCACCTGCGTTCACTAGTTTGTGGCTATCTATCTTGGGCAAGTCAGCATGAGCTACAACCACATCGTGGAGGGCATGGGGACAGAAAATTAAGACTTTTGCTCTTTCCTCCTGGTCTCTCTAACTACTAGTCTTCCTACCTCACTGCCTTTATGGGGGAAACCTGGTCATTTACAAGCTACTGTTTAATTTGTTGTGACCGTTGCACAGTTCAGTGCCATCTCAGAGAAAGCAAAGGACTTAGCTGTTGATGAAAGCATGTTACTAACATGCCTGTGAAGAATTTACCCTCTTTTTGTTGGAGTGTGCTTTCAGCTTCATGGTACAGAAGAGCAGATAAAGGTTAAGATACTAGAAAGCCCTCTGAGCCAAGAGCATGAGCCTGGGAAGGGTCTCATGGATAACATTGTGGGATAATAGTGAGTAGCCGGGCCCAGCCTGGAATTACGCAGTACCAAACCAACCAGGGTCTGGCTCAGTTTGATGCCAAGCCACATCTGTCAGCTGCCTGCAGTGCTGGTTTTAGGGAGCTGCTCCCTGCGCCACAGGCTGTGTCATGTGCTGTGCGGGGGAGATAAGCTGTCCCGTGAGAGGTGGTGCTGCTCTGAAACCACGGGGGGTGAGGCCCTGAGGTTCCTTCAGCTCCTCTGCCTCTCAGCCCCCCTCCCGCCCCCGGGGAGGTGACTCCCTCTGTGCTGCCCCACTCACTGGTCCAGTCGGGCGGGTGGCTCTGCTACCAGGGGCAGCACCGCCCTCCTCCCCGGCTTCTGCCCAGCGGGACTTTGTAGTGCAGGTGACTATGCTAGTTTATTATGGCCTCTGGGCACTTTGCAAGAAAGATCCCAGACACCTTCAGAAGTAGCTGAAATCAAGGAGATCAAGTGCGAAGTGCTCAGCCAGTGAGACTCCCAACAAGTATGGTGAAGCCACAGATACCCACTGCCACTAATGCCAGCACCCCAGATCTTTGCCATATTTTCTGTCAGGTCTTCAGATTAAACAGTCTTAGAAGATATGTTGATGTCCTCCAGGTCTACTACCTTGTATTCATCTTCTAACTGCACCTAAGGCCATGAAAACTTGAACACCAACATACGGTAACAGGCCAGACATGAATAGGAAGGAGCACATGTCATTCTCCTTGACTGGTGGCACTGGAGCTGCCCAGTGGGGTCCCAAGCTCTGTACAGTTCATGTCATTGGTGTCTTTCCCTTTGCTTAATTAGCTAGGGACTGAGGTCAGTTATGAGGGACTGTGATCTGAGCTTTTGTGGCACTGCAGCTCTGAAATGTGGAATGATTCAGAAGTGAGGCACAAGCCAAAACCACCAGGTAGAGGCTGTTGCAGAGTAATTGCTATATTGAAGATATTCTTGGGATTCTGTCGGGGCAGATGTGCTCAAAAGCCCTTTTTTGCTTTACAATTTTCAAGTGAGTTTCATGTTTAAAACTGCATTTCTTGTGCAGAGGGATGTCGGTCCCTGCAGTTTGTAGGCATAGAAAAGTGTTTCATGCAAACAGAAAACATAATACTGATTGTCAAATTAAAGAGACCCTAGCCAGGCCCTTAGTTCCCTCCGGTCTGCACCTCACAGGAAAGTAGATGGTCCCAAGGCAGCAGAATCATGCTGTGATGTGGCAAGTGAGTTGAATAGTCTGCTCATGACAGCTCAAGAGCAGCTGCATTGATTTTCACGATCACTCACAGGCCAGTCCTGAAGTTCCTTTTAGCATCCCATGCAGGGTTCTCAGAACGCTCCCAAGTTGCCTCTGCTCTACAGACAGGGAAGCCGGGACTAGTAACCTGCCATGGGACAGAGCAGCAGCAGAAGTGCTGGTAGAAGTGGTGCTCTACATCCTTTTAAACTGATCTAAATCCTATTTCCTATGGTCTTGCTGAACCCCACCCACCTGTTTCTTCTCCCTGCTGATACTTGAACACTTTCACAGCAAGCAGGTTCACCTCTCTGGCCTGTTGGGCAAGGTACTGGGTGCTAGCACAGGCTTGGGAAGAAGGCAGTGACAAGCACTGTGGAGCAATGAGGTGCAGAGGGGTGCAGGGACAGTCCAGACTAAATCATTTTACACTTCCATGAATCTGCACCCTCAGCTCTGAGCTTCTGACATGAGACATGCGCATGTCCTGGTGCCAAGGCAGGCCTGGTTCTAGCAAGAAATATTTGAATTAACTCTGGGGCTTCTGTCTGTGCATTGAGAAATACAGACATTAGCTAGAGACTCGCAGTGTCTCTCGAGATGAAACTACTAAAATCTTCCTAAACACAAGCAGAGCAAAACTCCTGAGGGGAAGGAACTGGAGCAAGCCCACAGAGCAGACCAACCTGCAGGCCCATAGCTGAATTCTGTAGCTCACTCACTTACCACTAGTTATTTAATGAACAGCTCTGCGGGTGCCTGTCCCCCTTGGGTGGGCCGTATGTCAGCAAACATCAGCTAGCTCTACCTTAAAGGAAACACTTAATCTTCTTTATTCCAAGCAGCCTGGGACAGCCTGGCAAAGGCCACAGCCAAGACTATGCAAATGAAATGTGTCTTTGAAAGGCCATGGCGGAGCAAATCTGTTAGCTGTGGACCTCATCTGCACTAAATCTTTTCCTACCTCCACAGCGAAAAAGCCTCTGCTGATTGTACCTCTGTAGACCAGTCAGCTGAGATTTCCGAGTCTGCTCTGCAAAATGAGATCTGGTGTTGCATGTGACTTGTCCAGTGTTTCTGAGCTTGCTCTGGCACAGACATGTGGAAGATGGGCCAGACGCATTTTCAGCTGGCTCCCTCAAATGTCTGTGTGAAGGAAATTCCTCCTCAGTTTCCAAAATATGTAGTTTCTAGCCCCCAGGTCCCCCTTGCTCCATCTCTGACATCTGCACTGAGAGTGTGGGAAGTGCTGCCAGGTCGGGAGGGTGTGTGCATGTGTGTGTAGGTCTTGTAGGGGTGTCAATGTGACACAAGCCATGAAGCAAAGGTCTCAGAACCCTCCCCATAAACTGGAGCCAGGGCTTGAATTTGCTCGGCATGGTACTGTGCAGCTCAGCACCACTGGACTTCTGTCCACTCTCATGTGGTGGAGATTGGTTGGGGTTTGTTCTACCAACAGTGAACAGCTCTCTTCCACAGGACATCTGCGCTTATGGAGTTATTTTGTGATGGGATGATTTGAGCTGAGCCCAAAGAAGCAAGCAGGAGGAGCTTTCCTGGGGCTCTGGATCAGACCCCTACTCAGGTGTGACTGAGGAACCTGCAGAATGGGAAGAATTCAGAGGGCACATATTTTAGCCCTGATGCCATGTGTGGCTTTCTCTCCCCCCCCTCCACCCTGCTCTGTCCCCACCCCACCAATCAGCCTCTTTAACATGACAAAGAGCCTCAAGGAGCTGACGATGGTGGATATTGCAGTCCCAGGCAGGGTATAGCCAGCTATAAAGGTAACTACCTGTCTACATTCGGGGCTACCTCAGCTTGCTGGTGAGACCTGCCCCCCCAAGTGGAGGTGGCATCTATTGGAAGGTGGGGGAACCACCCCTTCATCTGCCCCCCATGTGTGCACACTTGGCTCTGCCCCCCTACCAGGCTTACCCCAGCGGGACTGGCATGGGGTACCTGGAGTTATACTGGAACTCGGCAGGGGAGGCAGGACATGCCCCCGCTTCGGCTGGGCCAGCGGGAGCCACCAGTGCCAGTCAGTCTCCGGAGGCAGGAGGGAAGAGGCAGACGGCAGGTAAGGCGTTTCAGCTGTCCTAGAGCTGATCCCAGGATACCTGTGGTTCCAGGTCAGCCACTTGCTTAACGACCTTGAGCAAATTTTTCTCTCTCCCTGCCTTGGTTTCCTAATGTGTGAGCTGGGCAAAGCGTGATGTGGTAGGCAAGGAGAATGGGTGACCTTGGGCAGTCACACCACCTTTCCATGCTACTTTTCTTTGTTGACTGTGAACTCGTTTCCTAAACTTCAACAGAGCCTGCAAGAGTCCAGGCGCTGGCAGGTCTCTGCTCCAGGCTGAAGGGCAGTGTGACAACATGGTCTCATGGAAGTTCATGGTTCTCGGGGCAGGAATGTCTGTGCCTCCTTTTAGTCAAATGCTGTCATGTGTGCTATGGAGAGAAACAAATCCTGAAGGTAATTCTGCTCGTGGCATCCCTTGTCCCCTTACAAACTCCTCGCACCCTTCGTGTGCTCATTAAACTTGAGCTAAAGCATGCTCTGAATCACTGTGCCAAGAAATCTGCTCCCTTTAAATGCAGCATCGTTACTCTCTGCTTCTTTTAGTTTGCCATTTTCCTCTCTCTCTATTTCCCTCTCCTTTCCATCCTCTTGTTGCCTTGCCTTTCCCTCTTTGCAAAAAAGTCCCAGGCCCCACCGCGGTGGCATTTTCTGTTCCTGACATTCCTCTCCCACTCCAATGAGTGGTAATAGAATAGCTGATGAAAGCAGGTTTTCGCTCAGCCCCATTGTATGGTCAGCAGGGTAACGCTCTTGTAAGGTTAATGGGTGGGAAGAGAGCAAGCTTTTGGAGTGCCGGTTTCAAGCTGTCAGATGCTATAGAGAGCTAAAGGCTTGGGCAGAGTGACTAGTGGCTACTTGGCACGAGGCTACTTGCCATGTAGTTTGGAGAAAGGCTTAGGTTCTCTGCATGCTGCCTGCTTCGCAAAGGCAGCAGGCAGATTGACTCATTCGTGCCCCCAGTGGGCCTGGTATATAGACTTAAAACCTGTCTTCAAACATTCTCCTCTGGTGCCTCTCTCTACAGAGAGAGCCCAGTCGTGGAAGCAAAGGCCTACAGATGTCAAGGGCTTGTGGGAGCGGGTCTGTCTTAGGTTTTCATGTTTATGTCTGTTGCACTGTTTGTGTTTCTTGCTTCCTCTTTCCTTCACGCTTTTCTCATGGGAGAGGGAGCACCTTTGTCTTGAGCTCGAGCTGCAGGTGGTAAATTACATGGGGGTTTGGGATGACAGGCCGAGCAGGAACATGTAGGAGATTTAGCTCTACGGTGTCTTGCTATGGTTCCTGGTCTAACAGAAGACTTTCCTGTTTTCCAAGCCCACATTCTGAGCATGCTCATTTCCTACCTATAGGGTTTTTACTGCACAGCCTGCAGGAGCCAAGCATCCTGTGGTCCCACACAAAATTTTAGCTTCCCGTGCATCCAGGTCACAGATGTTCAGCTTCCTCTCAGGCTCTACAGTCTACCCCCATACACATAACACCTCAGGCCCTTGCACCATTTCTGTTGACAGCCCCTTTCTCCTTGTAGGCAGAATCCCTTTGTAAACCTCATGGCCCTGCTCCCCAGCACCAGAAACCTGCCCCACTACACACCTGCCTCTTCACGCAGCCGGTGCTCTGGGTGGTTATCATCTCCTAGGGATAGGAAATAGCCAAGAGCAGGCCTATAAGAGCAGGCAACCCTGGAGGGGCAGGCACCACAAAGACAGGTGTGCCTCTGTCAGGAGGGTAACAAGGGAAAAGATACTGCAGACATGGCCACCTTTCTGAAGCCCAGCAACACCTCAAGGCTTTTGAATGATTGCTTAGTAGCCTCTCAGCTTAAGACAGAAGAAGGAAGGCTTTAGTAGGGTGGACGGGGAGCCCTTTCCTCAGGAGGGCGTCAGTACTTTGCACTAGACATACATTTGGGAGGTTGAGGAGGGTGTCTCAGTGGGCTTCGGAGTCACAGCTCTCAGGGTGACGAGGAAGGAGATTGGGAGCTATTGGTTGGGCTCAGTAGTTAGAAGGTATATACTGAAAATGGCACTGCTCCATTCACTGCACACCCTCTCTCCTGAAATGTCAGTAGGAGGAGAGGGGATGGACCATGCAGAAGGGTTTGCAGAGGAGTAGCTGGAAGAAGGAGGGATGGACAGATTTATCATTGCAATTATGGAGAAGGGGGGAGACTGGCATCACAGCCCTTCAGTCAGGGCTGAGAAGGTCTCAGCCTCTCACAGGCCCCAGCAACCAGGCACCTGACAGAAAGGTGCTGGGATAGTCTCTCTTGTTAGCATTTTCCTATTCAGGCAGCCTGAATGACTTTGCAACTTGGCAGCTTTTGTCTAGACTAGTAGCCCAGATTGTTTAGGAAGTTTTTCCTTTAGATCTTTATCTCAACTTTGTCCTCAACAGAGACCCTTTAAGACATGTACCAGGACAAATGAGAAGGGGCTTGGATACCTTCCTCTGCACTCTTGAATTTTGTCCCCCATGTCCCTGGTACAGGATTACTGGCTCTTCTCACCTGTCCCACACATCCACCTCCCCTCTCTCCCTCCCCACTTCCATGTGAAATTTCTCTCCTTCATTCTTCTCTCGCCAGAAGCCCCCCTCAGCCAAATAGGTCCCTCCATCTATACATGTATTTCCAGCAGTGGTCTGTGGTGGGAGCCACAGGCAAACAGGAGTGAGCCAATATCCAAGGCCTGACTGGTGCTCTCCACCTGCCACCCCATCATTGTAAGCACTGACTGCTCTGCCCCGCCATACACCCTGGTTGGAGGTTGCTTTGCCACTGTCTATCAAGTGCCTTGAGATTGCTGACCAGACAGTTTTGGGGAGCCCAGTCACTGACCCAAAGCTATGCTTGCAGTCACGACCAGGCCTCTTTACACCACACTGAGACTGAAATATTACCGGGGCCTTTTGGAGGAGGATAGTAATGCTGTGAGCCAATGTGCACCATTCTCCCCTCCCTGCCCTGACTTTTCCACCTGATGAAAGGGAGCCACGGGCATCCCAGAGGGCTGAGCTGGGAAGCTGCTCGCTGTCAGTGGGCTTGTCTGTGCTCACAGATCCATGAAGGAAGGAGGGTGACACAAGCCTTTGCTTCAAGAAAGCCCCTGTTTGGTAGGCAAGGAACTCTACGGCAGGCAGGGAGCATGCTCATACCCATACAGCTGTGCATTATGAATTGTATATATTTTCCCATTGTCTTTTTATTTCTAGAAGTATCCCCAGCTTCGTCCAGTTCTGGGAATTTCAGCCAATTCACACCCGATTCAGCCACCAGTCCAAATTCAGCATCCTCATCCCCCCAGCCTACGGCTAAGTCTCAGAAGGGCAGAGAAGATGGCATGGAGGGGGTGAGGAAGGCCAAGAGCCGCACGGCTTTCTCCAAAGAGCAGCTGCAAACCCTGCACCAGCGGTTCCAGAGCCAGAAGTACCTCAGCCCCCAGCAGATCCGGGAGCTGGCTGCTGCCCTGGGGCTCACCTACAAGCAGGTGAACACGGAGACTTTGACCCATGGTATATCTGTCACACAGCAGCTGAATGGTCACATAAGGCAGTGACAGGATGGAAAGATGAGTCCCCAGCAGAGAGTAGAGGCAAAGGTGCCAGCTAACAGTTGCTCCCCTGCCTATTCATGCCCAGAGATCAGAAGCACTTCTAGGGGACAGGAGAGACAGTGGCACCTCATTGGGGCCTCCCCAGTGAGGGATCAGTTAAGGGTACTGTTGCCAACGCTTGTAGTAGAATTGCAAACACAGTGATGAATATGTTGTTTGCTACAAACAGCGTCTACCCTGGGCGTGACAGCACTTCACAGACTTTTTCCATGCACTGGTGAACTTCACAGAAACCCTGGCATGCATCAGTTCTCTGAATCCCAGGGCTGCAACATGCTAAAAGCTCTTGCTAACGTTTCCAAGGGCTGATCTTGTCCAATACCTAATAGTGCCCCACACTCAGCACTGCCTGGCTGCTTGACACCCGCTGCCCCCTCCATGTGGGTACTGCTAGGTTCATGCATTGCAGCCCTTCAGGGTCTCTGCTGATCTCCAGATAGGTTGTGTGTAGTGAACTGGTGCTGGCTCAAATGATGCCTTCCTAAAGCAGAGGGGGCTGGGCAATGGGGCACAAGTGCTTGCAGTTATAAGTCCAAAAGCTGCCTGGAATTTGGATGTCAGAGCTGGGCATGATGGCCTGGATGCCCAGGGATGCCCTGGGACTAAAAAAGTTATATACGCATTGTTCACGCACACACTGAACTGTTTCTGTCAGGAACAAGATCGGTGGGACAATCTGCTCTTTCCTTCAATCCACATCCCTGCAAAGGCTGCTCTCACTGCGCAGACACAGCCCTGGGGGGAAACGGCTCTGGAATTCACCTCAGCAAGGAGCTCTGAATTTGGGAACTGCTGGGTACAAGGAGCAAGCCTCTTCCTTCTCTGCTCACAAGCGTGCAGAAACAGCGTCTTAGAATTTTGCCTGTAGCACAGGGGGCTTGTAGAGACCTGGGTGGGTCTAATTTGTACCAGTCATTCACCTCCATGACTGAAACGAGTGAATTTGTTGCAGCGATAACTGTCCCGTGGACGTAATGCTGCTCCCTCCCCCCACCATGCAGATGCACTAGCCACCTGCTGAGGCTGCTAGACAGACATCTCCCCTTGGCAACAACCACAGGGAGCCCTTAAAGGGCTTTATCTGCTGCTGCCCATATATCTATGCCATCTGGTCACTCTTCTTCGCTGCTTGTGAATCTGATAACATTTGCTATTCCCTCCCCTTTGCTGATGTTTTCTCTGCTCTCCCTTCCCCACCCAGGTGAAGACTTGGTTCCAGAACCGGAGGATGAAGCTGAAAAGGTGCCAGAAGCATAGCCTGTGGACTGAACGGGCTCAGTGCCTCACGCAAGTAAGAACGTAGCACATGGCTCCACATGGCCCTTCTATCCGGGCAGATAAGTCCTGTGATGTATTTCCTCCATGGGGGCAACTTAAGCATACAAGTATCAGCGTACTCTGCCTTCTGGTTTGTTCAGCGCAGAGGCACAGACTTGGCACGACTCTCCATGTTCTGTAGGTAGCCTAGCAATGGGCTGACTAGGCCACTGATTGCTTCCAGAGAAAAGCTGTTTTCCTCATATATATATATATGTATGACTGTGTATCCACCCCTGAGCTATGGGGGTGGATACAGTTCTTCTTGTCCTCCCATGCCATTGCTGCTGATCAAGAGACAACATGAAATGTGAGGGCTGACTACCACTGAAATGCTTCCAGAGAAAAGCTGTTTTCCTCATATATATATATATGTATGACTGTGTATCCACCCCTGAGCTATGGGGGTGGATACAGTTCTTCTTGTCCTCCCATGCCATTGCTGCTGATCAAGAGACAACATGAAATGTGAAGGGACAGAGCCCCAGCACGTGTCAGGCCTGTGTTCTGATTCCCTGTCTTTCCCTTTCAGAGTGGCTTCCAGACAAATACTTACCTGGACGTGCACCCCAAATTCCACCAGGGCTACCCTATCACTGCAGCCAGCAACATCCAAACCGTGCCTCCCCCCCGTCAGCACTACGGAGCAGGGCAGAACGCTTACACAATCATGACCAGCGAGGATGGAGGAGTCTTTGGAAAAGGCGGGGGCACCTGCAGCGTCCAGCAGACAGTGGGCTTCATTGCCCAGCACAAAGTAGACTTTTACCACAGCTGTCCTGGCAGTGTGGAATATCAGGGCACAAAGATGGGTGACGGCTGTAACTTTCACCACTCAGCCACCATGGGGGCTCCTTTCCCAACCACTGCTGGCCACCATCTCTATCATTCCTAAGCACTGTAGATGTAGGGTACTTGGGCATGCAGGAATCAAATCTTATTCTCATCTCTCCCTTTGTTATTCATGTGCTCTCCAACTCAGGGGCATCGTGTAGCTAGAACCTGTTTTGGCATCCAACTATGTACCTGCAAGCATGCACAGACACACAGACATGCAGATACCTGTTTGCCCATTTATGTACATACAGCCCTTCATTCGTGTGCCCTTACACACGCACACACCCACCCCCCCTTCTTTATTGGCACAGACGACCAAGTTCCTTTATAGCAAGACCCAAGATCTGGCTACCTAGATAATCCCCTGGAGCTTCTAAATTATTGTAACTTGTCTCAGAGGAGGCACAGATTCCTTTGAGGATCTCATTTATACATATCACTGTACGGTTGTGTATACATAACACATGAAGCGGTGGGCTGTATGGAGAGGTGCTGGTCACATATCTTTCACTGAAGTTGGAGAAGTTATTGTCACACGCCAGGCATCCATCTGATGGTTAGACCACCGGTTCTGTAAGTCAGCCACAAGGTATAGAATTGATGAAGTGTCTAGTGAAGGGACATGTGACAAATAGCTTGCAGAAAGGCTGGTAAGGTGATCTTATAAGCATCAAAATGATAAATAAGCCCCTTGTTCTAGTCTGTATCTTTCTGTGCCTCCCCTCAAGAAAACCAAACAGTGCATTCAATTTGGCAAATAATAAAATATTTTTTAAGATGGATTATGTATTTTTCTGTATCCTTTTTCCACTGTAATAGAGCATTGCAACATGAAATCCAGATGAAGCATAAATAGCCACAGCAACCATATGTCATTGTTATTACTGATTTGACTCTGAAACTATAAACAGAGATTTTTCTGTGTTATTAGTGGATCAGCTTCATGACTCTCGGCAATGCCAGATATCTAGAGTCAAAGGATGACATGAGTAACTACCACCCACTTTAAGAATTTCCTCTACCCAGCAATATTTAATACTGAGACTGGCTAAAACATAGACGTACCATCATTTCTAAACTTAATACTATATAACTGTCTAAGTACCTAAAACCAGATGTGTGTATCAAAGTATATTTAATAACAGAGCCCCAGTTCCCTGAGTCACAGGTTTTCTATCACTCTTTGATGATGACAATGACTTTATCTTAACGCAATGAAGTAGCTGTCATGGTTAAAAAAATGAGCATAAAATGAAGGCAATTGATGTCTGCAACTGGCATAATAAGAGGCATGGTCTTCTGTTGGCAAAGCTGGTTTATGTCCCTGTGCCTCACAGCTGCTTGTTCCCACCCCCACTCCCTCATGCAGCCACTCTTTGTCCCTTTGGTTGTTCAGCTACACTGTTTATAGAGCTGTACTGTAAACTGTATGACCAGCATGATCTGGGGAAAAATAAGGTGTTTTGGAGGGCAAATTTCTAAGTCATATATATCATTTTGGAGATCCATTTTAAAGCACAGCGCAAACACACGTCCCACACCCAGCAAGTGCCTAAGATTGGGAAAGACATGTTCTTGCAACCACTGCAAGATCAGAGGGGAGTTAGCTTGACTGAAAGGTGCTGGTTGACATCTGAAAGTGGACTACAATAGCAGCAATTATCAGGGCTCTCACATGAGTGGGAGGAGTTCTTTCAGCTCCTTTGGGGCCAACAGTGCTGCTACTAACCTGAATATCATCTGGAACCTTTCCATGCCACCCCATCAAAGGCTGCTGTAGGTGAAAAAGTTGAGCTTGTGGCTGCTCCTTACTAATACTCCTCTGGAAAAGGAGTCACCTGTCATGCCCTGTTCCTTCAGGGATGCTTTAGGACAGGCAGGATCTTGGTGTGAAGTCTCTGGGACTGGGTTGTAGAAGGATGCTGGCTATAAGAGCAACAGTTGCGTTCTCCCTACTATTGACCTTCAGCAAAGCTGTGCTAACAAACACTACCAAATCTTGCAGTGTCCTCAAGAGACCTATAAAATTTTTCAGAGGCCATCATTCAAGGACAGAGCTTATTGCCACAGGTGGTTCTGGAGACCGAAAGCCTGCAGCAATTCAAACAGGCAAGTAAGCAGCTTCCAGGAAGGGAGTTCATTGATGTCTGCTGTATCAGGAGCTGCATTCCCAATGCGCTATGTAATAACAGCAGGAATGCAGCTCCTGTTACAGGCAGTCCCTCAGCCACCGCCAGCCAGAGAGGGACACTGGGGACTTGTTTCTTTTCTGGTCTTTCTCTAGTATCTAGCAATGATTTGGATGGATCTTGGGGCTCAACCCAAGGCAGCAGTCCCAATGTTGTAATTTGTAAAAGATTTAGTGATTCAGACACACCCTGTCTGTGAGCAGATGTGCTTCCATTAAATGTGAGAAATTAATTCTAGCCTGATTATGAAAGAGATTCACAGATATGACCTGAGGGTGCTCTTCAAAACTTTGGACAGCATGAAGATAACATGGCCCTCACAGGAAAAGAAAAACAACTTTTTTTTTTTTAATCTAAGACCAGTGCCATGATTTTGGATTCTTCATGCCTCTTGACTGCTCAGTATCAGCCAAGGTGCTGCTGGCCACGGATGATGGGCCAAGCAAGAGATGTGTGGCAATGCTTTACTGAAAATTTCCGAAACCCTGTTAGCTCAGCATTTGAGTCATGCAGTGTAGTTAGATAACTAAATATAATGTTTACAGATGCCTGTAGGGAAGAGCCTATTAAAGCAAAGATCATACCTTTTATCTGCACTGGAGAGGCAACTGGGGCTGTGAGCCCTTGCTCGTGGGCCACTCGGAAGAAACATGCAGCTTGTAAGACATTGCTGCAGGCCACATTGACACAGAGAGCAAGGAATGAGGTTGCCTGCACCACTCTACTTGCTTGGTATTTTGCCTACGGGACAGCAAAGGCTGGAACCCAGTAAACTAGAGAATAAACCTTGGTCTACATAGTCTGTACTAGATCTAATTTCTTCTGTTTGGGTGGGATTCTCTGCACCACTGGAGCTACATCTGCAGCGTTGACAAACTGGAGTGTTGACACTGCAGAGATACTGTGAAAGTGCAGTGTATTCCCACAAGCTATAATACATATAAAGAGCTCCACATGAGCTTACAGCTTGATGCTAAAAAGATTTGCTGGCAAAGTGAATCATGTTTGCAATGTGCAGAAGTCACTGTTAGACAGCAGTCATAAGAAGCAGCAGTCCTAACAGAGTTGTAATGTATCCCAGCAGAAAGGGCTTTTGCTGACATGTACTTACTTCCTCTGAGGAACTGGTATAAACCCTTTCGGAAGTATGAGTCTGGAGGGATTAATTGCAGCTCCACCATTTTGGTAGTAGTGCTGCAATTAGCTGTGCAGCTGTTTCACATGGCGAGGTGACTCAGGCATGTCAAGGTAACAGAGGAGATCTCCAGCACTGTGGAAAGACAGAGTCCTACTTCATTCCACAGCTTCTAGAAACCCTTCCTGATCTACTAGCAGTCCTTTCCAGCCCACTCACCAAAATTCCAAACAGCCACTCTGCATGTTCCCTCCAGCTCTGCAGCTACATGTGCCTGCCAAACCTGTGTGCAACCCAGGCTGAGCAACCAGGAGAATAACACACCCATGAAGGAACGCTCCATTTCTGTAGAACGGTCCCATGGTAAATGCAGGAACACAAACCACAGCACGCAGAGCAAGTCATCTCAGTCCCAGAGCTATTTTAGCAACAATATCTGCTTCTGCAGGAGGACATCTGCCAGCAGAGCTTTGGCTACCTCCTTACCCTTGTGGCAGAAACATGGAAGAGAAACATGCCCAGGCAACACAGGTAATCTGTAGCAAGTGTCCTTTGCAATCATTCTGCAAAGACCTGCACAGCTTGTGTATTTCTTTAGAGCTTAAGTTTGCATCTTAAAAAACCAAACAAACAAACTGGAAGCTGCTAATTTTAAAGCTGAAAGGCAAGACTTTAGTATCTATGACTTTTATAGGTATATGATTCAGCTTTGTTTTTTCAAGGGAATTGTTGAAATTAACAGTACTACCACTAAAGCATCACCCAGAATTCATCCAAACTGATGTTGGGGCATGAGACTCAAGTCAGGATGAGAAAGGATCTCTGTTTTGTAATACAGAAAACCCTGTGAACCTGGCATTTCCCCCTCTTCCAGGCCAGATTTATGTATTTCTACTGTTGAAGGTTGGCAACCCATGCATGGACAACTCAGCCTTTCTTCATCCTCTACAGCCTCAGACCTCCACTCCCTCTCCTTCCTGCACATATTCCACCTCACCCTGGGAAGCAGAGCGTTACAGTATTGCAAAAGGAAAGCAGACATGCTTTGGCACCCACACAAGCAGGTTCTGATCAGCAAAGGACCTGTGGTAGTTTGAGCCTGAGCAGTCAGCTGCCAGTTTAGCTAATTGTCCTCAGTGGGAGTACCTATTGAACTACCCCTTTCAGGCAAATTAAAAGCTTTGGTGGTGTACTGTAGTTTAAGGAACCTGGGATTAAACCCAAACAGATCATTTTTGCTAGTTTAAAACTATGGCTATTAACAGGAGCTTTGCTCTGCTGACACAGCAGTAGCATCAGCCGTTGAACACAGAGAGCTGCTTTGTTCCATTAGTGCTGCTGTCCATGGACATTTGCAGCCCTTGGCTTCATGCAAGTTGCACAGGTGTTCAAACTAAGAGGTATCTAAGGAAAGCAAGGCTCTGATGAATCAAAGCTCACTGAGCAGAAAGAGGTTCACTAAGTCTCAAATTGGTGGCTGCTGATGCACTGCTTCGGTCCCAACGTGTCTGTCTCGCATGTTCCGGTACCTTCTAAATGTTGCTCCCAGCTACTAAGAGGAGATAAACACAGTCTTGGGGCAAAGCAGGGAAAGAAATAAATCTTTGTTTCAGTGCTGGAGGCAGGATTCAGTTACTTATGCACAAACTTCTGCTGCCATTTGAGGTTAGCACAAGAACCCCAAGAGAGCTGCAGCCTCAATGAGGCAGGACTTCCAGACCTCTAACTGCGACCTTCTGGAGCAGCAGCAGGTGGTCACACAATCTCAAAAGACACTTTCTTTTGCTCCTACCTTCATACTTAAATATTTATTTTGAAGCACTGCAGTTTAAGGACTAATACAAGCATGTTACGGGGCTGCACATTACTGTAAGCCAGTAGCTGGCAGTCCAGTTGCCTACCCCTGGAGATCCCCCCTTGCACTAGGCAACGCACCTGCATGTTAAAAGCAAGGCTGATGGACTTCTGTGACCTACTCCTTTTAAACAATACCTTGATCATACTTCTGGGAGAAACACAGTAGGGTTACTTTTTCCTACCTTTCCTCAGTACTGCTGGTCTAACCTGTGCAGAATAACCATTCTCATAGCAGGCTGTTCCAATGCAAGCTGGAGACACTGTTTCCACATTAAAATAAAGTAATTTATTTCAATTCAAACAAGTTTGTAAGAACATTAAGCAGAAACAAAGTAATAAAAGACAACATGCACATAATATAAAACATGCTGAGATCACTGCAAGAAAATACACTTTAAGAAAAATTATTCTTGAACAACAACAAACATTTGCTTCGTTTGCAGTGAAAGTTTAACTACGACATACAACCCTTGTGCAGACATTTGAAGACAGGGTTGCAGTAAAAATTGTGCACTAACCACAAAAAAAACTCTACCACAGAAATATTTACGCTTTTACCATATCATTTACTCTTGCCAGCTCATGCCATTTTGTATTCTTGGGCAGTGGCAGACTGGACTCTGCAATTCCACATCTTGTAAAAAAAGTCAGTTTCACATAGGTTGGAGCCGACTTCCAGTTTCTCCATACTGGAAAGGATGATTCAATTATTTAAAAAAAAAAACCACAGAAGTTTTAATTGGCATTTTCCTCATTTTGCCTAACTAGGTTTCTCTAAACTTCTCGCCTCCCCCAGAGCTTGGGTACTTATGTCAGATGAGGCAGCCAGTGCCCTTTTCAGCAGAACACAGAGGAGATCCAACTAAGCCCTGAGGAAGGGACAAAAATCCTACAAGTTTACACTCTTAAAACTGGGATTAGACAAGAGAGCGGGGAACCATCCTGCTCTAGCCCCTCGGATGACACCTCCACAGGGACACAACAGGAATTCCAGCCCCCAACATCCAGGTTCCAGGATAAGTGACATTAAACATCACCTTTAAAATAACTGAGTCCTTTACCTAGCTGCCCGCCCCTACCCCAGAGAAAGCTGCACTGTAGCAGTGCTGTGTTTGTGAAGTGCTAGGGGACCAACACGTACAGATAAACAGACTGTTCTCACCACTCCAAAGATGACTACACACAGCCGCTCCTCACACTTCCAACAATGGCACTTTGGGCTACCCTCTGCTGCGATTTGCAGGTTGGGACAAGCCAACAGTCTCTCAGCAGGGAGGTGTAGAAAGGCAAGATCTAAACTGGGTGGGGACAGCCCCAGAGACACCATCCTGAACAAGCTGACAGGCACAAGTAAGTTAGCAGCTTTGGAAACCAGTGTTTCCACGTGAGATATGGGCAATACCCCACTTTCTCTCCTCTGCTCCTCCCCTCCTCTCAACTGCCCTATGTACACAGGAGGGCAGCAGGCAAGAGATAGAGGCAGGTGCTGACCCCTCCAGGAGGAGCTGCTGATCAAGCAGCTGAATCAAGTCATCTGAAGTCAGATGATCTCATGTAGCTTTTTGGTGAGGGAGGAGAGGATGCAGATGAAGAACCTATTGCAGTTAACTGAGGTAGCAACAGAAATAGGCAAGACAGCAAGAAAGATTCTGGGCTACAACAGGTTATTTCTGGCAGAAATATGCTGAAGTACAGGGTTTTCTTCTCCAGCAAAGCTCTGCTGCAAGACACACATGGCAAGGATCAGAGATCACCTGCGAAAGAGGCAGCAGAGGAAGGTGAGACTTGGACAGCAAACACAGACCTTTACCACCTCTGCTGCTCCTGGCTGTGGCATTGCACGTTCCCCTCCATGAATGAAGTTTCACCTGTCCGCACACAAAACACCCTTGCCAAGGGTTAGCTATGAACAGACAGGTGCCTTTAAACAGAAAACTAGCCCAAGGCAGCAGGGTGCTGAGCCCTGCTTTAACCAATTAAAAAACCTAACTTTAAGGCTTTAACTTTTTTAATCAATGGTTAAAACAGGAGTAGGGGAAGAGGGGCAAGAGAAAGGCATAGAAACTGGATCCCTGAGTCAAGACCCTAGAAACCCCATGAGAGAACACAGGAGAAGGGAGAAAAAAAATACTTAGACCTGAGACTCATAACCACTCTGGGTCCCCAGGGGATGCCAAGGGGCCTGGTACTGATGCCGTACAGGAGAGCTTGAGAATGGTGTGACGCTGTCAGAGGTGCTCTGGAAGCCATAGGTGTGTTCCGACTCCAGGCTGACATAATCCATATCAGCAGGGTAGCTGTGATAGAAGTTCATCTGCTGGCTTAATAAACCCATGGCTTGCTGGGTATTGCAGCTTGTCCCATCTTTTCCAAAGAGCCCCTCATCCTCCACAGCCATGAACGAGTACAGGCTCTGCCCATTCCCATAAGTCTGGCCACTGCTGTAAGCCTGGTGCACGTTGGTCACAGCCTGGAGGTTTCTACTGGCACCAACAGGGAAGGCCTGGTGAAATGTGGGGGTTATATCCAGGTACGCAGCCTGATGAAACCCGTTCTAGGAGAGACAGAGAATGCTGTTCAGTAATGCAGAGTACCACACCAACTATGCCCATTCTTTTGGATGGGTCTTCCTTTCTCCCCTGCCCCTCCCCCAAGCCAAACAATAGTGTCTTTTTCATACTCATTGTCCTCTCTATAGACTAGTAATAGCAGAGATGACAAGATCTTAAGTTAGTAATCTCCAACTCAACAGGTCTGGGAGCACCATGCTGGGGAGAAAACCAGCATGAGTGGCCTTGCTGGCTCTCTTTGGCTATTTTGTTTTCTATCTAGTCTCAACTGGGAGATTAGTAGCCTGGAAACAAAGCTCTTTCAGTGCCAGGGCAGGCTTAAAATAGATGCCACTGTAAGCCCTATTACAAGAAATAAAACTGGCTGGATAATATCGAGTCCTGTGCATTGTTCGAGTTAGCAGGTTGGACATGATGCACTTCTCCCCACAGACTGGAGGAACCGTGACTGTGGTGATGGGGGAAGGAGGAATTCTCTCACCTGTGGTAGATACACCCCTTTTTCCACCCACTGGCTCTCCTTCTGGCAACGTTTAAATTTCATCCGTTGATTCTGAAACCATGTTTTCACCTAGAAGTGATGGGGAAAGGACATAGGGCATTAGAAATTCATTCTCAGAGCTTACTACACAGCCTAAAGATGTTTTGCCTTTACTACAATCCAGTTTCTGCTTGGCTTCTAATACTGTACGTAATTTCAGCAGCTAACAACATGCAGCAGACCCAGGTAGCCATAGAATCACAGAGCTGAGACTTGAAAACTAACATTCTTGCTTCTCAGATCACCATGGGATCTTTCATGACATCAAAAACCCTACCTGAAAGACGGGCCAAAACAACTGCAGAAACGCACCTTATACAGCAGCATCATCTCACTGCTGCGCCAAGATCAGTGCTGACTCAGGAGTGAGTCATCCCTTCAGTCACACACGAGTAGCTGGTGGGGCAAGGACCCTCTCTCTAGGGAGAGACCCAGGTGCCACTCTGACTAAGAAAGGCAACTTGCGCAGCAGTGTAAGTATCTGACTTTTCACATTCAGAGACAACACATGTCCACACAGAACAGTAACCTGACTCTGCATAGCCCTGCTCTGTATGTGCTTTCAAACACCTGCGCAGAGTGGGTGGATAGTGCTGGAACCAAACATAAGAGGAAGACTGAGTCATAAGTTTTCACACCCTCTGCTCTCTCACATAAGCAATGGCATAAACAAGACCATGAAAGAAACTCATCTCTGGGGTCAAGAAAAAAGGAAAACCACCAAAAAAACCACCCCTGCTCGCAAGGATCACTTCCCACCAGGGATGCAACTCAGCTACTCAGAGCAAGATGTTCACCTGCTTGTAGGTGAGCCCCAGGGCAGCAGCCAGCTCCCGGATCTGCTGGGGGCTGAGGTACTTCTGGCTCTGGAACCGCTGGTGCAGGATTTGCAGCTGCTCCTGGGAAAAGGCTGTGCGGCTCTTGGCCTTCTTCACCACACCCTCACCTTCCTCTTTGACCTTCTGGAAAGAGGGGTGGGGAGAGGGGCGCTCTGCGGTGGGGCTAGTGGCGGAGTCGGGGGTGTACTGGATGAGTGTCCCAGAGCTGGAAGAAGCCGGAGATACATCTGAGGAGAAAAGAGAGAAACTGCGGTGAGCAGGGTCAGGTGGAGAAGACTCAAGGACTTCGAAGTCCAGCTTCTCGGGAGAATTTAAGATTGCGGGTGCCCTGGGGACTTGCAGGGGCTCCGCAGCCGCGGGCGACGCAGCGCGGAGAAGTGGGCACAGACACCCTCGGGGCAGCGGAACCGAGACCCGTCTCTGCT